>NC_060141.1:539364995-539688058 GCF_021461385.2 Schistocerca piceifrons
CACCGCAGGTAATAGCAGTCATCGCCACGCAGAACGAGACGTAACTGGACGCGGTAGCAGAACTCGCCGATCGCATACTGGAAGCGATCACGCCGAACACACAGGTCAGTGTTGTAGACATACCTGTCAGCGTAGCAGCTGCATCTACTGCGGTGTCTCGGGCGGATTACGATGCACTAACCGCCAAGGTCGATCTCCTATGCACACAGCTCTCGAAACTAATGTCGAATGGCATCATTGTCAATCAGAGAAGCCGTAGCCGACGACGACATAGAAGTCGTTCTGCGCCGCAATCTACAACCGAGAACAGACAGACCATTTGTTGGTATCATAGTCGGTATGGAGAGCAAGCACGTAAATGCATTAGCGCATGCTCTTTCTCCAAATCGGAGCGGAAAGTGGCAGTAGACGCTACCTCCTACCTTCCTGCATCTCGACGCCTTTTTATAACAGATCGTGCGTCAGGCAGGAAATTTTTAATTGACAGCGGTTCAGACCTCAGTATACTACCAAGACAGTCCTTACATTGTTGCCGGCCGCGTACTGCATTTAACTTATCCGCCGCCAGCAATTCTCAGGTTTCAACATACGGATTACAACAAGAGAATCTGAACTTGGGACTCCGTAGAGATTTTAAATGGAATTTCACAGTAGCAGACGTCACAGAGGCAATACTAGGAACAGATTTCTTATCACACTTCAGACTTTGACCAGACTTGGCCAATGCTCGCCCGATAGACAGTCTCACCAACCTATCAACGGCTTGTTATTATCGTGACACAGATTGTACCAGTATTAAGTTAATTCAAATGGCAGACGCAGAGTACCGCGCAATCCTAGCGGATTTTCCTGAATTAACGAAATAGCCAGGAGCACCGCAGAAAGTGTTACATGATACAGTACACTACATAAAAACCACGGACGGCCCGCCTGTCTCATGTCGACCTAGGAGACTAGCACCGGAACGCCTTACTCCTCGTACAAAAAAGGGTGGAGCCTGGCGTCCGTGTGGCCACTACAGAGCACTGAACGCCAGAACTATTCCGGATCGTTATCCTGCACCTTTGTTAAGGGACTACAATCACACGCTGCACGGCGCCACTGTCTTTAGTGTGCTAGATTGCGCAAAGGCCTATACACAAATTCCTGTAGCGCCAGAAGACGTACCAAAGACCGCCATAATAACACCCTTTGGATTGTTTGAAAGTAATTTGATGACGTTTGGTCTACGAAATGCCGCAGAGACATGGCGACGTTTTCTGGATTCTGTATTACGAGGATTGCCCTTCTGTTTTGCCTACCTGGATGACGTTCTCATATATTCCGCAAACAATGAACAGCACAAGCAGCATTTAAAAGAAGTACTCCAACGCTTAGAGAAGTTTGGAATGGTGTTAAATACAGCGAAATGCCTGTTTGGCCAACCAGAAGTGGAATTTCTAGGTCATCGCATGTCCACTACAGGTTCAGCACCCTTACCCGGAAAAATTGAGGCTATTCTACACATGACCAAGCCTACTACGGTCAAAGAATTAAGAAGATACCTAGGCATGTTAAATTTTTACAGAAGGCATCTACCACGGACAGCTGAACAGCAGGCACCGTTAAGCGCGCTATTAGCCGGCCGAAGTGACACGTCAGAGTCTGGCTCAGGCCGCACTGCTGGCACATCCTAAACTAGAAGCACCTTTGGCCCTGGTGGTGGACGCTAGCCAGTTTGGTGTTGGTGCAGCCCTGCAACAATTGGTGGATGGCGCATGGCAACCTCTGGCATACTATTCGCACAAGTTGTCACCGGCACAACAACGCTGGAGTGCTTACGATAGAGAACTTTTGGCTATATATTACGCGATTAAACACTTCAGACCACAAGTCGAAGCTCGTGATTTCGCAATTTTTACCGATCATAAGCCCTTGACTTATGCATTCAACAAGAACAGTGACAAATGCTCTCCAGGGCAGTATTCTCAATTGGTGTTCATAATCCAATTCACCAGACTTACACGCCACATCTCAGGTTTAACTAACGTGGTAGCTGATTGTTTGTCACGAGTATCCAGTATAACACAGCCTGTAACTATGGCAGAACTAGCGCAAGCCCAGCAGGAAGATGATGAGCTACATACCCTGTTGAGTGACGACAACACGGCGTTGAAGTTACAGCTAGTTGACGTGCCCGGGGAAGACGTACGACTACATTGTGACGTACAACATGGTCGATCACGCCCTTACGTTCCAATCACACAACGCAGAAGAGTGTTTGATTGTCTCCACGGCCTATGTCACCCCGGTGTTCGAGCAACTACCAAACTGGTGTCCAAAAGATTTGTATGGCCAGGAATAGACCGCGATTGCCGTAACTGGACTAGATCTTGCCCACGCTGTCAGCTATGCAAAGTGAGCAGACACGTGCGCCCTCCAATCGGACAATTCCCGGAAGTCAAGGCACGCTACTCGCACATTCATTTGGACGTCGTAGTGCCTCTTCCACCATCAGATGGTGATCGCTACCTTCTAACAATCATTGACAGGTATACACGCTGGCCGGAAGCAATACCTACCGATAACATCTCGGCGGAAACTCTGGCAACGGCATTCATGTCAACTTGGATGTCGAGGTTCGGCTGCCCACTCCATATAACAACTGATAGAGGACGACAGTTCGAATTGGAACAATTCGCTCAGTTAGCAAGATTCTGCGGATACTGCCATCACCGCACCACCGCCTACCATCCGGCAAGCAACGGGATGGTAGAAAGATGGCACCGTAACTTAAAAGCAGCCCTCATGTGCCACAGTACTAAATGGACGGAAGCATTACCCATTGTACTGTTAGGTCTTAGGACGATCTTTAAACCTGATATGGACGCCTCTCCGGCGGAGTTGTTCTACGGAGAAACAGTACGTCTACCCGGAGAGTTCGCTGACAACTCAGGGGGTGCCGAATGAAGATGACCAGTCATAATATTTACAAGGATTGAGAAAAACGTCCAAGAAAATCAAACCTGCGAAAGCGTCCAGACATGGAGCCCCGGTAACATTCATGCACAACGATTTAAAAACTTGCACGCATGTATTGTTACGCATAGATGGCGTCAAACCACCACTACAACCGCCGTACACTGGACCTCATCGCGTGATACGCAGAGATGCACACACCCTAGACATAGTACTGAATGGGAAACAAGCCACCATATCGCTAAGTAGAGTGAAACCTGCTTATATGCTTCAAGACACTCCGGCGATGTCAGCGTCGCGCAGCGATCAGCACAAGACAGCGATGCAGAACCCCACTCCGCTACCTCCGCAGTCAATAAAGCGGCAGCCTCGATGCACCACGCGTTCTGGCAGACAGGTGCACTTCCCTGCCCGCTACAGAGAGGAACATCCGAGCTCCGCTCTCACCAAGGGGGCTCATGTGGCGACTGCCGCACACGTCGATCGCAGCCGACACGTAAAATTCGCGCCAACCACAGAGATTATTCTCCACAGTTCACACGGGAGTCACAGAGAAGAGAGCCGTCGACTGTGATTCTCATGCCTACCTTTTTACTCTTTGTTGTTGATTTGCTTTTGTGTATTCTCTTACTTGACAACCTGATATATGTGATGAAATAAAAAAGGAACTTGAGTTCAGACTCCGTTAGTTTCCGATTTCTAACTGTGTTTGCGTGGGTACACACCTACTACGCAACAGGTATTTCAGCATCGAAACTGTTCTTACGAAGTTTTACACACTTCGCACCACCACAGTCTACTTAGTTCCTTCTTTCCTCGTCTGGTGGTAATCCATATTTGCGACAAAAAGTCGAACAATTTTCTACACTGGATGAACATGGAAATAGATTTTTCCATATGAGACAATCCACCGAAGAAACGTGAAGAACACCAGACATCCCACTCACTAACGACATAAATCGTCTGGGATTCCCTAGCAACTCACAAATAATTCGCGGAGGTGTGTAATTTAGAGCAACTAAGGGAACGACGGAAAACAGATAAAAATGACGATCACAAATAATTGATGACAACGCCCGCCACCGGAGTCACATGATCGATTTACGATCGCACGTTCGATGTGTATCGTTTGGACCCCGCGACTTCGATAGCCAATCATTCTTGGAAATTATCTTTCGCTCAGTACAAAGCGCCGACACACAACTACAAAACAGAATTTTCCTTAGGCGACCGTGAAATAAACTAAACTTTCTGGATCACTGAAAAGAGATTAGCATTCAAAACTACATAATGAAACCGATTCCTCAACAATTACAACAATCTTTACAAAATTCACCTATGGTTAAAAATATATAGGCTACTTTGCCACAAAATTACAGTAGTTAATCGAATGGTAAAGGAGTGGTGAACCTATAATTCTGACTACAAGCCATGTGAACAGATAGTTTTGCTTAATCTCGTCTCGACGGTCAAACTGACTTACCCAACACAATAAAGAAAAATCGTGCTAATAATTTTGCCTATCCCAAACTTAAGAATAATTACGGACGAGCATGCAATGCAGTGACGTTATCTGAATCTTCTGAAATCATATTTCCAAAAAGCAACATTCTCTGCGTTTGCATCTCTGCATTTTTCTAGTTATTTATAGACCGCTCAGCACAGTATCAACTCTAGACTCTCTCACTTACTTCTCACTGAATGCTAAAATGGTAACGACAATCCTGCTCACAACCAAAGATCACATTGCTTGTATCCAGAACATTTTGGCTTAAGATATCGACTACTGAAAACTTCTGTTTGAAAAGTATCTAGCGTACAGATATTAAGTATGACACATTGAATAATTTCGTATTCAATATTTTATTGAATACGAAAAATAAACTAGAAACTTTATAAGATATCCCTCTTCTTCCTATCCAGTTGATTACTGTACTTCCAAGCGTGACAGACGTTGACATGTGAGAAACAATGAATCGAGAATATTCACGCAATGCCTATACAGGCACACTGAATAATAACACAGCGTTTTTCTTTCCAGACTGTAACTTCGCGCTTCTGCTTCAGCGAGGAGTCCTTCTAAACTTCTGAATAGGGCACTTTAGCCTCCCTACTTCTGGGGCACTGGTCTCATTGTTTATGAAGAGTGAATTCATACTTCATTTAACAGTAATTGCAACTGACTCCAAACTGACGGGTTTTCTGCAATGTATTTAAAATTATTCAAGATCTGAAAGCGAAACATTAATTGTTTGGTTGTACATATCTTTATGGATCGATTATTGATCGTAATCTTTCCGTTGATTGAAGGAAGTCGTGGATTTTTATTGTTTAGCATACAACATGCCGATATGGTGATTTATTAATGAAATCCAATATCCTAATGTAGTATTTCTTGCATTTATTCACATTTTCTTAAACATATAATATTTGAAACATTTCTCCAATCTGCTTGCTCAGCCACAACTTTACGCATTGCTTTCGTCTATAATTGTGCACGCTGTCGCCTATCATACAGCTATATTACAATATCCTCCGTCAGAAATATTGACTCAAAGTAAAAACAAAGATAAATTTTATATACGAAGAAAGTGCAATATTAAGGTTTACTTCAGTTCAGGGATAATAATACTACTTTTAGAATTGTTTTGTACTTATTACAGTAATGTGAGATAATGAAAATTAGGTGTGTAAATCGAAATAACTGTTCTGAACTGCTTTATTGCATGTTGTTATTAGAAATGGTAATGTTAGATGTGACAGGATCACACACATGATCATTATGTACACAATCTCTACTCTAAAAGTTAATCTATAATGATTTGTCTGAATGTTTCGTACGAAAATGATGACATGAACTTATCGATACCATGTCGCAACCCAGGATGATAGCCAGCCCGGGTGGCCGAGCGGTTCTAGGCGCTACAGTCTGGAACCCTGCGACAGCGACCGCTACGGTCGCAGGTTCGAGTCCTGCCTCGGGCATGGATGTGTGTGATGTCCTTAGGTTAGTTAGGTTTAAGTAGTTCTATATATAGGCGACTGATGACCTCAGATGTTAAGTACCACAGTGCTTAGAGCCACTTGAACCATTTTGTATAATGGGTACACAAAAAACGCCAGTATTCTAATGCAATGTTGTGTCAGAATTTCAAAGTATCCACGAAGGAGTTTGAAGAAATGAACATCTACGTTTGCACTTACATAGAAACTGTAAATGTGGATTTCCACGCTGTTACCCTTGCATGTCCAGTCCGATGCGAAGGTCTTACAAGGAACTCGTTACGTGTGAGGTCGCAAGTTCAATCTTTAGTAAAGCTCATTTGGAAATGTTTTGTTAACAATTCCGAAAGAAAAAAAATATTTGCTGCTAATGACTCACCATGAGCGTCAGGAGGGCGACAGAAAATGAGTGTCGAGGAGATGCAAGAAACAACCTTTGTGAGATGTATGTATTACACTTCACAAAATGGACATTGTCGACATTCAAGAAATACTCAAAACAAACCGTTGACTTGGACCATGAACACCGAAAAAAATGAAAAATGACCCGCCACAGAGATCAAAAAGGTTCGCACCATCACGACCGAAGGCGAACTCCTTGGAGTTACAAACCGCGCAGTATGTTCAGCTAGGTATCCACTCTTAAAGGATGCATATAGAATCATATTGGTGTAATGGGGTGATGAGAGCTGATAGAAGGTGATGGCATGCAACCGAATGCGAAGTAGTCTATCTTGGAGCTTATCGTGAAATTGGCGTAGCTGCTGACAATGCGGTAACCTGTTATATAGGTATGGAAAAAAGGAACACCAAGAGGCTGTACTGGTACAGTGGTTCCAGGCAGTATGAATTGCAATGCCACACACTTTACAGGAGGGATAATATGATTTTTATACTCAGACCAGGAATCAAAGAAAAGTAAGTTATTTTGACCAGCTGATGGCCAAAAGCAGTGCCTATAAATAGTTGTAATTCCCTAACACCGTTTTCCCACTCTTGCTTCCTGTGGCGTAAATATTCCCTACTGCCCTTGCAAGATCACGCAGAGGAAAAAGAATCATAGGGGGAAGAGCGCCTCGAACTTCTCGCTGCACAATAAATAACTTTCCAGTCCATTTACCATCCAGATTAACAGTCGGCCGATGTGGCCGAGCGGTTCTAGGCGCTTCAGTCCGGAACCGCGCAGCTGCTGCGGTCGCAGGTTAGAATCCTACCTCGGGCATGGATGTGTGTCATATCGTTAGGTTTAAGTAGTTCTAAGTCTAGGAAACTGATGACCTCAGATCTTAAGTCCCATAGTGCTTAGAGTCATTTGAACCATAGACGATCATAATGCTGCGAAATTGTTCGAAATCTGTTCATAATTACTTTTTTTTACTATGCATGATATTCCATGCACGTAATTATGCTTAGTACCCGCTCCTTGGACGACGGTTGTCCTTCACTATCTTCCACTGGAAACGGGATTTGTGGGTCCCTGATCGACAAGGGTGATGAACTACATGGCTCAACACATGTTCCAGTATCTCTTTCGCTTGTTAAGCACGTGTCCTCATCATTGTACTCCTTATATATGTTGTCCGCACTGTCGAGCATATGGGGCACCACATATTCCACTGACTCATCTTTCACAAACGATAATATTTCATATGCTACTTCTTTCTGAAATTCCTTGGGTTTCTTTCAGATTATACTTCAACTCTGGCAACTGCAGTTGTAGACATAATGCAATGTTTGCTTTGTTTATTGTTGCCATTGCCCTGGCTTTGTATCAACAACTCTGGCACTATAGCACTGTTGTGAGTTGTTCGTCGACTATGCAGTTCAGCTACACTCAGTAGCATCATGCTGTGCTCACCATTGGGTACCTCCAGTACTACCCCCTATTGCCATTAGCATCCAATATTGTGGTTGCGTGGTAGACAATACATCGGGCATCGAATGCCTTAAACATTATTGGCATTTGCCCACCTCGTACTCAAGGAGTTCCTACTTTGGCACCTCCGAATCAGTGGGCCACATGACGGCCCTAGTAGAACTGCAGCCGTCTTCCATCCTGAGGGTCTCTGGTTCCCGTCTGAGGACGTCCAACCACTCTTCCGTCATCACAGGGGCGGCATTCTACGCCGCCCACCTCCTGCTACTGTGCGCAGACTCAGCCGCTGGTGCCTGCCTTCCCTGTGCGCAGCCTACAACGTGCCCATGCGCGCCATGGTCAGCTGCTTCTAAAGCTGTTAGCGGCCCTTCGCAGCGTGGGCGACGCCGCGTACTATCTCTACGGAGCCGGCGGCTTGCTTACGTCACTGGAGCTGACACCGCTGCCTTCGCCACTGTCTGTGGCCGCGAGCCGCGGGCTGGTCAGCATATATCCCAGCGGCCGCCTGCTGTCTGTGTCTACATCTACATATACATTTACATGAGTACTCTGCAAATCGCATTTAAGTGCCTCGCAGAGGGTTCATCGAACCGCCTTCACAATTATCTATTATCCCAATCTCGTATAGCGCACGGAAAGAACGAACACCTACATCTTTCCGTGCGAGCTCTAATTTCCCTTCTTTTACCGTGGTGATCGTTTCTTCCTAAGTAGGTCGGCGTCAACAAAAATTTTCGCATTGGGAGGAGAAAGTTGGTGATTGGAATTTCGTGACAAGATTCCGTCGCAACATAATGAATTACCTCGAAGAAAACGGTCAACATGGCTTTAGAAAACATCGTTCTTGTGAAACACAACTATGTCTTTATTCACATGAAGTTCTGAATGCTATTGACAAGGGATTTCAGATCGATTCCGTATTTCTGGATTTCCGGAAGGCTTTTGACACTGTACCACACAAGCAGCTCGTAGTGAAATTGGGTGCTTATGGAATATCGTCTCAGTTATGTGACTGGATCTGTGATTTCCTGTCAGAGAGGTCACAGTTCGTAGTAATTGACGGAAAGTCATCGAGTAAAACAGAAGTGATTTCTGGCGTTCCCCAAGGTAGTGTTATAGGCTCTTTGCTGATTCTTATCTATATAAACGATTTGGGAGACAATCTAATCGGCTGTCTTCGGTTGTTTGCAGATGACGCTGTCGTTTATCGACTAATAAAGTCATCAGAAGATCAAAACAAACTGCAAAACGATTTAGAAGACATACCGGAATGGTGCGAAAAGTAGCAGTTGACCATAAATAATGAAAAGTGTGAGGTCATGCACATGAGTGCTAAAAGGAACTCGTTAATCTTCGGTTACGCGATAAATCAGTCTAATCTAAAAGCCGTAAATTCAACTAAATTCTTAGGTATTACAATTACGAACAACTTAAATTGGAAGGAACACATAGAAAATGTTGTGGGCATAGGCTAACCAAAGACAACCACCAACTTTCTCCTCCGAATGGGAAATTATTTTGTTGACGTAGGGAGGAACGATCACCAAGATAAAATAAGGGAAATCAGAGCTCGTACGGAAAGATATAGGTGTTCATTCTTTCCGCGCGCTATACGAGATTGGAATAATAGAGAATTTTGATGGTGGTTCGATGAACCCTCTGCCAGGCACTTAAAAGTGATTTGCAGAGTATCTATGTAGATGATGTAGATGCAGAAAAACGCCTTTCTTTTGATGATGTCCAGCCCAAATCCTGCATCATTTCAGTGACACTCTCTTCCATATTTCGCGATAATACAAAAAGTGCTGCCCTTCTTTGAACTTTTTCTATGTACTCCGTCAGTCCTATATGGAAACATCTCTCACCGCGCAACAGTATTCCAAAAGACGACGGACAAGCGTATTGTAGGCAGTCTCCTTAGTAGATCTATTAAATTTTTTAAGTGCGTGCCAATGAAACGCAATCTTTGGCTAGCCTTCCCCACAACATTTTCTATGTGCTCCTTCCAATTTAATTTGTTCGTAATTGTAATTCCTAGGTATTTAGTTGAATTTACAGCCTTGAGATTTGACTGATTTCGTGTAACCGAAGATTAACGAATTTCTTTTAGCACTCCTGAGGATGACCTGACACTTTTCGTTATTTAGGGTCAAATGCCAATTTTGGCACCATTCAGACATCTTTTCTAAATCGTTTTGATCTTCTGATCAATTCATTATTCTGCAAACAACCTAAGACAGCTGCTCAAACTGACTCCCAAATCGTTTATATAGATAAGGAACAGCAGATGGCCTATAACACAACCTTGGAGAACGCCAGAAATCACTTCTGTTTTACTCGATGACTTTCCGTCAGTTACTACGAACTGTGACCTCTCTGACAGGAAATCACAAATCCACTCACATAACTGAGACGATATTTCATGAGCACGCAATTTCACTATGAGCCGCTTGTGTAGTTTAGTGTCAAAAGCCTTCCGGAAATCCAGAAATACGGAGTCGATCTGAAACGCCTTGTCAATAGCATTCAACACTTTATGCGGATAAAGAGCTAGTTGTGTTTCAGAAGAACGATGTTTTCTAAACCCATGTTCACTGTGTGTCAATAGACCGTTTTCTTCGTGGTAATTCATAATGTTTGAACACAATATATGTTCCAAAAACCTGCTGCATATCGACGTTAATGATATGGGCCTGTAATTAAGTGGATTGCTCCTATTACCTTTCTTGAAAGTCCCAATATCGGTTACTTCCCTGTTGCTGCTTGTGTCTCGGCCGGCTACTTCACTAGCTGCTTATATGTTGTGACCCACCGTCTAATTTCTTATGGTGGGCCGTATGTTGCCACTTAGCCGCTGTGACTGGGTCCGGGGTCCGGAGTGACTGAAAGTAACACCACACCGGCTCCCGTCCCCACTCACACCGTTGCCCGTGTCCCGCCACGTGGAGGCGGGCTCTATTTGTTTACATCCATTTGACATCTTTTTTTGTGCAGCTTTAGAAAAACTTATAACTAATGCAAAATCAAGTAAGATATTAGTAAACAAAACGAAATTAAATATTTAGAAAGAAGGAAGGAAGAGAATTGAATAGAGGAGGGATAGGTTCAAATGGCTCTGAGCACTATGGGACTTAACATCTATGGTCGTCAGTCCCCTAGAACTTAGAACTACTTAAACCTAATTAACCTAAGGACATCACACACAACAATGCCCGAGGCAGGATTCTAACCTGCGACCGTAGCAGTCGCGCGATTCCGGACTGAGCGCCTAGAACCGCGAGACCACCGCGGCCGGCGGAGGAGGGATAGGTACACTCCTGGAAATGGAAAAAAGAACACATTGACACCGGTGTGTCAGACCCACCATACTTGCTCCGGACACTGCGAGAGGGCTGTACAAGCAATGATCACACGCACGGCACAGCGGACACACCAGGAACCGCGGTGTTGGCCGTCGAATGGCGCTAGTTGCGCAGCATTTGTGCACCGCCGCCGTCAGTGTCAGCCAGTTTGCCGTGGCATACGGAGCTCCATCGCAGTCTTTAACACTGGTAGCATGCCGCGACAGCGTGGACGTGAACCGTATTTGCAGTTGACGGACTTTGAGCGAGGGCCTATAGTGTGCATGCGGGAGGCCGGGTGGACGTACCGCCGAATTGCTCAACACGTGGGGCGTGAGGTCTCCACAGTACATCGATGTTGTCGCCAGTGGTCGGCGGAAGGTGCACGTGCCCGTCGACCTGGGACCGGACCGCAGCGACGCACGGATGTACGCCAAGACCGTAGGATCCTACGCAGTGCCGTAGGGGACCGCACCACCACTTCCCAGCAAATTAGGGACACTGTTGCTCCTGGGGTATCGGCGAGGACCATTCGCAACCGTCTCCATGAAGCTGGGTTACGGTCCCGCACACCGTTAGGCCGTCTTCCGCTCACGCCCCAACATCGTGCAGCCCGCCTCCAGTGGTGTCGCGACAGGCGTGAATGGAGGGACGAATGGAGACGTGTCGTCTTCAGCGATGAGAGTCGCTTCTGCCTTGGTGCCAATAATGGTCGTATGCGTGTTTGGCGCCGTGCAGGTGAGCGCCACAATCAGGACTGCATACGACCGAGGCACACAGGGCCAACACCCGGCATCATGGTGTGGGGAGCGATCTCCTACACTGGCCGTACACCACTGGTGATCGTCGAGGGGACACTGAATAGTGCACGGTACATCCAAACCGTCATCGAACCCATCGTTCTACCATTCCTAGACCGGCAAGGGAACTTGCTGTTCCAACAGGACAATGCACGTCCGCATGTATCCCGTGCCACCCAACGTGCTCTAGAAGGTGTAAGTCAACTACCCTGGCCAGCAAGATCTCCGGATCTGTCCCCCATTGAGCATGTTTGGGACTGGATGAAGCGTCGTCTCACGCGGTCTGCACGTCCAGCACGAACGCTGGTCCAACTGAGGCGCCAGGTGGAAATGGCATGGCAAGCCGTTCCACAGGACTACATCCAGCATCTCTACGATCGTCTCCATGGGAGAATAGCAGCCTGCATTGCTGCGAAAGGTGGATATACACCGTACTAGTGCCGACATTGTGCATGCTCTGTTGCCTGTGCCTATGTGCCTGTGGTTCTGTCAGTGTGATCATGTGATGTATCTGACCCCAGGAATGTGTCAATAAAGTTTCCCCTTCCTGGGACAATGAATTCACGGTGTTCTTATTTCAATTTCCAGGAGTGTATTATACAGAGACTCCGGTACCTGCAGGTGTCTGAGCCTCTTGAACAAGGCCGGCCACCAGAGGCTGTCGAAGGCACTTGAGATGTCTATCATAATTGAAAGTGTGTATTTGGAGGGTGTGTCGTGTACTATTTGGAGTGCTCTGTTAATTGCGTCGTCTATAGATTTCCCATCCCTGAAGCCGTATTGGTGTGGTGTCAGTCCCCGTAGTGTTCGGTGTGCTTGTAGTCTTTTGCAGAGTAGTTTTTCTTGTACTTTACCGAGTGTATGACTTGGGGTCTGATGGGTCTTTGTCTGGAGCCTTTTTGATGATAACCGCCTTCGAGGTCTTCCACATTGCAGGCACACGGCCCAGCCTTAATGCATCGTTTAACAACGTTGTGAGAAACGGGGTGATCTGCGGTGCAATTTGTTTCAGTACCTCAGAGTGGAAACCATCCGGTCCAGGATATTGCTGCCTGGCCGCCTGGACTGTTATCGCATCATTTATGCACTGTCAAACAATAAATGTTTGGTTCTTCAATACTGTACTAGTAATGCGTCGGACAGGCACCCACTCACGAAGCCGCTATTTACCCGTGTCCTGGGGTGTTGGTCCACGGCATCTCGACCTTGATCGTCATCCAACTGTCACGCAACATAACAGCCTACTAACCCGCTCATTGCAATACTCTGTGCATCTGAGGAACTATCATGATTTCTACCTTATTTCAGTTTTCTGTACTACCTACACACGACTTTTGTATTTTACGTATCTGATTTCTGTACATGCAAACACTGTTGAACTGAGTTACATGGCAGCAGCTTCAGTTACTCACAGAAGCCCCTCAGGAATGCATTTCGCTGCCCTGGATTTGCGTTAGCGCTAGATGCTCCTCTAAAGGATGGACACGATTAGTTACAACGGAGAGCTTCATAAGCTACAAAAAAAATACATAACTCAGAAATTACTTTCAACAATGTAAATCAATTGAAACGAAACGTGAGTACATTTATATCAGAATACTACTGCACATAATATACTTTTAAATGTAGAGACGTAGCAGACAACAGCCATTTTTAGCAGTGAACATGATGAAAGATGATACTTTGAGAGTGAAAGGACAAGCTTCGAAAGGAGTCGATACCTTGTTTATCGGACAAACTGAAACAGAGGATCAGTGACCGATCTTCCGCTACGTACTACTGCAGATATTCTCCAGCACCAGGAGGTAATGAGCAAGCCGGAGGTGACCCGGAGGAAACTGGGAAGTACAATGAACAAAGATCTTACATAACTTCTTCAGATTACGGAAATTTTCGATAGCACCATATTTTCAGCCAGGGTTGTAGATATTTTCTTTTTATATTCATACATTGTTTCACTGTCTGGCGAAGCTCTGGCTTACTTGAAGTTAGTTGACTATTCAGGGTGGTCCATTGATCGTGACCGAGCCAAATTTCTCACGAAATAAGCATCAAACTAAAAAACTACAAAGAACGAAACTCATCTAGCTTGAAGGGGGAAACCAGATGGCGCTATGGTTCGTCCGCTAGATAGCGCTGCCATAGGTCAAACGGATATCAACTACGTTTTTTGAAATAGGAACCCACATTTTTTATTACATATTCGTGTAGTACGTAGAGAAATATGAATGTTTTAGTTGGACCACTTTTTCCGCTTTGTGATAGATAGCGCTGTAATAATCAGAAACATATGGCTCACAATTTTAGACGAACAGTTGGTAACAGGTAGGTTTTTTTAAATTAAAATACAGAACGTAGGTACGTTTGAACATTTTATTTCGGTTGTTCCAATGTGATACATGTACCTTTTGTGAACTTATCATTCCTGAGAACGCATGCCCGGATCTCGTGGTCGTGCGGTAGCGTTGTCGCTTCCCACTCCTGGGTTCCCGGGTTCGATTCCCGGCGGGGTCAGGGATTTTCTCTGCCTCGTGATGGGTGGGTGTTGTATGATGTCCTTAGGTTAGTTAGGTTTAAGTAGTTCTAAGTTCTAGGGGACTGATGACCATGGATGTTAGGTCCCATAGTGCTCAGAGCCCCCGCAGCCCTGAGAACGCATGCTGTTACAGCGGATTAGCTGTAAATACCAAATTAATGCAATAAATGCTCAAAATTTTGTCCGTCAATCTCAAAGCATTTGGCAATACATGTAATGACATTCGTCTCAGCAGCGAGTAGTTTGCCTTCCGCAATGTTCGCACATGCATTGACAATGCGCTGACGCATGTTGTCAGGCGTTGTCGGTGGATCACGTCAGCAAATATCCTTCAACTTTCCCCACATAAAGAAATCCGGGGTCGTCAGATCCGGTTAACGTGAGGGCCCTGGTATGGTGCTTCGACGACCAATCCACCTGTCATGAAATATGCTGTCCAATACCGCTTCAACCGCACGCGAGCTATGTGCCGGCCATACATCATGTTGGAAGTACATGCCATTCTGACATGCAGTGAAAGATCTTGTAGTAATATCGGTAGAACATTACGTAGGAAATCAGCATACATTGCACCATTTAGATTGCCATCGATAAAATCGGGGCCAATTATCCTTCCTCTCATAATGCCGCACCATACATTAACCCGCCAAGGTCGCTGATGTTCCACTTGTCGCAGCTATCGTGGATTTTCCGTTGCCCAATAGTACATATTATGCCGGTTTACGTTACCGCTGTTGGTGAATGACGGTTCGTTGCTAAATAGAACGCGTGCAAAAAATCTGTCATCGTCCCGTAATTTCTCTTGTGCCCAGTGGCTGAACTGTACACGACGTTCAAAGTCGTCGCCATGAAATTCGTGGTGCATAGAAATATGGTACGGGTGCAATCGATGTTGATGTAGCATTCTCAACACCGACGTATCTGCGCTTGCCGATTCTCGCGCAATTTGTCTGCTACTGATGTGCGGATTAGCCACGACAGCAGCTAAAACACCTACTTGGGCATCATCATTTGTTGCAGGTCGTGGTTGACGTTTCACACGTGGCTGAACACTTCCTGTTTCCTTAAATAACGCAACTATCCGGCGAACGGTCCGGACACTTGTATGATGTCGTCCAGAATACCGAGCAGCATACATAGCACACGCCCATTGGGCATTTTGATCACAATAGCCATACATCAACACGATATCGACCTCTTCCGCAATTGGTAAACGGTCCATTTTAACACGGGCAATGTATCACGAAGGAAATATCGTCCACACTGGCGGAATGTTACGTGATACCACGTACTTATACGTTTGTGACTATTACAGCGCCATCTATCACAAAGCGAAAAAAGTGGTCCAACTAAAACATTCATATTTCTTTACGTACTACACGAATATGTAATAAAAATGGGCGTTCCTATTTTTAAAAAACGCAGTTGATATTCGTTTGATCTATGGCAGCGCCATCTAGCGGGCCAACCATAGCGCCATCTGATTTCCCCCTTCAAGCTATACGAATTTCGTTCCTTGTAGTTTTTTCGTTTGATGCTTATTTCGTGAGATATTTGGCCCGGTCACGATCAACGGACCACTCTGTATAAAGCGTGTCTTGAGGATGGGGGAGGATGCGGAAAACAATGCAGTCATTGTCGTAATGCGGAAACGGAGCGATTTATCTGACGTCCAAAAGGGCATGATCATTGACTTTCGAACCAAGGGTGGGAGCATTTCCGAAACAGCTAAGCTTGTAAACAGTTCGCGTGCCATCGTTGTTAAAGCATACCATGCAGGGAAAAATGGCGCTCCCCAAAACCGCTTTCAAGTCAACTGGTATACAACATGGGAATTAGATGATAAGAGATATGTACGGGCGAATAGACGTGCAGCTGTTGAACAGCGACCAACCAGATGAACAAAAGGGTTACCAACAGTGTCTCCACAACGAGCCTTCAGGGAGCGTTGTTGCGTATGGGTCGCCGGAGTAGGTGCCTGGTTCATGCACCCATGCTGACAGCTGTTTATCGACGACGAAGGCTCCTGGAATTTACAGCCAATACCGCAATTGGACGTCCAATGAACGGTGTCAGGTGGCCTTTTCAGGTGAATCACCTTTTATGCACCATCATGAGTCAAACATCTTAAAGCAAACATACTGCAACAATCGTCGGAAAATTCCAGGCCAGAGGAGAGAACGTTATGGTCTGGGGAATGTTTTTGTGATAGTCCATCGGAGATCTCGTCATTCTGTAAAGCACACAGCTCAGAATGTACGTGCGTGGCCACCAAACTCCCCGGATTTAAACGCAATCGAGAATCTATGGGACCACCTCTATCCGGCTGTTCGCTCCATGGATTCTCAAACGAGAAACCCAGTGCAGCTGGCTATGGCAATGAAGTTTGCATAGCTCCACATCACTCTCGGTACCTTCCAGAAATTCATTGACTCTCTTCCTGCACGTCTCGCAGTGGCCGCAGTAGGTGGTTAGTCAGGCTTTTGAAAGGTGGTCACGTTAAAGTCACTGGGCACCGTACGGCATCTGCATCAATAAAAATGTTGTACAATCACCCTAGAACTTCATGTACGACAACTGTCTGTGCCTGACGGCCGCCATTGTCAATGGCGGTCTTTCTCCGAGCTGAGCCCATTATGACCACACACTGCTTCAGGAAGTGTGAAGTATCAATTCATTAAACATTTCATTTGCAGTAAGAGCTATTACATCAGCTGCCTTCCAGGGGGACGGATCAGTTTCCTGCATTCGCGTGCTGACAGATGAAAAAGGGGCCACGCCCTTGTGAGATACTAGACTGACACATTACCAAGGAAATTTCCTCTTCCCAGGTCCCTGTAGGAAAGCAGCCCTTCCAGAACGCATACATATTCGCTTCGTAATGTAAGTAACATAACTTTCTTTAGTTTTTATGTAAGCATTATTGTCCAGACTTGCATACACTTTAAACGGGGAAGTCTCAGAGCAACAAAAGTAAATGTTTAAAACAGTTAATTCTAAATTAAACTATTTAAATTCAAGACGCGTTTCACGCGTTATCTTCAGTGGGTTTTTAATTATGTTTTGCCATCGTGGCACTAACGGCGCATGAACCGTTGAAAAATAAATAAGCGGATCTTCCTGTCACAGTTTGCAAGAAGCCAGCGTAGATTGTTTAGTCACGATAATAAACTTGACAAGGAGAATCTACTATGTACGTGGCCACTGTTAGTTTCTACCGCAATAAGAGGGTGAAATCTGACAAACGGAGATGGTACGTAAGTAACTTGGCAATTCAAGTAAACAAAGCGACAATCATAGCGAATAGCTGGTCAGAGCTATGTTATGTGGAGTCAACGGTACATACGTTTTAGCACTTTGACTTTGCCTTTTTCACTAGTGGAAAACATCACATATGTTTGCTAAAGTGACGCTTACGAATTCGAGCGTAATACGTTCAGTGATCAACATTTATTTTCGTGATGGTGCGCCAGGAATTTCATAACTAGTAACACGTTAGAGGTCGTAATAAAATTTATTGTGCAGGACTCTGACATACCTTACTTTGCCATTGGATGCCCTGAACAGGAAACTCAAATGCCCGTAGCTCGTGATCTACTAGCTAGCAATGCTCCCTCTACATCACTGGATTTCTGGTTCGATTCTCCACCAAGACGGATATCTGCTTCCCTCGGGGACTGGGTGTTTGTGTTGTCCTAATTGTTTCTTCTTTCTTCGCTTACGCCATAGTCCCGCAGCGATCGCAGGGTCGGCGTGGTTACAACGGATTTGGCAGTATTAGTGTTAGGGATGGCTGTATGCCCTTCCTGCCGCCACCCCATACCCCCCAGGACAGAATCAGTGTACCCCAACTGTCTGCGTCTAGTGTAAACCGTGAAATAGTGCGGACGTGTTTCACATGTCTGCGACGCGTGTAATTGAGCGGAACGTGGCGACCAGCTCGGTATTCACCTAGTGGGATGTGGAAAACCGCCTAAAAACCACATCCAGGCTGGCCGGCACACCGGCCCTCGTCGTTAATCCGCCGGGCGGATTCTATCCGGGGCCGGCGTGCCTACCCGAGTCCAGGAAGCAGCGCGTTAGCGCGCTCGGCTACCCTGGCGGGTTTGTGTTGTCCTAATCTTCATCTGAATTTTACCTCAGTTATTGAGATATGTTGAAAGAAGGGCTAATGAACATATTCAACGACACATGTTCAGTAACTTCCTACAAGCTTCTAGGGGGGGGGGGGGGGGGGAGGGGGCATCGTATTGGTATCCAAGAAATACCCGCCAACAAACATCGAATCTCTTAGGCCAATAACCTTGATGAATGTCGACTACAGAATAATCGCTCGAGCAGTAACCGCAAGATTAAGGGATGTGATGAAAAACATGCTAGGAGATTAAAAAACGTGCGTGGTCTCTGGACGCAATATAACTGACACATTGAGTGACTACCGTGACGTAATAGCCATCACGGATATCCGCAAAACAAAGGATTGTGTAATATCTGTTCATTTCTCGAAAGCGTTCGACTGGATCTCACATAGCTTTGTTCTAAAGGCTATGGCGGAATTCGGAATCTGCAAGAAATTCTGCCAAATGGTCAGACTATTTTTGCAAGGAGCCCAGTCCAAAATCAGTGGGCAACTAATTGGGCAAAACATTATGACCACCGATCTATAGTTGATATAAACCCAGGCGATAGCAGCGTCACCTCTGTTAGTCAGACACATGCACGATGCATTTAGTATCACTGCTCGTGTCGTCCGTGGGTAGAATGGGGAAGGTACACGATCTATCTGAGATTGATGGAGGGCAGATTGTGATAGCCTGGGGGCTTGGCACGGGTATTTTGGAAGCTGCACGATTTTTCGGGTGTTCCAGGACTGCTCTGGCGAGTGTGTTCAACACGTGGCGAAACCAAGGTGAAACCACGTCCAGACGTCGTGGTGTTGGGCCGCCACCCCTCATTGCCTTCTTCATCATGCCAATGAGAGAGTGTGAATACGTCGTCTTCGAAGGGAACAGCTTCTTGACACCTGTTCTGTGCGACGGAGACAAGCCGGTGGCGGCTCCATTATACTCTGAGGAACATTCGTGTGGGCATCCATCGGTCTTGTTGAGTTCGCGCGAGGCACCATGATGGCCAAGGAGTATGTACGCTGGTTGTATACCACGTACACGCCTTCATGACTATCATGTTGCCCGACGGCAGCGAAATTTTTCAGCAGGATAATGCGCCATGTCTCAATGCTAGGAGCGTGACGGAGCGGTTCGAGAAACACAGTGGTGAGTTGCAATTGAGGTGCTGGCCTCCCAACTCACCAAATGTGAACCCTATCGAGCACATCTGGGATGTGATTGGACGTGGCGTCAGAACTTTTCGCCCCCCTGCCCGGAGTTTACGGGAATTAACTGACTTGTGTATGCAGGTGTGTTGCGATCACCCTCCAGCGACCTACCAAGGCTTCATTGCTTCAATGCTACGACACATGGCCGCTGTTAGCCGTGCCAAAGGTGGACATACCGCCTATCAGGTAGCTGGTCATAATATTCTGGCTGATCAGTATTTTGCTGTCGAACATCTCCTCAACTCTCTCCCAGGTTTAATGTTATTGATATCATTAGGAAAGAAAATCTTGTGCGGGGCATTTTCTTGTGACTGAGCATCTTTGTGTCGGCGAAGACCAGATAACGCACGTAAACGTTTACTGAACACCTACTGTGATGCAAGAGGAGCCATGATCATCTGTAACAAATCCAAAAGATAATGAACACAGGGAAAGGATTTTGATGGACAAACAACAGCTGCTACCCATTGCAACAAAGATACGACATCTAGAGTTAGATCTGGTTCCAGACCTACAAAGGATGTTATACTTACATGGATATGGTGTCTGTTCTTTCGGACGTGTCCGAAAGGGCAGACACCATAACCATATAAGTATATAGTAATGGCAATACCGGCCATGACCTCCTTCTTCTGTGCGGATGCACACATATTACCCGAACTCTTACGGGACTTGGTAAGAATGTCTTCCACGAGTAATGAGTGTGTTGGGTAGGGACACTACGAATGTAGTGTGTGGACATACAAGGTGAGAATGTGGGTCCCGCGGGAGGCGTGCGCGAGGTCGCACTATCGTCTGTGCCCTCAGTGGCTCAGATGGATAGAGCGTCTGCTATCTAAGCAGAAGATCCCGGGTTCGAAACCCGGTCGGGGCACACGTTTTCAGCTGTCCCCGTTGATATATATCAACGCCCGTCAGCAGCTGAATATATTAATATATCATTCTAATTTCTTTACAAAGGATGTTGGCTACCAACTAGCATTCGATGTTGAAAAAAGTTACGGCCAGTATACAGCTACATTTTGGATACGATGAAGAAAGTAAAACTAGAGAACGGTCAGATCTCATGGAAACTGTATTACATAGCGTCCATTTTTGCCGTACCAGCGCCAATAGCCAAAACTCTACTATCAGTGATTGGATATTACGTAAGCAGTGGAAATATTTTCAAACAGCCCATTAACATTACAGTTTGAAGAAGGTAAGATCAGATTAATATGCAAAACATTACTGGTACAAAGGATCCTTAAAAGACCAAAATTAAGCCCTAACAATCTGGCAAACTTTTAAAAGCAGTCAGCCAGAAAGCCAAGTAGCACCCGTCAATGTTGGTAAAAACGTTCAGACCTCACATTTCCAGAAACTCTATAGCCTAGAACAGCTACGTAACCCAGGAAGACAAAGCGTGTACCGGGGGTACATCGTATCATCATATTACAAAAAGTTCAGATCCTAACAAAATCGAAGCTAAATACACTCATGTCAGTTGGCCTGTGATGTGTAAGAACAATAACAACAAATGCTAGGACAGAATGGTGCGAAGTTGTCAGTGAAAGCAGTCCAGTGCGCGCGACGTTGTACACTATCGATCTTACGGACTCAACGAATTGCGGCAAGTATAATAAATAGGATACACTTATGCACTGGTTCATATGTCCCACGCATGCGGAATGTGCAAATGGACGTAACAATAACTTTACATGGCAGAAATGTCGTGAGCAGTGCAGACAATAGTAACGAGGTGAGAATTCTGGCTTTCTTTTACTTAGTAATATCTTTGGAGCTCATGTTATTTATTATTCTCTTTTCCAATTCCATAAAGAAATGATTGGGACACGGAAACTGCGAAGAAGTGCAGGGAACATCTACTCATTCCAAAATTACTTGATTACACCGTTAATTATTTAACTAACCCAATAAGATCTACTCACTGTTCCAGAAATATCTGATACAGATATCAAGAATGTTATCATTTAGTTAAAATTATTCAGTACTTAGGAATAAAGCAGCTGAGTTATGATTTAATAAGATGCAGTTCGATTTATCAGAGCTTGGGGTTTGAAATGGACATCAGAATTAGGTTCATTCATGTAACACGCACAAGGGATGCAGCAATTCGTCTACAGTGATTTGACTAAATGGAAGTTTCGATATGACTTAGAGTCCCAGGGACGTGAACATCGGAAGGCTCCGTGAATTCGTTACTACCACTCAGAAAGGTACAAAAATGTAAAAGTGATTAATGGAAAGAAATCTTCCGTATACATATGTAAACAATTTTACTCGTTAGCACTTCCTTACTGTGACCTCCAATTAGAATTACGGGCCGTGCACTTTTACAAGAGGACACGTGGAATCTAATGACCAGATACTGTCAGTTGCATGAAAATTCTCTAACTCCATCATAATTCAAGTTCGGCAGGCGTACAGGGATTCAGTGAACTCAGAAAGAGAAGATCTGTGTAATAAACATGATTAAAATTAACTAGAATGTAGCTGGAGTACACATGGTGGCTGATGCCAAAGTCTGTTACACTGTGGAAACACCGTCAGAATTTAGCCCAAACGAA
Organism: Schistocerca piceifrons; assembly: GCF_021461385.2. Classification (NCBI taxonomy): domain Eukaryota; kingdom Metazoa; phylum Arthropoda; class Insecta; order Orthoptera; family Acrididae; genus Schistocerca; species Schistocerca piceifrons. The sequence continues at coordinate 539,387,415 of NC_060141.1, forward strand.
AAAAATAAAATGCAATTCGCAGAGAACAAGGAATATGAAATCTCTTCAGATACAGTACCGTCCATCCTTACACTACAGGTTATAGCACAGAGCCCCAGGCCTAACAGTAAATTCCCAGAACAAAGCTTGATACACTAAGTACCCCCAATCATATAAATTTACACCGAAGAAAATATTGAATGATCACGATTCGCAGGCCAAACAGTGAGCCAAACGCTGTCACCTAGTGCAACTCTTCCCCGAGCAGCTGTCGGGGGAAGGCAGAGGCACTTGTGACCTATATCTGCACCTTGCACCACGCCGGAGTGATCACTTCCTGCCACTGAGCTATGTCTCTAGTCCGACCCCAAGCAGTTGAAAATCTGTTGGCACTACACCCCAATGGCACAGTGTTACTGTCTGGCTATAGGGAAGCATGCTTCAAAACACACGTATCCTCACAGTCGCCGTCCGTTGTGACCGAGCGGTTCTAGGCGCTTCAGTCCGGAACCGCGGTGCTGCTACGGTCACAGGTTCGAATCCTGCCTCGAGCATGGATGTGTGTGACGTCCTTAGGGTAGTTAGGCTCAAGCAGTTCTAAGTCTAGGGGACTGATTACCTCAAATGTGAAGTCCCATAGTGCTTAGAGCCATTTGAATCCTCCCAGTCACACACACACACACACACACACACACACACACACACACACACACACACAGGAAAGAAAGGAAGGGGAAACAGACTGCACTAAGAGAAAATGTACAGTCATCAAAAAGGGTTTCACTGCATTACTTATTTTCTTTTTTAGTTCCACGAAATTAAAAATGTTTCTTATCATTTAATTAACAATTAAGAAGAAATTTAACTCAAGTAAATGATAAAGAAATTTCCACATCAAACAAGATAGTGAAGTTAGTTAATTTCTTGCATTTTCGAGGTGAATTATTATGTTTTAAGAAAAAGGATGAAAGCACAGAAGCCAAACCGAGACTGTTATAAGAGGACTGAAGGAAGTCCAACTAAAGATAGACCTCACGGCCCATGTTCGATTCTCGGCCCAGTGGGAAATTATCTTCGTTGGGGTACTCGGTGTTTGTGTTGTCCTGATCACTTCTCATCTTCACCGACGTGCAAGTCGCGCAAGCTGCGTCAAATAGAAGGAATTCCAGCAGGAGGCCGATGAACCCCAGACGAAATGTCCCGTCCAAATAATCGTTAATTCGAAATCGGTGAGAACTACATCGATGGGAAGGGGGGGGGGGGTGGGGACGAACCTATGCTAGTACTTACGACAAACACGTGCTCCAAACGCGCAAGAGGAGGTTTAGGTGCAAGGCCGAGGTTTTGAATTACGCGATATTGACTTGTTACAATAATACACAAGTAAGAAAACCAGGGGCGTAGATAATTTTTGTATTCTGAGGGAGGAGGGGGGAAGGGGTTCAATTCTGTTCAAGTAAAAGATGTTCATTCTGGTAAATATCCCAAAATGTTAGCAACTGAAATGTCATAAGTTGTTTCAAGGTTTAGAATTGGAAAACAGGTTGTATCTACTGAAAACTCTGATACAAATGAATTGAAATGAAGCCACTGCACTAGAAAAACTGCAATGCTTGTTGATATTGACGTAAATGGCTAGTACTTAGTGCCTGTAGCCTGCATGTTATGGGACAGTCCATTTCAAATGCTTTCTTCCTCAGCACAGATACCTATATATTATTTAAGATTTTAAATCGGTCAGCATAGCATAAGTTGCTTGTGTCAACAAATGAAGAAATGTCACGTTTTACTGCCGGAGTGGGAAATGGAGAAATGCTAACACGATCGCAACTATCTTCTGAACTGACTACATTAGGCTGACAACAAGAACTGACAATGTAACTATTTTCTTCTATCTTTAACATCTTCACCACTTTCAGTTTTGCTACTTTAATTTGAAAAAATGATTGAATTTGTGTTTGTAAAGTTCCTTTTTGAGCTGTTGGGTCCATGATAGTTCTTATACAGAGGCGATGAACTTGTGAAATGTTCGGTGTTGAAATGTTGTGCCATTGTATAGCTAAAATAATCACAAATGATGTGTGTTAAGGAAAAAGAGTGAAAGTGGTCCAAGTTAATACATTTTCTAGAACATGTGTTTTTAATGCGTAATCTGAAAAAATGAGAAATTTCATGGAATGAAATGTTTAAAACTTCCACAGTCTGACTTCTACGTACCACATGAGATTTTTAGAAATGTCCCACCATAGCTTGTTCTCTTTAAAATGAAGCCCCCACTCTTAAAGTGTTGTTCTACAATGGGTCTTCTCGAGCATTACCCTTTTCTAACACATTTAAATGGCCACTAGAAACATACTATTTATCGTTTACTTAAGCCATAACCCCCTAACTTTAATGTCGAATGGATGACACAAAATTTACATTTATTGTTGCGTAAGTTTAGCATGATGGAATTAACACAATTATTTAATAACGCTTCACTCATCCAAAATATAAATAAAAAACTTACCGTTATATGACACCTCAGGTGAACTGGTCAACACCACAATCTGTCACGCTGAGTACTGCAAGTCTCTTCTTGCTATCAGCGTGGCGAAATATTTTAAATGACCCACTTATTTGTTTTTTAACCCTCAAATAAACAAACACACGCTCGGTGATTGGTTAGCGACCCTAGGGCATAACCCACGGTGTATTGTTAAGCCAATGGTCCAACTTACGTATTTCGTATGTTCATGGGCATTCACAGAAATTTTTGAAGGAGGGCAGTTTCGAGACGTGTCATGCTATAAGAGCTATACTGAACTGGTGGCACTAAAAACATATCACAGAGGATTATCCACCCAATACATGAATACAAACTATTACATCAGGTTTCCAGGGGAGGGGCCTCCCATTGCTGACGCTTATTAGTATACTGTTTTACATAACTGCAAATTAAAATCTGAGACTCTCTAAAGTCTGAGGTATTAAAAAGTTCAAATATTTTATAATCACTATAATGTTTAAACCTGTTTTTACTTCAAGTTTTAGGGATATCAAACGCCTTTGTTCCGCTCTCTGTGTCGCCAGAAGTCGATGTAAGCTGTCGATGCTAAGCTGAGCTTCGCCTTCATTGAAGAGTGAGAGGCCGAGAAAGCAGGAAGTAGAATTTTGTCCCCACGTTGAGGAGGGAAATAAGAGGGATGTTATCTGTCTCCCATACCGTGACGCCGTTTGAGGCCGCATGCGCGTAGATAATAAGCGGCTATTATACAAATTGCACACGAAAGTAACAAGCTTACATGAAAGCATATAATAGAGTTGTTTGAATTCAAACACACTCGTTACGCTATTTATTTTTCAGTTGACACACACAACACTAGTTCGCCTTGCTACTGTAGTGCTACCGTTATTAGATCACGAGAGCTGCCAGCAGTCAAAACAAAAAGACGGTCGCACGAAGTGTCGCAACAGGTAGACAGCCATAGCTCAATAGCCTTCGTGGCACTTCTCGCTGCTGATGAACATTGCAGTCTAACACTCATTGTAGTCATTGTCAGTGTTCAAGAGGTAAAATTTAATTTGTATTCATTACAAATAATAATTGCCATTTTACGTGAGCGACTTTAAACATACGTTAAAAAAATCTTCACAGCATAGGTTTGCATAAAGTGTTCTAAGAATGAAAACAAAATAATATAGGTACGGACAGAATTGTTCATATACTAGACACTGATACAAAAAATTTACTAGTTATTACTTTGTTATCTTCTTACGATGTATTTAGACGTCTTTGTTGGCTCTGTAATTAGAAGTACGAAATTTTTGATGCAGTCGCCTAATCAACATTTACTTTAAAGTATGTACGTGAAATAACTTGTTCTGGCACTTTATCTTTCACACATAACATATAATTCTCGTATTTCTGACACAGCCTAATTTCGACAGTCAAACGTGTCTGAAATTCAGAATACGGCATGGCATACACAGCACAGCAACTTCCCGCCGACTTCCGACTTCCATCTCGTTAAGAATAACGAAGTTAATCCATACACTATGTGGTAAAAAGTATCCGGACACACCCAAAACGTACGTTTTTCATATTAGGTGCATTGTGCTGCCACCTACTGCCAGGTACTCCATATCAGCGATATAAGTAGTCACTAGACATCGTGAGAGAGCAGAATGGGGCTCTCCGCGGAACTCACGAACTTCGAACGTTGTCAGCTGATTGGGTGTCACTTGTGTCATACGTCTGTACGCGAGAATTCCACACTCCTAAACATCCCTAGGTCCACTTTGTCCGATGTGACAGTGAAGTGTGTTGGGGCTTATGGGCGCTCAACATCGTGTGACAGTGAAGTGGAAACGTGGAAACGTGAAGGGATATGTACAGCACAAAATCGTACGGGCCGACCCCGTCTGTTGAATGACAGAGATCGCTGACGGTTGAAGAGGGTCGTAATGTGTAATAGACAGACATCTATCCAGACCATCATACAGGAATTCCAAACTGCATCAGCATCCACTGCAAGTACTATGACAGTTAGGCAGGAGGTGAGAAAACTTGGATTTCATGGTCGAGCGGCTGCTCATAAGCCACACATCACGCCGGTAAATGCTAAACGACGCCTCGCTTGGTGTAAGAAGCGTAAACATTGGACGATTGAAGAGTGTAAAAACGTTATGTGGAGTGACGAATTAGGTACACAATGTGGCGATCCGATGGCATGGTTTGGGTATGGCAAATGCCCGGTGAATGTCATCTGCCAGCGTTAGTAGTGCCAACAGTAAAATACGAAGGCGGTGGTGTTATGGTGTGGTCGTGCTTTTTCATGGGTGGGGCTTGCACCCCTTGTTGTTTCGTGTGGCACTATCACAGCACAGGTCTACATTGATGTTTTAAGCACCTTCTTGCTTCCCATTGTTGAAGAGCAATTCAGGGATGGCGATTGCATCTCTCAACACGATCGAGCACCTGTTTATAATGCACGGCCTGTAGCGGAGTGGTTACACGAAAATAACAACCTTTTAATGGACTGGCGTTACAGAGTCCTGACCTGAATCCTACAGAACACCTTTGGGATGTTTTGGAACGCCGATTTCGTGCCAGGCCTCACAGACCGATATAGATTCTTCTCCTCAGTGCAGCACTCCGTGAGGAATGGGCTGCCATTCCCCAAGAAACCTTCCAGCATTTGATTAAACGTATGGCTGCGAGAGTGGAAGCTTTCATCAAGGCTAAGGTTGGGCCAACACCACACTAAATTCCAGTGTTACCGATGGAGGGCGCCACGAAACTGTAAGTCATTTTCAGCCAGGTGTACGGATACTTTTGGTCACATAGCGTACATCAAAGAAAGTCTTTTACGCAGCGAATGAGTTACTTACCGATCATTTTTTCTGGTGTTAGTCTGATACTTTATAATTAATAGTGCCGTGCGGTCTAAGGCGCTGCAGTCACGGACTGTGCGGCTGGTCCCGGCGGAGGTTCGAGACCTCCCTCGGGCATGGGTGTGTGTGTTTGTCCTTAGGATAATTTAGGTTAAGTAGTGTGTAAGCTTAGGGACTGATGACCTTAGCAGTTAAGTCCCATAAGATTTCACACACATTTGAACATTTTTTAATTAATAGTTTTAATGTCAATGTCTTCGAGTATAATCACAACTGGGTAACCAAATTTGGATAAGTAATTATGGTATTTGTAAAATAATAAAATTAATATTATTTATGCTAGATTCTTGTTTGAACACGTGTTCTGTGTATGTGTGTACAAAGTATACAGAATGCGAGGTTATAATTGTGAACTTATCTCTATCGGACAATAAACTTGTGGTGTATATCGAGTTGTTCAATTGATAGCGGAAGTGGCGGACAGACCAGTTACATTACAAAATACTAGTTGTTTTTTCTTTACGTAGATTTCTTTCGTCTTTCTCGAGTGCAGCAGCTTGATCATGATTTATCTTTGAAACCTGTCGGCATACGAGTAGCTTATGCGCTTCAAGTCCTCATCTGTGTTAAGTAGCTGCCAGATGACCAGTGAAGTGTTTCACATCGAAAACATGAAACCAAAAGAAAGTATGAAAAAATAAAATTTCGACGTGAAGATGTTTCGAATATTATTAAATCAAATCTACGTCTACATCTACACGACTGTACAATTCGCACTTAAGTAATTGGTAAATGGCAGAGGGTGCATATAAACACGTTCAGATACTAAACGACCGTTACATTCTCGAATATCACTTGTAAAAAATGGAACACCGAAATCTCTCAGTGTAGCTGAGGTTTCTCTTATCTTATGACGAGGGTCGTTTCTCTCTATGCAGGTGGGAGACAACAACATACTTTCACATTCATAGAATAAACTTTATGATTAAAATTTCGTGACAAGGTCTCGTCGCAACAATAAACGCTTTTGTTTTGTCGATTGCTACCTCAACTTGCTTATCATATCCGTGACAACCTCTCCGCTACTTCGCGATAATACAAAAGGAACTGCCTTTCCTTCATCTTTTTCAATGTCTTCCGTCAGTCTTCTCTGCTAAGGATCCCATAACACGCAGCAGTACTTAGAAAAGCACGGATAAGCGTAGTGTAGGCAGTCTCTTTGGCAGATTTTTTGCATCTTCTAGGTGTTCTGCCAATAAAATGTAGTCTTTGTTTCGCTTTCCCCAGAATACTTTCTATGTGATGGTTCTGATTTAAGTTGTTCGTGACTGGAATCCCTAGGTATTTAGCTGAATCAACAACTTCTTAATTTTTATAATTTACCGTGTAACCGGAAGTGCATCTCTTAATGGTTCAAATGGCTCTGAGCACTATGGGACTCAACTGCTGTGGTCATCAGTCCCCTAGAACTTAGAACTACTTAAACCTAACTAATCTAAGGACATCACACACATCCATGCCCGAGGCAGGAGTCGAACCTGCGACTGTAGCAGCAGTGCGGCTCCGGACTGGAGCGCCTAGAACCGCACGGCCACCGCGGCCGGCGCATCTCTTAATCTATGATCATATTAAAGAAAGCATAGTACCCACTGAACATGTCCTTTATTTAAAGAGGCAAATGTGTCTGGAAAGTAGCCATTTCGTACACCTTAAAAGACGACGTCGATTTTGTTCCGATGACGTCATATGCGACCTGGGGGATAGTAGATGTACTGATAATGTTTCAACGTCTTCCGCCAACAGACCGCTTAGTGGCATAGCTACCAGAGCGCCATCTGTGTCTACCCTTTATTCGGAGACTCACTCGTGCTTCCTATGTCATCTGAGAGCGTTTGAAAGGAATCAAATTGTGGCCTTCCGAGTGGCGGGATGTTACTTTCGGAGAACTACCACACCTAGTTGGAAGTTCTGCGTCAGTTGTGCAACAGTGTTCGTGTCAGTGATCACGTGAACACTATCACAGCTGTAGACGTGGTTCTGGACGTCCTGGCAGCACAGACGCCCGGCAGGGTCTTCCTATTGTAAGAGTAGCTACCATAGCACAGATAAGAGGGCTTGTGAGCCCAGACGTGTCAAAACGAACTGTTACGAACCAGTTGTTAGCAGTGGGACTACGAGCTCGCATGCCTCTTGCCCGTCGTCCACTCACGTCACAAAATTGATCTGCACGGCTAGGCTGGTGCTCTCAGAGGATCATCTGAAAGATGGAATGGCGTGCCGTGGTCTTCAGTGATGAAAGCAGATTCTGGCTGCACGAAAGTGGTGGTTGTTTGTGCGTACGACGTAGACCTGGTGAGCACTGTAATACTTTCGTTCAAGACACACTGGCCCCAAGACAGGCCTTATGATCTGGAGTGTGATAAGCTACAACTCCCCTTCACCTTTGGTACTTCTGGAGGGGACACTAATCACTACTTGGTAAGGGCAGATTGTCCTTAGACTCCTTCTTTCGCCGATCTTGCAACAGGAAGGAGATCTGTTGTCCCAAAAGGATAATGTTCACCTACACTCTGCCCATGAAACTCGACATGGTCTGCAAGACATGCAGTAACTTACCTGGCCAACACGATGTCTGGACTTGTCTCCAATCGAGCATGTGTGGTATGTGATGGAATGAGAAGTGACTCGTGCGACTCGTCAGCGAACAATTCTTGCAGAACTGCGTGTACAGGTCGAGCAGGCGTGGCATAAGGTATCCCAGGACAGTATTCTCCTCTGCACGATCGACTGGATGCCAGAATCAGCGCCTGCATTGCCGCCGGCCGCCGTGACCGAGCGGTTCTAGGCGCTTCAGTCCAGAACCGTGCTGCTGATTCGGTCGCAGGTTCGAATCCTGCCTCGGGCATGGATGTGTGTGATGTCCTTAGGTTAGTTAGATTTAAGTAGTTCTAAGTTCTAGTCAAACGGGAAGTGCACTGTAGGTTTTGATGACTGAGTTTGCAAGTATCAAAAAATGTGATATAAATGGCTATATCTTTTGAATGCATTGACTTAGAAGTTAATGTTTAATATAAAACCATATAACCTAGCATATGACATAAATTTCAACTTGATAGGTCTACCCGTTCCTCAGAAAAGGGGTCTTAACTGATGGACGGACAGGCAGAGTCTCATAACAAATGAAAAAAATCATGTCATATAATCACAGATTAACAATTTTCGAATTTTTTCTTTGGTTGTTGTGCAAAACCTTGCTTCTTGCCAAATTTCATGATTCTAGGTCAACGCGAAGTAGGCTGTAGGTTTCTATGACTGAGTTTGCAAGTATGAAAATATGTGACGTACTTGGAAGTATCGTTTGACTGCACTGACTTACAAGTTTTACCTTCTTTACATCGCCAAGGGACCATGTGACACAAACACCAACTCGATACGTGTACTTGAGCCTGAGGAAAACGGATCTGAACAGTCGAACAGACAGCCGGATGGACAACAAAGTGATCATATAAGGGTCCCGTTTTTACCAATTGAGATACGGAACTCTAAAAAGTAACTTTACTGTAAAATAAAGTTCGAAAGCCTATACATAATTTTGCATAACTGTGATACAGTATGTAAATCTGCAGATGGATATCTTTCAGCACTGAAGGTAGTTTTTCATGAGCTAGGCACAGTATGGCGTTGCGTCATCGTCTTCAAAGGCGAATTCATCATCGAAATGTGGATTTCAGTGCTGCACAACGGGCTGGAGGATCCTCTTCCGATACAGTAGCCCCTCGAACCACCCTCAAAAGCGATCAGAGGTATCCGATACCCCTACGTGTTACTATACCAAGCATCAGAGAAATGCAGCACTCGTTTGAGCCCAACCCCCATTGATCAAGTCCCGTTCCAGGTGTTCCCTTGTCAACCTTCTTCACGCACCATGGTGCATAGGTATTTGCCCTGTTGTTCATAATGGATACCTAGAAGTCACATAAATCGAGTGGTGACGGGTGCGTATAGTCCCTATCGACACTATCCCCCACACCCCCTCCGTACACACACACACACACACACACACACACACACACACACACACACACACATAAGGGGCAGTCACACGAAAACAAGACAGATGCAAAATAAGTAAGTAAACCGATTATTATTTTAAAAATTTACCCCTCTGTGAGACAAGACTGTCACTGCCTTTTTGGGCAAATGTTTGCGGTTGCCTAAGGAACCATGATTGTACCAAGGCGCGCACCTCTTCATCCGAAGCAAACCAACGACCAAGAACGTCTACCTTCAGGGCTCCAAAATATGGAAATATTAGGGGAAGAGTTCTGGGCTGTATGGAGAATGTGTAAGGCCTTAACAGCGAAGCATCTGCAGTGTAGTCACAGCAACCTTTGCAACATGTGGGGGGTGGGGGGGGGGGGGGGGCATTATCCTGCAACAAAATTGTCATCCGTCAACATTTCTGGGCATTTGGACTTGATGATGCACTTCAGTTTTTGCAAAGTGGCCACGTGCCGCTTTGCGGTGATAGTGGCACCGTGTTCCAGAAAGTCAACGAGCAGCGGCTCTTGCAGTCAAAGAAAAGGGTGATCATAACGTTCCCGGAGCTGGCGTGCACGGCTTTGGATATTTTCGGTGTGAGAGAATCTATGTGATTCCATTGTTGGCTCTGGCGATTGCTCTCCGGCTCAAAACAATGACACCGTGTTTCGTATTCCACGATAATATGGGAGAGGGAACGAAATTCTTCCCCGCGATACCGTTTTAGGTGCTGCGGTGATGTCGACATACTGTTCAACTTCTGCTCGCCCTTCAGGCTGCGGGGAACCCATTGCGCACTGATTTTCCGGAACTTCAGATTCTCTATCATGATGGCGTGAGCGGTACCTATGCCCAACATGAGCCGAATGTCTTTCACCGTCTGCCGTTGCTCATTTCTGACGGCAGAATCCAGTGCAGCAGTGACAGAAGAGGTAATAACTAGACGGTGGACTTTAAGTTTCTATAAATCTTAAATTAGGTACCTAACACAGGTTCAATCATTTACAAAAATAAGTTATAAAATCAGAAAATAGGTCATCAAAATCTGACATTTTATTGTCTAGAAAGATTGACAAAAATCCACACTATATCATTGCACATCTGCATAATTGCAGTCACAGTAAATAACTAACACTTTCTCCAGGTTTTCCGTTGAGAAATTGCATCTCTTGTCTGTTAATAGCATCTTATAAGCCGAGAATGAGCTTTACAACTCTACAAATGCCTCCGGCGCATATTTAAATGACGGTATAGGGCGGAATGGGACCGCACACTCATGTTCTGTTGATTTACCTGGTAAGATGTCAGCCACTGTGCAGAGGGCGATCTGTCCTGGGTTTTTTTGTTGCACTGTCTTTAGTTTCTCACTAACTTTCATATAAATAGAACCTGCAGCCATGTTGATTTTTTTGTCACTTCTTCTATCAACCGCAGTTGCGTGTAGACTGGTTTCCCTGAACACTCTAGAGCTTCAATAATAGGGACCAAGCCGACCGCGGTGGCTGAGCGGTTCTAGTCTTTCAATGACTTAATGTATTCGCCATATATAGCAGACACACAAGCATGATTTCACTTTGACACCTCTTTCACATTCAAAAATCACACTGCACCTTGCTGTTCCTCTCTCCCGGCCTTCGTAGTGAAGTCGGACGCATACAAGACTCGCTGACTTTCCGTCGAGCATGTCTAACAGGCAACTGGCACAGCGATGACATTCACGCTGTTCCTTCCTCATTCCCTATACACACATCTACCTGCGGTACCTACGTCCCCGACGTGCTACTTATATAATCTGTCTCGTTTTCATTTGACTCCCACGTCATTTGTTACTTTCGTTCTCTTTGAACATTCGCTGTCCAATATTCGTCAAATGTCGATGGAGCCAGTACTGTATTTGCGAAGACACTCCGTATGGTAGTATCTTGTTTAGTAGTCGACGATGTGGTACGAAGTCGAACGCTTCTCGTAAGTCTAAGAAAGCCGAATCTACCTGTTCAGGCGCATTTATTTATTTATTTATTTTGCAAGATGTCGTTTATGAACAAAGCAAACTGTGTTTTCACACGAAGCCAGTTGAGATTAAGAAATTGGAGGAATTCAGAAACTACCGAGTCCTGCACGAAATGAGTTCTGGGAAGCAAACAAATGAGTGACAAAAAAATGTTTCAGCCCGTAACGAAACGGTAAATCCAGTCTCGTGGAATATTCGTTAGTCAGTACGTAACTGTACACTTCCTCATGGCTGCGCGTTTAAGTTCTGATAAATAGTTTTTTTGTCTGTTTTCTTTTTGTAACCTGAAAAGCTATGCAAAATATTGTAATTTGGAAGAGGGCTGTATTTGTATATGAAAAATATAAAATGGCTACAACAGTTTCGTAGAGCAAAGAATAAATTAAGAGTAGCAAGAGAGAGCCACACTAGAGGGTGGTTGGCGTGAATAAATGTTGCGGTCTGACAAACACAAAGGAAGATTGTGTGCCGCGCGGGATTAGCCGAGCGGTGTAAGGCGCTGCGGTCATGGACTGTGCGGCTGGTCCCGGCGGAGTTTCGGATCCTTCCTCGGGCATGGGCGTGTGTGTTTGTCCTTAGGATAATTTAGATTAAGTAGTGCGTAAGTTCAGGGGCTGATGACCTTAGCATTTAAGTCCCATAAGATTTCATACACATTTGATTGTGTAGGATATGTTCATCATGTAAAACGCCCAGCGTAAATGATGGACTTGTGGACTTGTTCTACATCTACACCTACATCTATATTTATACTCCGCAAGCCACCCAACAGTGTGTGGCGGAGGACACTTAATGTGCCACTGTCATTACCTCCCTTTCCTGTTCCAATCGCGCATGGTTCGCGGGAAGAACGACTGCCGGAGAGTCTCCGTGCCCGTTCGAATCTCTCTCCTCGGGAGGTATAAGTAGGGGAAAGCAATATATTCGATACCTCATCCAGAAACACACCCTCTCGAAACCTGGACAACAAGCTACACCGCGATGCAGAGCGCCTCTCTTGCAGAGTCTGCCACTTGAGTTTGCTAAACATCTCCGTAACGCTATCACGCTTACCAAATAACCATGTCATGAAACGCGCCGCTCTTCTTTGGATCTACTCTATCTCCCCTGTCAACCCGACCTGGTCTGACACTTGTTGACGAGGAGGGGGTATTAAATGGGAAGATGTGTCTAGAAGGAATATAAAACCAGAGTTGAAAGAGGTCTATCTGACGACGCAATATAGAGACCTGAACAATTGTTTGAAATGGGCTCGGTAACTCACAAAGTGGTGTAATAATTTTCTTCTTTTTAAAATTGACTATTTTTTCACGTATTCTAACATACCTTTTGTTCCTGATTTCTGCTGCCCGTAATTATCTTTTCTTTTAGTTTCTTATGAAATCAACTGCTTCACAGTTTCGAAGTAACATAAAATATTAGAGTTTGAAGTAACAGTTCGAGACCTATCAATGAGTACGTTCAGTACATTCCACTTGTGTGTAAATTTCTAGTCATATAGTATTAATGCAGTAGTCTAATAAGTTTTGGTTATTTTTTATATTAAAATGAACTATGCGTTAGTGACTATTAGTAATATTTTTTAATTACTATGTTTTGTGTTATTGTGCCAATGATTTGAAAGTGACTGACATTATTTCTGAAACGTCATTTGTTGTTTCTATTGTCAGCTTCTCGAACACGTATGTAATTTTATTTAAGAGGACCTTTTTGAGTAAGAAATGTGTGGTTGGTTACTTGGGAATTGTGTGGCAGTTTACGAAAACTATAATTCAGAGATGTCTGATACCAAAATTTCTCTTATGTAGCAAGGGTTCAATAGAGTGCCTGAGTCGCCAACTTACGTCACTTGCACTCTTTTTTTACGACAGTTCTGACACGTCATGTAACTGAAGCAGTTATAAGTAACGGACTGGGACTCGAATGTGGGAGCCTTCCCTTTTGCGGGCAAGGTCTCTGACGACTTCCTTTTTCCTTTATTCTACCTGGTTCTTCAATTTTTTAGCAGTTTTGTGCGGTTGTAGCTTGAGATCTTTCAAATTCTATAGATGAGAACTTTATGTAGGTTTTTTATTATAGAGGATGACCAATCCACTGACCTAACACGCTGAGATACCGTACCGGCCGAAGCACGACTCACGAGCTAGGGATGGGGAAAACCGATCGGTTAAAATAGAGACCAGTATTTTACTTCTGAAGAATCGGTATTTTTCAGTATTTGTTTGGTCTCGGTTATAACAAGTGCTTTTATTTTTTACTAATAGCCGGGTAAAAGAACCGAACTATCAATTAGGCGTAAAGGGAGTGCTAACATTTTTCGTTTTTAAATAACTTTTTTTAAGAGGGAGTAATTTTTATACGTAAAATTTTCATTTCTTTAAAATATTGTCGTCGGACATCAGTTGTATTACAGAAAGGCACCATCCCTAGTCTGGAAGTATTTTGTGACATGCAGTATCAATGAAGTACAATAATCCATTCTCTTTGGAAGATTAAAATCGGGAGGAGCAAAAAACTTGCAAACATAATACAAGGAGAAAACTTAAAACTTAACACTACATTCATAGTTTACAATGAAAATGGAAAGCAGCTGAGTTTATCTGTCTTAACCCTTGAACACGGACAAACCAACACGAGAAATAGAGTTCTTAACCCTCAGTTTTCACCCTTTAGCACCAACTATTCGTAATGTCCAAATAGTGGTATGATCCCCGATTACGATATAATTTTTGAGCAGAGTTTTAAAAATTGGAATCAATAGATAATAATTGTGTGTTTTTTTTTAGTAGTCAACCATTTATCACTTTTCGAGAATAGCAGCGAATAGTGGACGGACTACGTTTTCTTTTGTTTGCCTATTTAATTTAATATGTATCTTGTAACTGGGAGAGTCTTTAGTTTTTACTCGTTGTTCGATTTCTACGTTTTTTACAGGAAACAATTGAAATGGAACTTCAGTGAAGTTTGGAGTGAAGGAGATGAGGTAATGGCGGAAGTAATTCTGTGAGGGTGGGTCGTGAGTTGTGCTTGCATAGGTCAGCCAGTAGAGCACTTTCTCGCGAAAGAAAAAGGTTCTATGTCCGAGTTCCGGTCGGTCATACAGTTTTAATCTACCAGGAAGTTTCGTATTAGTGCATTCTCCGCTGCACAGTGAAAATTCATCCCGGAGTTATATGATGAGGTGACAAAAGTCATGAGACACCTTCTAATATCGTGTCGGATCTTCTTTTGCCTCGCGTAGTGCAGCAACTCGACGCGACATGGGCTCAACAAGTCGTTGGAAGTCCTCTGCAGAAATATTGAGCAATGCTGCCTCTATAGCCCTCCGTAACTGCGAAAGTGTTGCCGGTATAGGATTTTGTGCACGAACTGACCGCTCGATTACGTCCCATATATGTTCGATGGGATTCATGTCGGACGATCTGGATGGCCAAACCATCCGCTCGAACTGTCCAGATTGTTCTTCAGACCAACGACGAACAATTGTGGCCCTGTGACATGGCGCATTGTATCCATAAAAATTCCATCCATGGACGTCTAAATGGTCTCGAAGAAACCGAACATTACCATTTCTAGTCAATGATGGGTTCAGCTGGACCAGACGACAAATCCACTCTATGCAAACACAGCCCACACCATTAAGGAGCCACCACCAGCTTCCACAGTGACTAGTCGAGTGCTTGGATCCATGGCTTCTGCGCCATACTCGGATCCTACCACCCGCTCTTACCAACAGAAAACAGGATTAATTTGACTAGGCCAGGGATTTTCAGTCGTCTGAGGTCCAAAAGACAGGGTCACGACCCAAGGAGAGGCGCTGCAGGCGATGTTATGCTGTTAGCAAAGGCACTCGCGTCGGTCATCTGCTGCCACAGCCCATTAACGCCAGATTTCGGAGCACTATCTTAACTGACACGTTTTCGTACATCCAGGTTGATTTCTGCTGTTATTTCACGCAGAGTTACTTGTCTGTTAGCACTGACAACTGTATGCAAACGCCGCTGCTCCCGGTCGTTAAGTGAAGGCCGTCGCCAACTGTGTTGTCCATGGTGAGAGGTAATGCCTGGATTTTATTTAGCGTATGGCTAATATAGACATATCATGAAATTAAATTACATATACATTTGTACATATTGACATACAAGAAACTTAAGTTTGTCTTCATAACTGAATATCCAGTCCTTCAATCCAGCGCACTGCATCTGGAATTGCTAGCAAGAAGTCCTCTTCGGTGCCGTGATAGCCTCGAATCTTGCATTCACTGACAATGTGGCGAACAGTCTGGTATGGAGCCCCACAGTCACAGCCTGGATCAGGCAGCTTCTTCCACTTAAAGAGAGCATCCTTGCATCGGCTATGGCCAGTACGGATTCTGTTGAGAGTTGTCTAGGTCTTGCGTGGTAGGTCGAATCCACTTGGAAGTTTAGCACCTGAGAAGATGTTATGCAGGTGCACATCTGTCTCTGCTTCCCACCGACCTTTCCACTCTTCAAGAGGTTTGAAATTCTTAGCAACATGTCAGAAGCATCTCACAGAGTTGGATGACGTGTTTTCAGTCTCTTACGAGTTAAAAGTGTCTAGTCGCTATGCACGGGTAGGTTAGAATTCCTGGAGGTCTTGTGGAATTCTCTCATAAGGGCAGTACATCTGCATAGATTAGGAGGCATTGTACTGGTTAACAGTGGAAGCCAATAAACTGGAGTAGATCTGATTGCGCCAGATATTATGTGCATTGTCGTATTCAGTTGGGTATCAACAAACTTGTAAGATGACTATTCGTCCAAACAAGTGCACAATACTCAGCACTTGAGTACACCAAGCCCAGAGCTGAAGATCGCGGGGTGGTTGCTGAAGATCCACGGGTAGTTCCGCATAGCTTATGGAGGATGTTGTTTCGAGTCCTCAACTTTTGAGCTAAGTTAAGAAGGTGTTGTTTGATGCACAGTGCACGATCCAGGATGACAACAAGATATTTTGGGTTCCAATTATGACGAAGAATTCTGCCTCGGAAACTTACTTCCAGTTTTACGTTCGCCAACCGATTATTTAGAAGGAAGCAACATACTTCTGTTTTACTCACACTGGGTTGGAGTCTCCAGATTTTGAAGTAATTATCTAATGCAGACAGGTCATTGGTTAGAATCTCTTTTGTTGTCTTCATTTCCTGGTGTTTTACGGATAGAGCCAGGTCATCGGCATAGCAGTATTTTCTGGACGAAGTGACAGGTAGATCAGATAGAGATAGGTTGAACAGTAATGGTGAGAGAACTGATCCTTGAGGCAATTAGGCAGTCCGTTGTTCAGCTTCCTCTCCTTACTTATGTTGCTTCCAGTGATTACCTGGAACTTCCGATCGCTTAGCATGCTGTTAATCAGTCGATCCATTGTATGATGAGGAGAAATTTGTAGATAAGGCCTTCCCTCCACACAGTGTCGAAGGTGGCAGTTAGATCAACAAACGCCACAGATGTTTTCTGCTTCATATGGTGTCCTGACTCTATGAAGGATATGAGAGACAATACTTGGTCGCAGCAGCTATGCCCTGATCAACTGGAACGTTCTCTAGGATAGCGCTACTTATTCTGTTATATACCAGCCTTTCAAAAATCTTGTAGCAGCAGCTAACTAGGGCAATGGGGCGATAGCTCTCTACCATGTTACTGTGTTTGCCAGCTTTCAGAACAGATATTATCTTCGCCTTTTTTTACTCGAATGGAAGTTGTCCTGTCATCAGGATGTCAGTGAAGAATTCTGCCAGCCTTTTCTTAGCTTTTCCTCTCAGATGGATCGGGAATTCTGGATGCATACCATCGAATCCAGGCGCCTTAAGAGGTTTGAGGTCCTTCAGTCCAAAGTCAATGTCTGAAACTGTGAAGGGATGGGTATACACAGATGAGGGAGATGCCTTCTTTTTCGGATCATGAAGCTGTCGCCTGATATGTATTGTATGTTTCTTGTCAGGAGGCACTCATGAGGTAGTAATGATGTGGGAAGCAATTTCGTCTGGTGTTACTTCGGAATTTTTTCTGCATGCTGGTGCACTTCCTCCCAGTTTTCTCAGAAGACTCCATGCTTCCCTGCTCGAGTCGGTAAAGTCCTTTTTTTTTCTGGAAGTGTTGGTACAGCGTTTCATTCTCATCATTCCATCCTGGAACATATTCTTTTCGGTATCCTCTTGGCATACGCTTTTTAGCTGTTGCTGTTATTGCACCAATGAAGCGTTGATAGTTCTTATGTGATGGAGGTATCCAGCGATGGGTCTTATCCAGTTCCATTGAAAACTTCATCCAGTCAGCTTTCTGGAAATTCCATCGAGCATGCAGGGTTGATCGTATGACAGAAACTGTGCAGCCAATTTGTATTATTACAGGTCTGTGTTGGCTGTGAGGACAGGGCATCTATCACTTTCTGTTGTGTACATAGTTCCGCGTAGTCAGCACGTACACAACTTTCCCAATAGAGCGCGCCCCACTAAGCACAGTAGCGCAGGCGCAGCGCTCGTCCATCTCCGCACTACGAGATGGCACTGCCTTAGAGACGGACCAAATTCTGCTTCTGCCGATCCGCGTATTAATATGTAATGCAGCCAATGAGATTGCTGCTAACGTAGAACCTTTTCTCCTCGCGGATCACACTCGCGCAGTGATACATGAACGCGCGAGGTATTATAACGTGTACAGACCTCCGATTAGTCAGTCTGCATTTGTCTGCAACAGTCTGTAGGAGTTCTACATTTGTCTGTATCAGTCTATAGTCAAGTTTCAGTCTGCGGCCAGTAAAATTACCATATTCCTGTACATAGCCATGAAGATAAATGGCCGGCCGCGGTGGCCGTGCGGTTCTGGCGCTGCAGTCCGGAACCGCGGGACTGCTACGGTCGCAGGTTCGAATCCTGCCTCGGGCATGGGTGTGTGTGATGTCCTTAGGTTAGTTAGGTTTAAGTAGTTCTAAGTTCTAGGGGACTTATGACCTAAGATGTTGAGTCCCATAGTGCTCAGAGCCATTTGAACCATTTGAAGATAAACGTATAGACACTTTTGTCAAGTATCAGAGATATATGTGAGAATAAGATTAACGTACCAATACCAGAGGAACTTCAGATTGTCAATTGTAAATAGCATCCAGAACCAAGTAATTTTTATGCTTGTTATTATTTTAATAAATGTGTGTGAAAATTAATCAAGTTCTGTTTAAAGTTGGTCACCGTCAATCTCCTACTCTAAGCGTGCAGGTGGCATTTCTATCGTCTGACCTAACGGCAGAAGGTAAACACGCCACGATAAGACCACGAGACATATTGCTGACACTCGCCTACTTTGTTAGAGCGACAAGTCAAATAATCTGATGGTGTGTGTACTGAAGATCTTAGAGTACGCACACCACACTTTCCTTGTGGCGTTGATGGGAAAGCCACTTTCGTTGCAGCCAACAAAGCATGCCTGGAATTTGGTATTCTCGGCAGACACTAGCCACTGTGGATCTCAGAATATTGAAATCTCTAACGATTTCCGAAATGGAATTTCCCATGTGTCTAGCTCCAACTGCCATTCCGCGTTCAAAGTCTGTGAATTCCCGTCGTGTGGCCACAATCATGTCGGACACCTTTTCACATGAATCACCTGAGTACAAATGATAGCTGCGCCAGTGCACTGCCCTTTTATCCCTTGTGTACGCGATACCACCGCCGTATGTTTATGTGCATATCACGGCAGACGACTTTCGTCGCCCCAGTGTAAGTGACGACCGCGGGCGATATGCGGCGGCTGTACCGTGCTGGCGAGCGCCACCTGTCGGCACTGCTGCACCTTCCGCCGCCGCCTCCTCCGCCGGCAGTGTGTGCGCTATTTGCGGCGCCTCCCACGTGCCCGATCGCCGCCTAGCCCGCCGGCCGCTCCGTTCTGCAGAAATAGACGCCGCTGCACGCACCCCGCGCCACACGCCGCCCCGCGGCGTCGCGACGCCTTTTACGGGGGCGGCGTCTGGGGGCGGCAGGGGAAGCGTGGGCGTAGGCGGTCGTCGCTGCGTCACCCGTCCGGTCTTTCCGCCGAATAGTTCTGTTATTATTGGCGTTATTGCTAGCCGTGACATGGTGCCTTACGTTTCGGAAATTCCTAGTGGACGAACCCGGCAGCTGTGATAAATCTTTGAACCAGATGGGTCTGTTTCTCGTTTCTGCAACTCACTGGGACGTTGTTGGTTCTACAATTCAGACTTTTACAGCCGGTATTTGCGTCCTTGGTAAATTATACTTACAGGCATTTCGCCGTGGTCCAAGGGATATGTTCGAGGGGCGTTTGAAAAGTTCGTGCAAAGTCCGAGAGATGGCACCACCGGAGCTTATCGAGATCATGTTTAGGTAGTATCATCTTTGGAAAGAACGCACAACAAGTTTCATTCATATTGGTCTATTTCATTGTGTTTGGCATTCGTGTGAATCAAGGAAGTCGTGTGATTGTCAAAAAATGGACGAAAAAGAATTTCGTGTGGTGATTAAACATTACTTTATCAAAGGCAAAACGCCTCACGTGACTAAAGACAAGCTTGTTAAACATTACGGTGACTCTGCACCTTCGATTAGAATAGTTTATAAGTGGTTTTCAAAATTTTCAGAGTGGCCATATGGTCACAAGAGATGCTGAATGTTCTGGACGCCCTGTGGAGGTTACTACCCCAAAAATCATTGATAGAATCCGTGCTATGGTGATGGATGACAGAATAGTTAAGGTGAGTGAGACTGCTAGTGCTGTGGGTACCTCGAATGAACGGATGCATAATTTTTTGCATAAACATTTGGACATGAGGAAGCTATCTACAATATGGGTTCCGCGATTTCTCACGCTTGACCAAAAACGGATTCGGGGAAGTGCTGCAAGGATGGTTTGCAGCGGTTCAGGAAGAATCCGCAGGACTTTAAGCGTCGTTTCGTCACTGTGGATGAAACATGGATACATTACTATACTCCTGACACCAAACAACAATCTAAACAATGGGTTAATAAGGGAGAATCTGCACCAAAAAAGGCGAAGACCATTCCTTCGGCCGGAAAGGTTATGGTGACCGTCTTTTGGGATTCGCAAGGGACAATCCTCGTCGACTACCTGGAAAAGGGTAAAACTATTACAGGCGAATATTATTCATCGTTATTGGACCGTTTGAAAACCGAGCTGCAAGAAAAATGCCGGCGATTGGACCGCAAAAAAGTCCTTTTCCATCACGACAGTGCACCAGCATACACCTCAACAGTCGTGGTCGCAAAAGTAATGGAAACAGGATTCCAACTCGTTTCACATCCCCCCTGTTCTCCAGACTTGGGTCCTTCGGACTACTATTTGTTCCCCAACTTGAAGAAATGGCTGGCGGGACAAAAAATTTTTCAAACGAGGAGGTGATTGCAGTAACTAATAGCTGTTTTGCAGACTTGGACAATTCCTATTATTCGGAAGGGATCAACAAATTAGAACAGCGTTGGACGAAGTGTATAAGTCTAAAAGGAGACTATGTAGAAAAATAAAAAAGGTTTACCCCAAACACGTAAGCAGTTTTTATTTTTGCACGGACTTTTCAAATGCACCTCGTATGCGCCTGAAGTTTGGTCTCCTGATGTTGGGGATATCATCAGAGGTTTTAAACGTGTAGGAGGCAGTTTTAAACTAAAAGAAGCTCAACAAGCCGAACATTGTATACATCGAGTCAACTGTCGGGTAGTGACTTCATCAGACCGCTACCTACGATCGCGCATTGTAGTTGGGAACAGTGGCTCTATTTCCAATATTTAGCATTCAGACCAACAGCTTACGTTATTCCAGTGCTCCTTTTCTTTCAAAGAACATTTTGTATTTATGACTGTTGATTATCTTCACTCAAAATACGTGCAACAATAGTTATTGAAGGATTTTTCGGTTGATTCCTCGTCGAAATTAGGTTTCATCATCATCATTGTAATCATTACCACTTGCTTCGCTCTTGAGGCAGGTCCTTCACTGCGAGCTCAGTATTTTCCACGCTATCTTCTTCCCCGCTACCCTTGTGTGCTAAAAAGGTGCTAAAAAGGTAAAAGTAACGTCAGCCTGTAATTTGGCTTGAACACCACAATGGTTTACTAGGCGTGGCCTATTGCAGGTGTTATGTACTGACTTAGCTAGTCAGTCAGAGAAGCGCTTATAGTTTAACGTGGATTCCGAATCACGATGCAACTCGGGAATTTTTCACATTGACGAACTTTGTCAGAGGTGAAGGAAGTAATACGTGACAAGCAAAGACTCCTAGTACTGACCAGAGATTGGAAACGAGACTTTAGCATCCGAAGTCCCTCACTTTATCTCTTCTTTGTGACCACAAGAATATACATTTTTTATAACTACATTGATTTTAACTTGCAGGTTATTTTCTCTCTGCTATATTAAATTATTGTCTGAAGTGCTTTTAGAAGAAACTAAGATAAATTAAACAGCAGAACTGCAACGAGTGGCACGAATGTTTCCTTTTCCTAAAATAAGAATTTCTAATGCATTACCAGAAATTGAACATGTGATATTTATGTTAATTGAACTGTATATATAAAAAGAAACAATCTTATATCAATCAATGCCTCGTTTCTATTGCACTCTTATGTGTAGTATTCTTCATCATGCCAACGGGAGAGCCCGAATCCGTCGTCTTCCAGGGGAACAGCTCCTTGACACTTCTACAGCGCTACGGAGACAAGCTGGCGGAGGTTCCTTTACGCTCTGGGGAACATTTATGTGGGCGTGTCTGGGTGCAACGGAGCTCGTGCAAGGCAAGGCCAAGGAGTACCGTACACTAGTTGTAGACCGCGTACACCTCTTCACGACGATCTTGTTTCCCCACAGCAGTGGCATAACTTTTCAACTAGAACATGAGCCATGTCACAAGGTGAGGAGGGTGACGGAGTTGTTCGAGAAACACAGCGAGGAGTACCAATTTATGTGCTCCTCGCCCCCCCCCCCCTTTCTATCAAACTCGCCATATCTGAACCCGATCGAACACATGTGGGATGTGATGAACGTGGCGTGACCTCATCGCTTCCCTCCTCGGAATTTACGGGAACCAGGTGACTGGTGTGCGCAGATGTGGTCCAACTCCCTCTAACAACCTACTAAGCCCTCATTGCTTCCATGCCATGACGGGTAACTGCTGTTATCCGTGACAAAGGTGGAAATACCGGCTATTAGGTAGGTGGTCATAATGTTCTGGCTGATCCGTATATAGTACAACACGTTTCTATTCAGGTCTGCATATGGTCATTACCGACCTAAATTAATTACCCGATTACAAATAAAGATTGTGATCCAAGAATGGAACTGTAAAAAGGCACATTTTACCCGGTTCGTTGGAAACTTTTCTGTGACTATGTCATAACTTGTTAAAGACTAGATTTGTAGGCACCTGCAACAGGTAGAACAGTGACCACAGAGCACTAGTGCTGTTCGTGTTCAACGTTGTTATCAGGCGTGGATGGGTATAAAAGGGGCCGGCTGGTCGAATCGTACTCTATCCATATTTGTGGCGCCTTAGGATTTGACAGTGGTCCGATGCTGGATTGTATGGAAATGTGAGGGTAGGCATACTAGTCGGTGAGGTATTGATACACCACGTCCAATCACCACAAGCAAGGATCACCGTAGTGGTCACCAAGCACATCGTAATCCCTTCACCTCTGCGCCTGCCGCCCAAGAATAAGTAGTGGACTCCTCGCGACCTTATTTGTCTTCCAGCATCCGTGATTAGCGTGAGCCGGACTAGGAAGCTACCGTCCTATGCGTACAAAAATGGTTCAAATGGCTCTGAGCACTATGGGACTTAACTTCTGAGGTCATCAGTCCCCTAGAACTTAGAACTACTTAAACCTAACTAACCTAAGGACGTCACACACATCCACGCTCGAGGCAGGATTGGAACCTGCGACCGAAGCAGCAGTGCGGTTCCGGACTGAAGTGCCTAGAACCGCTCGGTCACAGCGGCCGGCTCCTATGCGTAGGGTGCCGTTAACGCCACAACACAAAACGGCTATGTCCAGAGTGGTACTGTGACTGGGGGGCACGGACTGCTGATTCATAACTTTGCGTAGTGTTCAGCGATAAATTTCAGCTCCGTACTACCTCTGATGACAATCGTCGGCGAACTGTCGAGACGTCCCATTCTACCAAAGTTTTGGAGAGGCACAGCTGTGTTACTCCTGGGGTCATCCGGTATGAGTCATCAGATATGAGTTCGGGTCGAGATCTGTTGTGAGAGACCGAACTCTGATGGCACAACGGTACTTCACGGACATTGATGCCATTTTAGAACAGAATAATGCTAACACGTGGCACGTGTGTCTGCATGAAGTTGAAGTACCCTCCGTCCAGCAAGGGCCCCAGGTCTGACTCCGATAGAACATGTGTGGGACCAGCTCTGACGTCAATTTCGTCCCAGTGGCAGTATCCAGGCTATCAAGTACCAGTTCAAACATTTGTGAGAGGATGCGAAGGCTTTTCGACACTCTTCCCAACCGAATCAGTGCGTGCATCCAGGACAGTGTGAATGCAACGTAATACTGACAAATTGGCTCCTGCTGCCAAGTTCTATGTAAATTTGACTCGATTTTGTATTCGCAACAATAACACCGCATGCCCTATCAACTCGTGACGTTCCATTTAGTTTTCTGCTCACATTTAGATGTTTCGTATTTCTGCCAAGCAGTGTCCTCAGGCTGAACTTAATTATTCACGCTACATAGATGAACAATTTTAAAATACACATACCATCATCAGAAATATCTGGAAACTATCCATTGTACACTGATTCAATGAAATAGATAGCAGACAGTAACTGATATTGACCCGAGAGGTTAGCCGAGCGCGCTAACGCGCTGCTTCCTGTATGTGGTCTTTAGACGGTTTTCCACATCCCCCTAGGTGAATATCAGGCTGGTCCCCACGTCCCGCCTCAGTTACACGGCTCGCAGACATCTGAACACTTTCGCACTATTCCATGGATTACACTAGTCGCAGACAGTTGTGGTACACTAATTCCTTCCCGGGGGGGGGGGGTGGTAGGGATCCGGGGTGGCGGCAGGAAGGGCATCCGCCCACCCCGTCAACTAACATTGCCACATCAGATTAACATTAACCATGCCGACACTGCGTATCCGCGGGAAAAACGGCACAAGCAAAAGAAAGACAGTAACCGATATTCTGTCACATTACTGTTATCGCATGATTCTCACCGTGTCATATGACCAATGGTCTTAGTTGTCTTAATAAATGAAGTAACATCGTCCGGATCACAGTGCCTTTTATTGACAACTACCGGTTTTGATCTACCCTGCAGACTTGAGATATGGCACCCCAAGGTCACTGTAAGGTTAAGTTTCGAAAGTTTTGCAAAAAAAAAGAAGAGAAAAGCTCACAGTTTTACGGTAGATGGTAAAATGCTATGACAGGGCAACGTTAGTTGTCGACTATTCATGCACGGACGTGTTTTATTGAATCGATACAGACGTTTAGGTTTTTATTAGTCTCTTCGAGAGAATAGCATACGCTACACTAACAACTAAATGTCGTAGGAAATTCACGCTACTTGCGTTAGCAGACGTGACTAGCCACTCGTGAAATATCCGATGAAAGTTTATAGTGTTTAGAGAAAGTAAATCAGGGACGTTGCAAAATGTGTTTCAGTATGGGGGCAAAATTATCTCTCGACTTGCTCGTAAAACGAATGATATGCAAGCGAAAGAGGAGACGGCAACCACCTACATGTCATTTCCGATTTTAATAAGTTTCTTTTAAGTTTCTGCTGGCTTAGGTGAATCTAAAAAACGATCCTGATGACGTGGGTGAGGACAGGTCCAGCAGCCTTGACCTGCCGAAATATTTTGATTTAAAGTCGAGCCATATATAAGCAGTATGCTGGGGTGTGATTTGTTGGCTCGGTTTGTGGCGGAACTCGGTACCTCTGAGCGCTTTCTTGGCCGCTGGACCGCTGCCGCCGCCCCCACGGGTTGGCGAAGGTCTCTGTGACCAGCTGCAGCCCTGCCTCCTGCTGTCGCCACCAAACACTCCACAGCTTGCGTAACTGTCTGTGACACAGTATTGTTTCTTCAGCGACTTGTGCTTCTCTAGTCTTTATAGTCAGTATTTTCGTAAACCCTCGTCGCCAGTTTTGTATACCCTCGTCACCAGTTCTGTGATGGTCTCGTCGCGACTCCTGTGGAGGCCGAGTTGCCTCTGTTGTTAGGGTAGGCCGAGTTTTTGAGTTCGTGAAACGGCTTCTGGTGC
This sequence comes from Schistocerca piceifrons, assembly GCF_021461385.2. Taxonomy (NCBI): domain Eukaryota; kingdom Metazoa; phylum Arthropoda; class Insecta; order Orthoptera; family Acrididae; genus Schistocerca; species Schistocerca piceifrons. The sequence continues at coordinate 539,413,101 of NC_060141.1, forward strand.
AGCACACCGCTAAGGCAATCTCTCCCTGCCACTGATACACAACTATGGCAGAGGGACAGGTAACAGGACAGGAGAACGAAGGTTCTACAAGACTCCAACAAATCAGTAACAAAGTCACACAGATGAGTTAAAAAGGTTTACTTATCTTTGTGACTAGTTGAAATAGGAGGTCTGCAACACTGCTTGAGGTATAACGCAAAAAAGGCCCTCAATAGCTAAGTGCAAATAATCGTAGGTAGACTTCACAGAACGTAGGAAATGCAATTTATGACAACTGTCTGTTCACTTATAATAGCTCACTAAGCGACGTTCTCTGTCTAAGTCAGCCCTGGACGATGATCTCGAACCACGTGGGAGGGAGCTGCTCTTCTGTCTCCCGAGTAGGCTTCTGTCCGTTGTCGTCCTGCCATTGGCGAATTGTACACGGCCGGCAATTGGCCGAGGCGAAGTCGGTATCTTCATCCTGCAAATAATGAAATTCTGCTAGACAAGCTCAAGTATTGTGGCATGAGTGGGACAGTGCACAAATGGTTTAATTCGTACCTAACTGGAAGAGTGCAGAAAGTTGAAATAAGCAGTTCTCATAATATGCAAAGATCAGCACATTCCTCGAACTGGGGAACTATCAAGAATGGGGTTCCACAAGGGTCGGTCTTGGGTCCTTTGTTGTTCTTAATATACAGGGCTATTACAAATGATTGAAGCGATTTCATAAATTCACTGTAGCTCCATTCATTGACATATGGTCACGACACACTACAGATACGTAGAAAAACTCACAAAGTTTTGTTCGGCTGAAGCCGCACTTCAGGTTTCTGCCGTCAGAGCGCTCGAGAGAGCAGTGAGACAAAATGGCGACAGGAGCCGAGAAAGCGTATGTCGTGCTTGAAATGCACTCAGTCAGTCATAACAGTGCAACGACACTTCAGGACGAAGTTCAACAAAGATCCACCAACTGCTAACTCCATTAGGCGATGGTATGCGCAGTTTAAAGCTTCTGGATGCCTCTGTAAGGGGAAATCAACGGGTCGGCCTGCAGTGAGCGAAGAAACGGTTGAACGCGTGCGGGCAAGTTTCACGCGTAGCCCGCGGAAGTCGACGAATGAAGCAAGCAGGGAGCTAAACGTACCACAGCCGACGGTTTGGAAAATCTTACGGAAAAGGCTAAAGCAGAAGCCTTACCGTTTACAATTGCTACAAGCCCTGACACCCGATGGAAAACCGATGGATCGGTCGTGGTGGAGATCATGATCAGCAATTCATGTCATGGCCTCCACGCTCTCCCGACTTAACCCCATGCGATTTCTTTCTGTGGGGTTATGTGAAAGATTCAGTGTTTAAACCTCCTATACCAATAAACGTGCCAGAACTGCGAGCTCGCGTCAACGATGCTTTCGAACTCATTGATGGGGACATGCTGCGCCGAGTGTGGGAGGAACTTGATTATCGGCTTGATGTCTGCCGAATCATTAAAGGGGCACATATCGAACATTTGTGAATGCCTAAAAAAACTTTTTGAGTTTTTGTACGTGTGTGCAAAGCATTGTAAAATATCTCAAATAATAAAGTTATTGGAGAGCAGTGAAATCGCTTCAATCATTTGTAATAACCCTGTATATTAATGACTTGCCATTCTATATTCATGAAGAGGCAAAGTTAGCTCTCTTTGCTCATGATACAAGTATAGTAATCACACCTGACAAACAAGAATTAACTGATGAAATTGTCAATAACGTCTTTCAGAAAATTACTATGTGGTTCCTTGTAAGGACTCTCACTGAATTTTGATAAGACACAGTACATACAGTTCCATACAGTAAATGGTATGACGCCATTAATAAATATAGATCTTAATCAGAAGCATATAGCTAAGGTAGAATATTCTAAATTTTTAGGTGTGTCCATTGACGAGAGATTAAGTTGGAAGAAACACATTGGTGATCTGCTGAAACGTTTGAGTTCAGCTACTTATGCAATAAGGGTCATTGCAAATTTTAGTGATAAACATCTTAGTAAATTAGCTTACTACGCCTATTTTCACTCATTGCTTGCATATGGCATCATATTTTGGGGTAATTCATCACTGAGGAATAAAGTATTTATTGCACAAAAGCGTGTAATCAGAATAATAGCTGGAGTCCACCCAAGATCATCCTGCAGACATTTATTTAAGGATCTAGGGATATTCACAGTAGCTTCTCAGTATATATACTCTCTTATGAAATTTGTTATTAACAACCAAACCCAATTCAAAAGTAATAGCGGTGTGCATAACTACAATACTAGGAGAAAAGATGATCTTCACTATTCAAGATTAAATCTAACTTTGGCACAGAAAGGGGTGAAATATACTGACACTAAAGTCTTTGGTCACTTACCAAATAGTATCAAAAGTCTGACAGATAACCAACAAGTATTTAAGAAGAAATTAAAAGTATTTCTGAATGACAACTCCTTCTACTCCATAGAGATATAAATTAAGAAAAAAAGAAAAAACCCAACAAAAAAATTATTAAAAAATAATTAAAAAAACAAAACATAAAAAAGTTGTTATATTAACTTAATTATGTTGTTAAATTAACTTAATGATGTCATGTATTGGAAAATTTGATTCGTTCCACATCATTACGAAATATTGTATTCATGATCCATGGAACTGGTATTAATCTAATCTAATCTAATCAGCGCCACCCGTGGTGCTGGAGGAATTCACGCAAGTGGCGAGTTCATGGCACTGGCACCAGCTCACATCTTTGCGCCTGTGATGCTTTTGCCTTGACTGTCTTGTTCAGACGACACAGAAAGTATCCAACAGACATCGATTATCCGCAAATGTAAGTTTTACAAGTAAATTACCTTCATGGTTGGCCGAACACACATTACTTTTATGTTCTTTCCATTCAAGCTATGATGCTTCGCTTGCAGGTCTCCCTCACAGTGAGATTTCTTGGCAGACTAAAAGTAAGTGCGGGACCTTGACTCGAACTTGAGACATTTGCCTTAAAGTGTCAGGTCCTGAACACAGTTGTAATACGTCAAAGAGTTTCATAACGGCACATACGATCACAGCGGTTTGATGACGACAAAGAGCTCAAAGATGCGGTCACAGGCTGGCTCCAGGCACAAGCGGGTGATTTTTATGCAGAAGGAATTTCAGAGCTTGTGAAGAGATACGATAAGTGCCTCAATCGCTATGGAGACTATGTAGAAAAATAGTGCAAAGATGTAGTTATAAGATGTATATATTAAAATATTTTTATTTAACTTGGTGTATTTTTTTAAATCAACCGGAGGTTACTTTCTGAACGGCCCTCGTATTTAACTGTTGAGTGAAAATTCATTCTGGAAACGATCCCCTAGGCTGTGGCTAAGCCAATTCTGCGTAGTATCTTTTCTTGCAAGAGTGCTAGTCCCGCAATGTAGCAGGAGAAATTCTTTCACGCTTAGAAGGCGGAGAAAGGTAGTGGAGGAAGTAAGGACGCAAGGGAGGGCCGCGTGTTGAGCTTGGGTAATACTCTTGCCCGCGAAAGACTGTGTTCTGAGGTACCAGTCCCGATCCAGCATACAGTTTTAATCTGCCAGGAAGTTTCATTGTAGTAGAGACTCACAAGGGAGGTACCACAGGTCTAATCGGAAAAACCGTGCAAAAGTGATTTCAGGGTTCTAAGATGAGCGTTCAATCAATCATCACGATAGAATGAAATTTTCACTCTGCAGCAGAGTGTGCGCTGATATGAAACTTCCTGGCAGACTGAAACTGTTTGTCGGACCGAGACTGGAGCTCGAGACCTTTGCCTTTTGTGGCCAAGTGCTCTACCATCTGAGTTAGCCAAGCACGACTCACGACCCGTCCTCACAGCTTCACACACTTTTTAACCTGCCAGGAAGTTTTATATTAGCGGACACTAAGCTGCAGAGTGAAAATTTCACTCTGGAAACATCCCCCAGGCTGTAGCTAAGCCATGTCTCCGCAATATCCTTTCTTCCAGAAGTGCTAGTCTTGCAAAGTTCACAGGAGAGGTTCTGTGAAGGTTATACGGTAGGGGACGAAGTATTGCCGAAGTGAAGCTGTGAGGTGGAGTCGTGAGTCGTGCATCGGTAGCGTGAGTCGTGCAAAAGGCACAGGTCCCGAGTTAGTCTCGGTCCCGCACAAAGTTTTAATCTGCCAGAAAGTTTCAACCATCACGATATTTTATATGTAAAACTCTGCGCTTTTGAAGAAACGATGTGTGAAGGACACTGGCCGTATGCAGAAGCACAAATCACTGAAGAGACCGTGAAAACAGGCAGTTATGGCCCGCAGATTCACAAGAGTCATAAACGAGGTATTCTTTTGCGAGAAGCTAAACATTCGCTCGTAACCGTTTACGTTAACAGATAACCGATATTTCTGCATACGTCTTAACTCTCTTACCTACAAGGTGCGCCTGAAAATTTCAGTGAATTGTCTCAGAAAGTAGAGGAAACAAGAGTCACATACAAAATAACGTTAATGGCTCTCAGAGCAATACCCTTCAGCTACAACACACTTCTGACATCTGTTGTAAAGCTGTCGGAGACTATCAGTAAACGCTTCCTGTGAAATCGCTCGAAGCATCGTGGCCACGCACAACGTCTGCCAACTGTAAGCCTTTCAGGGATAATTTGAAATTTTGAAATTTGTGGTAAGTTCCTATGGGACCAAAATGCTGAGGTTATCCGTCCCTAGGCTTACACACTACTTAATCTAACTTAAATTAACTTACGTTAAGGACAAAACACCCACCCTCCCCCCACATCCCCCCCCCCCCCCCACACACACACACACGCCCGAGGGAGGACTCGAACCTCCGACGGAGAGAGCCACGCGAACCGTGACAAGGCGTCCCAGACCATTCGACTCTCGACTACCCCGAACGGCTGGATAATTTGAGGCAGGGAAACAAACATGTCTGCCGGCACCAAATCTGGAGGATAATGAGGTTGCTGAAGAACAGTCACCTTGCATTGATCGAGAAAGTTGAGTACACAGACGTTGCGATCGCGATCACTGTGCTTCGAGCGATTCCATAAGAAACGTTCGCTAACATTTTCCAACAGCCTTACAACGGATGTCAGAATTGTGATTTAGCTAATAGTGATTATTCTGAATGGCAATAATGATACTCCGTTTGCAGCTCTTGTTTCCTTTATTTTCTGATACCATTCACCGATCATATCAGACGCACCTTGTACAACATTCTGCCCCGAGATACAGAACTACTAAAGTGCGGAACATCGAAAATGACGTAACGTTAACAGCTAAGGGCAATGGATTTCACAATCCTTCCCATAGAAATAATTGAACATCTCATAACATCATACGTTCCATAACTGAGCACAACGGACACACACCCCTAACCACCGAAGTAATTACTAATCAAGGCCCATCAAAAGCGAATAAGGATAAAATCATGACGTAAAACTCAATTACTCCAACTTAGTAACAAAAACAAGAACCGGTCAACCTGATAACTGCGTGAAACCCTCCCCTAGTTGTGCTTTAATTGTTCCGTACCGGAACATGGGTGAAACTTCATAAGACTAGGTGGAGCAAGAGGATAATTTACCACTTACTCATAATCTTGCTAGCAGAACGTCCTTCGCTGGAACAATAGGCTGAAAGAAAAGTAATAGCACGCGTTATTGACGTGAAAACGTATATTCGGTTGTCGGTCGAACATTATTGTGCGACAAAATACCGTCAGATTTGAATCGCTAATAACTACGAGACTAACTATTCGTAATCAATGGCTAAGGCGACAAGGGGTAGATCATCCCTTTAAGTGTTTCTCCCGTAGTATTTTTTGGGTACAGGTATAAACTGATGGAGAGTGGAAACGCATTTAGCCAGGACATTGATCCGGGTGAAGAGGCTGCGGAGCACTACTAGAATTCAAAGTGAGACAATAAAAATATTGGCCGGACTATAAGTAAAAATCGATATCAAATTGAAAATTACAAAATAATGGAAAGTGTCGTCACACATGACTCGTAAATATGTGCGGAATTATAGAAAGCCGGCAAGTGTGGCCGAGCGGTTCTAGGCGCTTCAGTCTGGAACCGCGCAACCGCTACGCTCGCAGGTTCGAATCCTGTCTCGGGCATGGATGTGCGTGATGTCCTTAGGTTAATTAGGTTTAAGTAGTTCTGAGTGCTAGGGGACTGATGACCTCAGATGCTAAGTCCCATAGTGCTCAGAGCCATTTGAACCAATTACAGAAAACGATAGTCAGACGATAGTTCATGTGGAAAGGAATCCGGGCCGAGGGTAACTGAGGTCCACATAGCCAGTGGCAGTCACAGCCAGCCAAATGCAAGTTCGTGGTTTGTATTCGGATGCTGCTGGTAAACCTCTCGGGATGTGAGGTCGTGGTCCAAGAAACTCTTCTGTTCCTGACGTTTCGTACAGGACTGTGCTGGAAATCCTCAGGGGCGCTCCTCCGCTGAGTCTTGCCGACCGACCGGACGGATGTCCGAGAGCGACATATATATTGTAGAAAAGGGGGCGTCGTCTAAGTAACGCGTGATGAGCAGAGATAATCCTTGCCAGAGATAAAACTTAACTATCGATTGCTGTCTTGTCAAAGATGGCTCCAGCGGCGCACACTGGACCGTCCACCAGCAAGCCACCTCGCACCACATCTGAGCCAGCCTCGTCGGCAGGCTGAGTATGCACACATCACAAGGTCGTTGTGCCAAAGTAGCCAGGCAGCACTCTGTGCACCGAAGTCCGGGAGCACAACGGCAGTGACCTAGCGCCTGCCTGAGGTAGCCAAAACCTTCCAGCAAACACCGCTGACGAATAAATAAAGACTACTGATGACAACGCTCTGCTTCTTATTCTCCCTTGACCCACCGACTTCTAGCAGAGAACAGCTGCACCCGTTACACTTCCTAGACCTTGCATTTCTCATCTATGCTGAGGATAAAACGAATTGTACTAGAGAAGGGTGAATTATGCGAGACTGGGAAGAGAGAGAACAGTATGGTTGACACAGAGAAACTGTCTGGAACAAGGAAGTGCATTCTTTATCTCTGTTTCGCAATAGCAGCAGTAAAAATTACACACCATTTGCAGTCTATAATAAACGCATGAGATTCGAGCAACAAATACTAGTGACATTAAGCACCTAACCATTAGCTTAGAAAAGTGGTTCGAATACTGATTTTATACTAGAGCTGCTTTGTGTAAACGTCACATAATCCCCACACTTTGCCTTGTACTTAAAATGAGCACCACCGAGCGGGGTGGCGCAGTGGTTAGCACACTGGACTCGCATTCGGGAGGACGACGGTTCAAACCCGTCTCCGGCCATCCTCATGTAGGTTTTCCGTGATTTTCCTAAATCGTTTCAGGCAAATGCCGGGATGACTCCTTTGAGAGGGCACGGCCGATTTCCTTCCCAGTCCTTCCCTAATCCGAGCTTGTGCTCCGTCTCTATGGCCTCGTTGTCGACGGCACGTTAAACACTAATCTCCTGCTTAAAATGGGCACCTTTGTCTCAAGAAACCTTAATGTAAATTAGTATCTTACTTTTGTTTTAAAGAAATGTTTGTAAAGATGCGCTGTAGTAATGGCACTTACTGAAACCATAAAACTAGGTCATCGCCTATATTCTCAACTTTCATTGCGACTGAATATGAGCATTTTAGTGGGTATGTTTTGCATTTGATTTTATACTCAAATTGTATATTTAATCTTGTATTCTAAATAAGACCTTTAGTGCTAACGAAAACCTTACGCAAACAATAGGAGCCAGTACCTTGCAGTAGTGAAAAATATTTTTATTACGATATGTGGGTTTAACGATTGGGTCTAATGTCCCGTCGACATCGAGGTCATTAGAAATGGAGCACAAGCTTCGAAATTATCAAGAATAGGGAACGAAACCGACTGTGCCCTTTCCAAGGAAACATCGCGACATTTGCCTGGATCTACACTCCTGGAAATTGAAATAAGAACACCGTGAATTCATTGTCCCAGGAAGGGGAAACTTTATTGACACATTCCTGCGGTCAGATACATCACATGATCACACTGACAGAACCACAGGCACATAGACACAGGCAACAGAGCATGCACAATGTCGGCACTAGTACAGTGTATATCCACCTTTCGCAGCAATGCAGGCTGCTATTCTCCCATGGAGACAATCGTAGAGATGCTGGATGTAGTCCTGTGGAACGGCTTGCCATGCCATTTCCACCTGGCGCCTCAGTTGGACCAGCGTTCGTGCTGGACGTGCAGATCGCGTGAGACGACGCTTCATCCAGTCCCAAACATGCTCAATGGGGGACAGATCCGGAGATCTTGCTGGCCAGGGTAGTTGACTTACACCTTCTAGAGCACGTTGGGTGGCAAGGGATACATGCGAACGTGCATTGTCCTGTTGGAACAGCAAGTTCCCTTGCCGGTCTAGGAATGGTAGAACGATGGGTTCGATGACGGTTTGGATGTACCGTGCACTATTCAGTGTCCCCTAGACGATCACCAGTGGTGTACGGCCAGTGTAGGAGATCGCTCCCCACACCATGATGCCAGGTGTTGGCCCTGTGTGCCTCGGTCGTATGCAGTCCTGATTGTGGCGCTCACCTGCACGGCGCCAAACACGCATACGACCATCATTGGCACCAAGGCAGAAGCGACTCTCATCGCTGAAGACGACACGTCTCCATTCGTCCCTCCATTCACGCCTGTCGTGACACCACTGGAGGCGGGCTGCACGATGTTGGGGCGTGAGCGGAAGACGGCCTAACGGTGTGCGGGACCGTAGCCCAGCTTCATGGAGACGGTTGCGAATGGTCCTCGCCGATACCCCAGGAGCAACAGTGTCCCTAATTTGCTGGGAAGTGGCGGTGCGGTCCCCTACGGCACTGCGCAGGATCCTACGGTCTTGGCGTGCATCCGTGCGTCGCTGCGGTCCGGTCCCAGGTCGACGGGCACGTGCACCTTCCGCCGACCACTGGCGACAACATCGATGTACTGTGGAGACCTCACGCCCCACGTGTTGAGCAATTCGGCGGTACGTCCACCCGGCCTCCCGCATGCCCACTATACGCCCTCGCTCAAAGTCCGTCAACTGCACATACGGTTCACGTCCACGCTGTCGCGGCATGCTACCAGTGTTAAAGACTGCGATGGAGCTCCGTATGCCACGGCAAACTGGCCGACACTGACGGGGGCGGTGCACAAATGCTGCGCAGCTAGCGCCATTCGACGGCCAACACCGCGGTTCCTGGTGTGTCCGCTGTGCCGTGCGTGTGATCATTGCTTGTACAGCCCTCTCGCAGTGTTCGGAGCAAGTATGGTGGGTCTGACACACCGGTGTCAATGTGTTCTTTTTTCCATTTCCAGGAGTGTATTAAGGGAAATCGTGGAACACGTAAGTCTGGATAGCCGGAAGCGTACCGTTGTACTCCCGAATGCGAATCCAGTGTGTTAACCATTGTGATTGTTACGATATTATCTAGATATCGACACTATAGGATACTTGTGAAGTCCATGAAACATTTTAGAAAATCAAATCTGGCTAAAGGTAACGTAACAAATGACACAGTACGTGAATATGTGAATCAGAAACTATCGAAGTTTTTTTCCCCCCCAATTGGTGCCAGCAAGTCAGTTTGGAATACCATCGACAGGGGCACCTACGAGCTTAGTGGTGGCCGATGACCTGGCGCTATTCATGTGGCCACTAACGTTGTCGGACTAGATGTTTTGTGATTTTTTTTTCTTTTGGGGGTACATAAAGGACAGCGTTTATGCTACACTTCCACCACAGAACCTTGGACACTTGCGACACCACATCACAGGTGCTGTTCACGGTGTTACTTCTGATGTGCTGGGTCTGACGTGGGCAGAATTGGACTACCGAATATATGCGTGCCGTGCAACAAAAGGTGGACACATAGGCGTTTCTGGCACGTTTACTAGGATATGATCACATGTTAAACCATGTGTTCAACACGGTCTGCTGACTTAGCAATATGCTGCGTCCGTAACGTGGCATGGTCGACAACTGCTCGCAGCAAATCCGGTGTAATCAAATCAGTATGTCGTCGAATGCAATCCTTCAGTCCAGGAAGAGTCCAGCTACATCCATGTATAACACGATCTCTCAGATTTCCCCACAGGCAGAAGTCACAGGAATTTAGGTTTGGGGAATCTGGAAGGCCATACATCTTGAAATTACCTACAGATGATGCGGCACTTGTCGAAGATTTGTCGAAAGTAATCTTTCACCCGCAAGCGGGACGTGGTGTCGCCCCATCCTGGATGAAAATAGTGGTCTGGACAAAGTAGCATTCTTGCAAAGTTGGAACCACTTGTTGCATAAGCATGTCTTTGCAACGTGTAGATGTACTTGTGAAACCACACTACACCACACAGTCACGTAAGCTGAGTGCAGTGGATGTCCCTGAACAACTTGTGGCGGAATAGAAGCCCAAATGCAACAGTTACGTGCATTCACGGCACTGTGCAGAGTGAAATCTGCTTCGTCCGTCCACAGATTATTCCCGAGCCTTACCATTTCCATGCATGCCAAAACACGAAGGGCAAAGTCACAGCCTTGTAGCCTATCGTGGGGCTTCGTTTTGTGCACGTTTTGAATCTTGTAAGGCTACCGGTGTACAATGAGCCGTAAAATCTTTAGAACTGTTGATCAGGGAAGGGATAATTCCTGTGAGACAGCTCGAGCACCAGCTGCGGAATTTGAGGCTTGTGCTGCACAGTCTGCTGTAACTGCAGCAACTTTATCAACAACAGCCATGGAAATGGGTCGCCTCCCTCTCCCTGCTGCATCTAATTCATCTATTTATCCAAATTTTTTGAACGTATTCTTCGGCCCCTTTACCGACACGGGGTATCTCGCAGGTGCTTCAGTCAACGATACTCCCACAGTGCAGAGTTAATATTGCTGCCTGATAAAACAACATCACCAGCAGTGCATATTGTTTCTTCTCACGAGCCTATATGTTTCGTATGTAAAACTTCAATCTTTTTAACCCTTTACATCAACAGTCACTTCACAAGAGAAGTCAACACATATCACCAAGTGGCAAACGGCCTACTAGCGCCAAAATAGGACACATTTTACATTCTGACTGTTTATAGAACCGTATTTTCACCTGGTGGAAGAAAGTGCAACTATTATTTTTTCAGCACACTCCACAATTGCATTGATTAATGAACATATGTTCGATGTTTCTGCATCCTGCAGTGTATACAGCCCGCAGTGCAGCACTCGGAATACGGTCAGTTTAATTATAACCACCCGGTTTCCTTGCTGTTTCATGTGTCTGCATCGTAACATGCCAGCATTCTGACTCACAGTGGATAGTGATCACATTTTCAACTTTTGTAGTCCTGTCTTCCTCAGTTGCGTGTAATATTACGGTATATTAATAATTTTTACTTATGGACCGTCTGACAGCAACTGAATAAAACACAATTTTAGTGACATACGCGTTTCGCCTTTGTTTTCTGCAAGGCATAATCAGTGGCCTGGAATATGTACATATGTTAGCTATTTTATTTACATTTTTGTCATTGTGCCTATAGGTTATAAACAGTTCTGGTGGTTGGTATTTCCTATTAAGTAGTAATGTTTTGAACTGTACCTACAGGTTGCGTGGACAATTTCCTACATATTACACTTCTGTTGCATTTTTGTGTTGTTCTTCTTCTTATGAACGCCAATTTGCGGATTTTTTCCCCATTCTACAACACTATGCACTGAACGCTTGTTTTAAAGCAATGTTTTGGCTTCTGTTGCCGACTGTCAAATGTTTTTGACAAAGATCGAATGTTATTGCCAAACTTATGAGTGTAACTATTGAAGTATCTGTGGTCTGTTCGTGTATGCATTTGTGTGTGCGTTTGTGTGTGTGTGTGTGTGTGTGTGTGTGTGTGTGTGTGTGTGTGTGTGTGTTTTGGTGTGATATATATTTTTTGTGCTCTGTGTGTGTGTGTGTGTGTGTGTGTTTTTTGGTGTTTATATATTGCTGCGTGTGTGTGTGCGTGTGTGTGTGTGTGTGTGTGTGTGTGTGTGTGTGTGTCCAGATGATGTGGGGAAGAAAACTTCTTTTTTTTATTATTTTTTGTTTTATGTTATCATTTCCTTTACTAAGTGTAGTAGGGAGCCTGTGCTGATGTGTGTTTGTTCATTTATCACATGTTTGTTTTCTGCTGTGGCTTTCTGGATGTGGAAGTTTTCTTGCATTTGTATAAGATGTTTGTCATGGTTGCTTATTCTCATTATTTTCATTTCTTGTTCCATGTTTCTAGGATGATGGTTGTAGTGTTTTAAATGCTCTGCAAATGTGGAATGGTTTGTTTCATACTTCCAACATCTGATATGTTCTTTGTATCTTGTTTGAAAATTCCTGCATGTCATGCCTATGTATACTGCATCATAACTTTGACATTCAAGTTTATATATTCCTGATTGTTGGAATTTCTCTCTCTTGGTAGCTGGCTGGCTTATGTGTGATTGTAGTGTTTGCCCAGGCTTATATGCTATTTTGAAGCCCTTACTCTTTAGGATGTTTGCAACTCTGTGTGTTAGTTTATGTGTGTAGGTCATGGTGTACCATCTGGTTCTTTTCTGTGTGGTGTTGTCATTGTGTGTGTTTGTTGAGTGTGTTTGTAAGTTTTCAGCTTGTGAGTTCTTTTGTATTGTGGAGCTGTTGTGTTTGTTTTTTATTTGTGTTTTAATTTTTTGATTGAGCTTGTGTACCACATGTGTGTCATACCCGTTGTTCCTAGCTATTTGTATGATTGTACTCATTTCTTGTTCATAGTTTCTCTTGCTGAGTGGGATTCGGTTTAATCTATGTAACATGTGTCTTAGTGCTGCAAGTTTGTGGATGTGGGGGTGGTTGGATGTAGAATGTGTTATTGTGTCTGTGGCTGTTGGTTTTCTAAAGATGTTAAATGTATGTTTACCATTTTCTTTTTTAATTGTAATGTCAAGAAAATTTATTTGATTTTCTTTTTCTTTTTCAAGTGTGAATTTTATGTTATGATGAGCTTTACTTATTTCTGAATGGAGTTCATCTATTTTTTCATTTGGCTCATCTACCAGACAAATAATGTCATCCACGTATCTGTACCAATATATGATTTTGAAACTTTCATTTGTGGTTATCTTATCAAATATCTGATTTTCTAGGTGACTGATGAAAATGTTTGCTAGTGATCCTGATATTGGGGATCCCATGGGCAGTCCATCAGTTTGTAGATAATATTCTTTCTCAAACTGAAAGTAGTTTTGTTCAGTTGTCAGTCTGAGCATTTCTGTTATTTCTTTTATTGCATCTGTGGTGAGGTTGCTGTGGGATGAGAGATTTTGCTCTACGATTTCTATTGTTTCTGTGATAGGGATGGAGGTATACATATTTTCTATATCGAATGAAATCAGTGATGCTGTGTGTGGTACCTGTATGTTCTGTATGTTTTCTATTAGGTTTCCTGTGTTTATCACTGTTCTGTTGTTTTCTACTTTATAGTGTTTTGTAACTAATTTTTGGAGGTGTTTGGCTATGTGGTATGTTGGGGCTTTCTTGAAGTTGATAACAGCTCTCATTGGCATTCCGTCTTTATGTACTTTCGGTTGACTGCGGAGTGTCGGTGCTTGTGGGTTTTTCTGTGTTAAGTAGTATTTCTGTTTGTCTGTGAGTGTGTGTTCAATGTTTTTCAGTGTTCGTTTCACATTTGCCTGGAATCGTGTAGTTGGATCTGACTTCAGTTTTTGTATGGCGTTGGTGTTTATGTATTCCTTGGTTTTTGTGATGTATTGCTCTTTATCCATGAGTACTGTTACATTTCCCTTGTCTGCTCTTGTTAATAATACGTTATTGTCTGTTAACTTTTGTTTTAACCTTTTCATAGTAGCTGCTTCTGTTTGATTGTTCTTATTGTGTGTCTGCTGCGTTTGTTTTATTATGCCTTTTATTTCTTCTTTTACTAGTTCTCTTGTCAGTCCTATGTTTATTTCACAATTATTTTGTTGTTCTTCACGTGTAAGGATGTGTTCGGTTTCTACTATGAGATTTTCTGTGCATTGATTGTTCACTTTGCTATTGGTGCAGTGTTTCAAACCTTTTTCCAAGAGCATGTTTTCATTTTCGTGTAGTTCTGTCTCTGTTAGGTTAACTAAACGTGGATGGAATGTGTGTTGGTGTTCATGTGGTTTCACATTTAAAATGTAAATGTGTTTTTGCGTCTTCTTTACTGTTAGTTTCATTATCTTCTGTTTATGTTTGGTTTGTAAATGTTTCATTGCTATGTATGTGTTGTGTTCATTTTTTTCTACTAGTGCCATGAAAACTGCGGCGTTTCCTACGTTTTTTGCCAATTCTAGATGAGTCTCATAGAGCATCATGTTTAGGTGCTGTTTTTTCGAATAGAGCATCTTAATTTCATGTAGTAACCAATATCGTTCTGCAAATGATTTCGACTTTTGTGCCACTGTAGAACTGTTTTTAACCTTTACATTAATGTAACTTGGAATTAAATCTTTCTTTTTGCATGTTTTGTTGAATTTTATATGCTGTATCGTCTTATGGAGTCTCAGATGTATTTTCTTGAACCTGCTGTACACGTTGACAGGGAATGCTTGACATAGCTGTATTGACATCTTCAACTTTTATAGTCCTGTCTTCCTCAGTTGCGTGTAATATTACAGTATATTAATAATTTTTACTTATGGACCGTCTGACAGCAACTGAATAAAACACAATTTTAGTGCCATACGTGTTTCGCCTTTATTTTCTGCAAGGCATCATCAGTGGCCTGGAATATGTACTTATGTTAGCTATTTTATTTACATTTTTGTCATTGTGCCTATAGGTTATAAACAGTTCTGGTGGTTGGTATTTCCTATTAAGTAGTCAAAGTTGTGATGCAGTATACATAGGCATGACATGTAGGAATTTTCAAACAAGATACAAAGAACATATCAGGTGTTGGAAGTATGAAACAAACCATTCCACATTTGCAGAGCATTTAAAACACTACAACCATCATCCTACAAACATGGAACAAGAAATGAAAATAATGAGAATAAGCAACCATGACAAACATCTTATACAAATGCAAGAAAATTTCCACATCCAGAAAGCCATAGCAGAAAACAAACATGTGATAAATGAACAAACACCCATCAGCACAGGCTCCCTACTACACTTAGTAAAGGAAATGATAACATAAAACAAAAAATAATAAAAAAAAGAAAACTCTTCCCCACATCATCTGGAGACACACACACACACACACACACACACACACACACACACACACACAGCAATATACAAACACCAAAATACACACACACACACACACACACAAAGCACAAAAAATATATATCACACCAAAACACACACACACACACACACACACACACACACACACACACACATACACAAACGCACACGCAAATGCATACACGAGCAGACCACAGATACTTCAATAGTTACACTCATAAGTTTGGCAATAACATTCGATCTTTGGAAAAAACATTTGACAGTCGGCAACAGAAACCAAAACATTGCTTTAAAACAAGCGTTCAGTGCATAGTGTTGTAGAATGGGGAAAAAATCCGCAAATTGGCGTTCATAAGAAGAAGAACAACACCAAAAATGCAACAGGAGTGTAATATGTAGGAAATTGTCTACGCAACCTGTAGGTACAGTTCAAAACATTACTACTTAATAGGAAATACCAACCACCAGAACTGTTTATAACCTATAGGCACAATGACAAAAATGTAAATAAAATAGCTAACATATGTACATATTCCAGGCCACTGATGATGCCTTGCAGAAAATAAAGGCGAAACGCGTATGGCACTAAAATTGTGTTTTATTCAGTTGCTGTCAGACGGTCCATAAGTAAAAATTATTAATATACCGTAAAGTGATCACATTGTTTTTCACATCAGATAGTGTCTCCATGTAAAAAATTCTGACTCACAGTGGGCAGTGATCACATTGTTTTTCTCATCAGATTGTGCCTCCATGTAAAAAATTTGCCCACTATGCCCTTTGTGGAATCTCTGCAAGTGTAAACAGGGAACTGTGTAACATCATGTGTATTTTCGACACTGTCGTGACTACTTTACCCGCAGGAGAACAGAAGTCATGTCTTTAAGTCGCAGGTTTGTGTACGTGACATGAAGAACGCTGAATGTACGCTTATGTTTTTTCGCAAACTGTTTATTATGATGTACATGTCACTGTTTCTCCGCGCCCAAGGTGATTTCCTTAGGAACTAACGCGGCTAGCAGATTCAGACTGCGCCGCACTGCGGAGCGGATAAAGAGCGAAGCCAGGCAGGGCAGAAAAGTGGGTCTAGTGCCACCCACTTGTACACACAAGCCGTGTGGATGGCCCCTTCAGCAACGTAATTACCTCGTTAAACGGACGAAGTCTCCTTTTCTCTGCTCTTCAGCTACTCCCAAGAGGGAGAGTCGCGGTTAAATTTAGCCACCCCAGTTTCCATATTTCAGCTATGCAAATGAGAGAAAAAAGATTTTCTGTCGCTTTCTCTATATTCGTAATTCTGGCAACTGCAACTTGTCAGAATGAAACATCACGTACAATGTTTTGAAATATATGCCGCCTGTAATTTGAATCAGATCAACCTCAATTTCGTCAAAAAATGGTTCAAATGGCGCTGAGCACTATGGGACTTAACTGCTGTGGTCATCAGTCCACTAGAACTTAGAACTACTTAAACCTAACTAACCTAAGGACATCACACACATCCATGCCCGAGGCAGCATTCGAACCTGCGACCGTAGTGGTCGCGCGGTTCCAAACTGTAGCGCCTAGAACCGCTCGGTCACTCAGGCTGGCTCAATTTCGTCGTTTAGCTACCAAGACACCTGATCTATCACCATATGGAAAGGTATTATTGAGTGTACACGTACTTTCATGGACAGTTATGAGAGGAACAAGACTGAAATCAAAATAAGAAAAGCGTTCAGTATTTTAGATGACAGAGTAGCAAAACCTTATACTAGATTTAACCCTTTCGCACCTGATGGGGCACATATGTCCTATTAAAGTAGTACACAGTTTTCAGCGTTGGGTCGTCTGTAACTCGTATCTCTCTAGTTATAGCATGTAGCAAAATGCTTTCGGAACTTGTAGAAAAATGCTACTGACCATGAGGTGGATATATAGAAGGCTGTGAGGAATCAAATGGAGCGGCGTGCGTTTACTGTGTGTCTCTTTCACGAAAATGAGATAAAATCGTCACCTTCTCCATTCCAAGACTGTCTGAAGCAACTGTCTTTTCTTACACACTATAGACATTGTTTGGAAACATTACTATACTCATTAGTAACTCGGTTGCTTTCTACATAATTTGTATTTAATGGGACGTACATGTCCCAGAAAACTTCACAGAACGTAGAAAACATTCAGATGTGGTAATTCAAAGTCATCTTGATGTTTTATGTCACGAGAATAAATGTACTTTGTTACTGATTCGTTATACT
This sequence comes from Schistocerca piceifrons, assembly GCF_021461385.2. Taxonomy (NCBI): domain Eukaryota; kingdom Metazoa; phylum Arthropoda; class Insecta; order Orthoptera; family Acrididae; genus Schistocerca; species Schistocerca piceifrons. The sequence continues at coordinate 539,430,629 of NC_060141.1, forward strand.
TTGTATATATTTGCCATCCTGACAAAATCATTCTACAAACAAATATTGAACTTAGAAAATCCTGGGTTCACATGAAAACATGGATCGAGTCAGTTTCGTGGTACACATGTGTCCCATTTCATGCAACAAAAAATTTTTTTGTGTTGAAAGTCTGTTATTTATCTCAAAGGAAGGCAGTTTATGACCTGTTAATTTTTAAATATTTGCAAAACAAATTTTAACCATGAAAGGGTAAAGAGACGTAATTGTGTACTGTGAAAAACTTCTAAAGCACAACTTTTTGGTGATAATAGCAAACACCGGTACTGTTATGTTCAGTGAAGGGAAGGCGTTATAAAAACTCAGTGGACGATGATATCTGCATTTCCTACGTCGAAGATAAACTAACGTGAAATTTTCGTAACAAACTACTAGTATCCATCAGATGTTTGGATAATAAACATTTTGACTATTTTCATAAAATAGTTATTTGAAAGTAAATAAGTTATAAAAAACTGCAGCCAGTCACTTTTTTGAATAATTACGTTTTATTCGATGAACCGGTTTTCGAACCTTTTCAGGTTCATCTTCATATGGTTTCAGGAAGTTACATCATTAATGCTAGCATAATGTTGGGTGCTGGCTCAATGACAAAAGGATGGAACACACTTTAATGTATCGCCATTACTATAGTTTATCTGGCAATATAGGTGTAAATTTAGTTTTTTACTTACTGCAACAGTATAAGTGGCTTTTTTCGGCTAGTGCCCATCTGTCTGCCTGCATTTTGATGTTCAGTTATTATATCACTACACACACCTCCACACAAACTATATTAATTTACACTCTGACAGCGAGACTCTTCCAGCATCCAGCATGCACTTTACATCTGTTGCTTGTAACAAAGATCTTGACAGAAAGATATGGCATAGGCCTGCTTTACACAGAGATGTAATTTGTTCTGCTTTACATGTATTAAAGTCGATATAAGGGCAAATATTTTAATCAGACTGGCGATAACAAGAGAGCACAAAATAAAATAAATAAATAAATTACTACAAGAACAAACTTAAGGGTACCTGATGTTGTATTTCTATTTGTATACTGCGTATAATACAGGCAGTATACATTAAAGTGTGTTCCATCTTTTTGTCATAGAGCCAGCACCCATCATTATGCTAGTAATAATGATGTAACTTCCTGAAACCATCTGAAGAAGAACCTGAAATGGTTCGAAAACCGGTTCATGGAATAAAACATAATTATTCAAAAAAGTGACTCCTTGCAGTTTTGTATAACTTATTTACATTCAATATACAGTCACGGTTCTAAAATATCCCTAATGGATAAGGATAATAAGTTATTTGAAAAATGTGTGTATGAGATTAAATGATTTTTATATCTGTAATCTAACATTTGTGTACGTGGAGGAGCAACTTGCATGACTGACTATATGACACAGGAGGCAAGTTCGATCCGTGGTACCGAAATGAACTTTTACCAAACGGGGTGCCCATCCACTTATTTAAAATTTCCATGTCTTCCACGAACCTCTCATTTCCATTGCCAGTTCTTGTCGAATTCGAGCTTATGATACATCTCTAACGAGCTCGTAGTATTAGAACTTAGGTTTCCATCTTTACTGCCTCCAAGGGATTGCGCTCAGCGCAAATACTATAGCTCGATGAATCCAGGTATCTGAGGACAACTGAGCTCCACTTTATATAAAAGTAGTCAGAGTAAGGTGCTAACCGGTATGCGTACCAATATCAGTTTTGTAATTTATGCCAGCAAATACTAACACTAATTACCTACAGAAGAATGGGACAAGTAGTAAATGCCGACTTTTGAGGGAAGTTCATTCTGGCTTCCGGAGATACGTAGGAGCATGCGATACAACAGAGGTGCTACGAACTTAGCGTAGGAAATACAGGGTGGTTAAAATGTAATTACCCACAGAGCTCCCGTGTGGGCTGTAATTATCGTATGAATGTGAAACTTGGGAGGTATTCTAATGCGTAAATGCGAAACAGATTTACGCTGGAAAAAAATTGTTCAAATTTTGGCCAACTCTGCAAATCTGGTTGCAAGAAATTAGTATAGAAATATTTCCATATATAATGGATTAGGAACGGTTTGTGGGCATAAAAGGATAAACAACTGGGAATGGCAAAATGTTGATTTTATTATTAACCGCCGCTTACACAATTCGCTCAATACGAGTGCCAGAGACGTCGACGAGGTGCTGTACAACATCTGGCGGCCAAAATAACAACTAATTTTTTCCAGCGTAAATCGGATCTGCATTAATACATTAGCATAACTACCACGTTTCGCTGCCACAGGATAATTGCGGCCCACACTAGATCTCTGTAAATAGCTTCACTTTGATTATAACAACCTTGTACGTAGATTGAAGAAAGACAAACCTGTTTTTACGGCAGTATTTTATAGATTCGTGACAAGCTTTTAACGCTGTAGATTGGAATAAATTTCTGAAACTATGAAATTGTCGAGCGTAAAATACAGGGAGCGATAGGTCATTTACAACATGTACAGAAACCGCACTACAGTTAAAAAGTGTCGAAGGATACGAGAGGAAAGCAGCAGAAGAGAAAGGAGGGGGGTAAATACCCTACCCACAATGTTACTCTGTGCATGGAACAGGGACACCAGGGAGAATTTGAAAAAGGAATTACAGTTCAAGAAGAAAGAATAAAAAAATGTGGCGTCTTGCCGATGACTTTACAATTTTGTGAAAGACAGCAAAGGACTTGGATGATCTATAGAATGAAATGGATGGAATTTTGAAGAAGTGATATAAGATCAGCAATCACAATTTTTCGCGAACGGGTATGGTTTACTTTCAGGTTGGACGAAAATGCAACAACTTTTTAAGCCCGACAGATAATCTATCTGACCACTGTCCAAATAATAGCAGCGTCTTAATTACGTGCTATGTATAACACCAAAAGAGAGATATTATGCTGTTTTACAGCACTGTGCCTTGAACAACCAGCTAGTGAGTGAGGAGGAGCCTTTGGTGTCCCATCAGCTACGGTGGCGGTCCAGTAAATCTGAGGGTTCTGTAGTTTTAGTACACTACATAAATGTAGTAAATAGTAGGATTACGGGTAGATCGGTAGCATCGGTAGGACATGGAACACAGATGAATGTGTTAGAGAAACTTGGAGCCAACAACCTCACTTTGTTTTTTATTTGCCGGCCAGTATGGCCGAGCGGTTCTAGGCGCTACAGTCTGGAACCGCGCTACCGCGACGGTCGAAGTTCGAATCCTGCCTCGGGCATGGATGTGTGTGATGTCCTTAGGTTAGTTAGGCTTAAGTAGTTCTAAGTTCTAGGGGACTGATGACCTCAGAAGTTAAGTCCCATTGTGTTCAGAGCCATTTCAACCATTTTTTTGTTTGTTTTTTGTTTGTTTGTTTGTTTTTCACATAATTAGAACCGCGCATGGTTCAGTGTAAGTCCATTACCTATTTTACATCCTTACAAAATACGCAAAATACGATTAGCATTTTACAGGTAATAAAAATAGTTATGCGCGCAACTGCTGCACTTTCATGTGCCCAAAGCAATAGATTTGATGCAAGTAAAATTTACACGCACAAACTTAAAGATCTATACACTTATTGTTATTATTATGCACTCAATAAATGTTCATCATGATCAAAGACAAGATTTTCCTGTAGTAACTGATAAGTGCGAAAGTTTTTCGTAATTACCCGAAACATGTTTTATTTAAGCTCGACGAAGTATTGAGGCGATGTTTGATTTGCTTTTCTCTGTTTCCTTATTCTTTTTTTTATTTTACCTTTGGCGAGGAAATTGCGTTTTCTAACGTTGTATAATAAACCTATAATGTTTTTTTTATTATTACTGCAACATCCCTATGTTTCTTGTAACAAATCAAAAATTTCTGTATAAAACTTGAAATTAACACTGACAATTTCAGTTTTGCTATAAATATTCTTCATTTTTGAATAACAGGAGAACAACTAAATAGAACAAAAATGTTCTATAGGTTGTAAGGGCCTTTATTTGTCCTCACTCAGTTTCTCACTCACTCAGCAAAGGGCTTTCTGACGAAGGAATAATAATAGTACTCGAAATATGAACGAGCTTTTAGGAAAGTACACAAATATGTGCGAACTGTTACTCAAAGCTTGTCTTCTGTACGAGATGTAGAGGAGCAGTCATTCATTGTTCATACATGATCCTGCTGACGCGTCCAATTTGCGATTTGTAGGATGATATTGCATGTGTAGACGAGTAATAAATAACTCGTCAGAGTCAGTTCTCGTAATATCTTTGCATTTATTGGCACATCGAACGTTACATGTTTATATATAGGTGTATGGAATGTTGTCGCTACTGATCTAACTGCTGACGGACACTCGTATAGGACTCGGTACCGCTAAATACGCACAACAAAAAAAAGTTTTGCATCATCTCGGTTGCGAGAATTCCGGGACCTGTACAGAAAATTGGAATAGAGATCAACATAAACATCATTTCCGCCCTTTTCATTGTTCATAAAAACCACACACTGCATGCTGTACCACCAGACACCGAGACCTTCAGAGGCGGTGGTCCAGATTGCTGTACACACCGGTATCTCTAGTACCCAGAAGCACGTACTATTGCATCGATGCATGCTTGTATTCGTCGTGGCATAGTATCCACAAGTTCATCAAGGCGGTGTTGGTCCAGATTGTCCCATTCCCTCAGAGTGGTTGTTGGGTCCCGTCGTCCATGAACAGCCCTTTTCAATGTATCTCAGGCATGTGCGATAGGGTTCATGTCTGGAGAACATGCTGGCCACTCTAGTCGAGCGATGTACTTATCCTGAAGGAAGTCTTTCACAAGATATGCACGATGGGGGCGCCAATTGTCGTCCGTGAAAACGAATGCCTCGCCAATGTTGTTGTTGTGGTTTTCAGTCCTCAGACTGGTTTGATGCAGCTCTCCATGCTACTCTAGCCTGTGCAAGCTTCTTCATCTCCTAGTACCCACATCCTTCTGAATCTGATTAGTGTATTCATCTCTTGGTCTCCCTCTACGACTTTTACCCCCACGCTGCCCTCCAATACTAAATTGGTGATTCCCTGATGCCTCAGAACATGTCCTACCAACCGATCCCTTCTTCTGGTCAAGTTGTGCCACAAACTCCTCTTCTCCCCAATTCTATTCCATACCTCCTCATTAGTTATATGATCTACCCATCTAATCTTCAGCATTCTTCTGTAGCACCACATTTCGAAAGCTTCTATTCTCTTCTTGTCTAAACTATTTATCGTCCATGTTTCACTTCGATACATGGCTAAACTCTATACAAATACTTTCAGAAACGACTTCATGACACTTAAATCTATTCTCGATGTTAACAAATTTCTCTTCTTCAGAAACGCTTTCCTTGCCATTGCCAGTCTACATTTGATATCCTCTCTACTTCGACCTTCATCAGTTATTTTGCTCCCCAAATAGCAAAACTCCTTTACTACTTTAAGTGTCTCATTTCCTAATCTAATTCCCTCAGCATCACCCGACTTAATTCTATTACATTCCACTATCCTCGTTTTGCTTTTGTTGATGTTCATCTTATATCCTCCTTTCAAGACACTATCCATTCCGTTCAACTGCTCTTCCAAGTCCTTTGCTGTCTCTGACAGAATTACAATGTCATCGACGAACCTCAAAGTTTTTCTTTCTTCTCCATGGATTTTAATACCTACTCCAAATTTTTCTTTTGTTTCCTTCACTGCTTGCTCAATATACAGATTGAATAACATCGGGGATAGGCTGCAACCCTGTCTCACTCCCTTCCCAACCACTGCTTCCCTTTCATGTCCCTCGACTCTTATAACTGCCAGCTGGTTTCTGTACAAATTCTAAATAGCCTTTCGCTCCCTGTATTTTTACCCTGCCACCTTCAGAATTTGAAAGAGAGTATTCCAGGCAACATTGTCAAAAGCTTTCTCTAAGTCTACAAATGCTAGAAACGTAGGTTTGCCTTTCCTTAATGTAGCTTCTAAGATAAATCGTAGGGTCAGTATTGCCTCACGTGTTCCAATATTTCTACGGAATCCAAACTGATCTTCCCCGAGGTCGGCTTCTACCAGTTTTTCCGTTCGTCTGTAAAGACTTCGCGTTAGTATTTTGTCACGGGACTTATTAAACTGATTGTTCGGTAATTTTCACATCTGTCTGCACCTGCTTTCTTTGGGATTGGAATTATTATATTCTTCTTGAAGTCTGAGGGTATTTCGCCTGTCTCATACATCTTGCTCACCAGATGGTAGAGTTTTGTCAGAACTGGCTCTCCCAAGGCCGTCAGTAGTTCTAATGGGTTGTTGTCTACACCCGGGGCCTTGTTTCGACTCAGGTCTTTCAGTGCTCTGTCAAACTCTTCACGCAGTATCGTATCTCCCATTTCATCTTGGACTACATCCTCTTCCATTTCAATAATATTGTCCCCAAGTACATTGCCCTTGTATAGACCCTCTATATACTCCTTGCACCTTTCTGCTTTCCCTTCTTTGCTTAGAACTGGTTTTCCATCTGAGTTCTTGATATTTATACAAGTGGTTCGCTTTTCTCCAAAGGTCTCTTTAATTTTCCTGTAGGCAGTATCTATCTTACCCCTAGTGAGATAAGCCTCTACATCCTTACATTTGTCCTCTAGCCATCCCTGCTTAGCCATTTTGCACTTCCTGTCGATCTCAAAAAATGGTTCAAATGGCTCAACTGCTGAGGTCATTAGTCCCCTAGAACTTAGAACTAGTTAAACCTAACTAACCTAAGTATATCACAAACATCCATGCCCGAGGCAGGATTCGAACCTGCGACCGTAGCGGTCTTGCGGTTCCAGACTGTAGCGCCTTTAACCGCACGGCCTCTTCGGCCGGCCTGTCGATCTCATTTTTGAGACGTTTGTATTCCTTTTTGCCTGCTTCATTTACTGCATTTTTATATTTTCTCCTTTCATCAATTAAATTTAGTATTTCTTCTGTTATCCAAGGATTTCTACTAGCCCTCGTCTTTTTATCTACTAAATCCTCTGCTGCCTTCACTACTTCGTCTCTCAAAGCTACCCATTCTTCTTCTACTGTATTTCTTTCCCCCATTCCTGCCAATTGTTCCCTTATGCTCTCCCTGAAACTCTCTACAACCTCTGGTTTAGTCAGTTTATACAGGTCCCATCTCGTTAAATTCTCACATTTTTGCAGTTTCTTCAGTTTTAATCTACAGTTCATAACCAATAGATTGTGGTCAGACTCCACATCTGGCCCTGGAAATGTCTTACAATTTAAAACCTGGTTCCTAAATCTCTGTCTTACCATTATATAATCTATCTGAAACCTGTCAGTGTCTCCAGGCTTCTTCCATGTATACATCCTCCTTTTATGATTCTTGAACCAATATGCTGCCGATATGGTTGCGCTATCGGTCTGAGGATAGCATTCACGTGTCCTACAGCTCTTACGGCGCCTTCCATGACCACCAGTGGCGTACGTCGGCTCCACATAATGCCACCCCAAAACAGCAGGGAACCTCCACCTTGCTGCATTCGTTGGACACTGTGTTTAAGGCGTTCAGCCTGATCGGGTTGCCTCCAAACACGTCTCCGACGATTGTCTGGTTGAAGGCATATGCGACACTCATCGGAGAAGAAAACGAGATGCCAATCCTGAGCGGTCCATTCGGCATGTTGTTGGGCCCATCTGTACCGCGCTGCATGGTGTTGTGGTTGCAAAGATGGACCTCGCCATGTCGGGCGTGAACTTGCACATCATGCAGCCTGTTGTGCACAGTTCGAGTCGTTAACAAGACGTCCTGTGTCTGCACGAAAAGCATTATTTAACATGGTGTTGTTGCTGTCAGGGTTCCTCCGAGCCATAATCCGTAGGCAGCGGTCATCCACTGTAGTAGTAGCCCTTCGGAGGGGGGGGGGGGGGGGTCAGCGACGAGGCATTGCATCGACAGTTCCTGTCTCTCTGTATCTTGTCCGAACAACATTACTTTGGTTCACTCCGAGACGCCTGGACACTTCCCTTGTCGAGAGCCGTTCCCGGCACAAAGTAATAATGCGGACACGATCGAACCGCGGTATTGACCTTCTAGGTATGGTTGAACTACAGACAACACTAGCCGTGTACCTCCTTCCTGGTGGAATGACTGGAAATGATTGGCTGTCGGACCCCCTCCGTCTAATTGGCGCTGCGGATGTATGATTGTTTACATCTGTGGGCGGGTTTAGTGACATCTCTGAAAAGTCAAAGGGACTGTGTCTGTGATAGAATATCCACAGTCAACGTCTATCTTCAGGAGTTCTAGGAACCGAGGTGATGCAAAACTTTTTTTGGTATGTGTACATTGTTCTTTATTTATTTTGCACAAAATTTTGCGTAATTTGTTTGTTTTTATGCATAGCTAGGCTGCGAAAAATAAGAAAAAAGAAAGCAAGGAACTGTATGTGGTATCAACTATCCAAGTACGTGCGAGACGGTTCGATTGTGGCTGTAGCTCTCCCTGCGCCACTAGTTTATCTAGTACGGATTTTTTATTTGTGTCAGACAAAAACGATGTACATAAGAAAATGGAACACATACAGCCGTCCTTATTATGTCATTTATAGTATGGCTACCACTTTCGGTGCTTCAATGCACCATCTTCATGCCTTAGTTGATGCTGAGAAGGTTAACAACATCCGTATAAATGATGTATCAGAGGCCAACATCTATAACTGGTTTTCGCAGATCACCTGTAACCGCAATGTGGTTTCTCCAACCATCAACTCACAAGGGAAAACAGTATGAGAGTATGACTGGAGAAAGAATGAAAGAAAAATCCGCCTGATAGAATTTTGCACAGAGCGTAATTTAATCACCGCTGAAAATTGGTTTAAGAATCATGAAAAGAGCCTGTTTACGTGGATAAGATTTGGGGATACAGGAGGACTTGAGACCGATTATACAATGGTAAGACAGAGGTGTCGGAAGCAGGTTTTAAACTTACATTTCTAGGGACAGATGTGGATTCTGACCATAATTTATTGCTTATGAGTTGTAAATTAAAACTGTGGAATCTGTAAATAAATAGGAAATTAAGAATATGGGACCTGGATAAGCTGAAAGAACCAGAGGTTGTAGAAAGTTTTAGAGAGAGCATTAGGGAACGGTTGACGAGAACAGGGAAAAGAAATACAGTAGAAGAAGAATGGTTTGCTTTGAGAGATGAAATAGTGAAGGCAGCAGAGGATCAAGTAGGTAAAAAGGCAAGGCCTAGTATAAATCCTTGGCTATCAGAGTAGATAAGAAATTCATTATTTTAATGGATGAAATATAAAATGCAACAAATCAGGCAGAGGAAATGGAATACAAACGTCTACAAAATCAGACTGACGAAAGTGCAAAATGGATAGTTAGAAATGGCTAAAGGACAAACGTAAGTGTATAGGAGCACGTGGAACTACGGGAAAGATAGTATGACTATCAAGAGCTCAGACGGGCAACTAGTAAAAGACGGGAAAGATGAAAGATGGAAGGAATATGTAGAGAGGCTATACAAGGGAAATTAATTTGAAGATAACACTATAGAAATGGACGAGGAAGCAGATGAAGATGAGATGGGAGACGCTGCGAGATACTGACATTCCCTCAGAACAGTTGATATTCTTGGGAGAGCCAGCCATGACTAAACTATTCCACCTGATGTGTAAGATATATATGACATGGGAAATCCACTCAAAATTCAAGAAGAATGTAGGAATTCTAATTTCAAAGAAAGCAGGTGCTGACAGGTGAGACTATTACAGAACTGTCTGTTTAATACGTCATTGTTGCAAAATACTGACATGAATTATTTACAGAGGAATGGAAAATCTGGTAAAAGCGGCCCACGGGAAAGATGAGTTTGGGTTCCGGAAAAATGTTGGAACACGCGAGGAAATGTTGACCCTATGACTTATCTTAGAAGACAGATTAAGGTAAGGCAAACGCACGCTTATAGCATTTGTAGTCTTCGAGAAACGCGTCGGTAATTTTTACTGGAACACACTCTTTAAATTTCTAGAATTAGCGGTGGTGCATACAAGGACCGAAAGGTTTACAACTTGTACAGAAACCAGACGGCAGTTATAAGAGTGGAAGGGCACGCAACGGAAGATGTGGTTGAGAAGCGAGTAAGACAGAATATCTCCGTTAAGGAAAGAATCGAGAAATTTGGAAAGGGAATTAAAGTTCAGGGGAAGAAATAAAAACTTTGTGGTTTGGCGACGACACTGTAATTCTGTAAGAGATAGCAAAGCCTTGGAAATTCAGCAGAAGGAAATGGATAATATCTTGAAAGGAGGATATTAACAAAAGCAAAACAAGTGTGGAATGTAGTCGAATTAAATAAGGCGATGTTGAAGGAATTACATCAGGAAATGATGCAATAAAAGTAGTAGATCATTTCTGCTATTTGGGCAGTAAAATAAATGGTGACGGACAAAGTAGAAATTATATAGAATGTAAACTGGCAATAGCATGAAAAGCGTTTCTGAAGAAGAGACAGTTGCTAACAACGAATATAGATTTAAGTGTTAGGAAGTCTTTTCTGAACGTATTTGTAAGAAGTGTAGCCTTGTATGGAAGTGAAACGTAAACGATAAGCAGTTTAAATAAGAACAGAATAGAAGATTTGTGAAATACAGTGCTACAGAAGAACGCTGAAGATTAGGTGAGTATATCGCTTAATTAGTAAGGAGGCACTGAATAGAACTGGGGAGAACAGAAATTTGCTGCGTAAATTGACTAAAAGAAGGGATCAGTTGATAGGACACATTCTGAGACATCAAGGAATCGTAAGTTTGGTATTGGAGGAAAGTGGGGGAAGGGGGAGTGTAAAAATCGCAGAGGGAGACCAAAAGATGAACACAGTAGTTTCAATTGATATGGGTTTTAGACTCAGGGCCGGTTGGAGAACATTTTTCCACACAAGAGACTTATCATTTTGCGCCTTTCCCACTCATACGCTTTCACCTCAGTCACTTTTCGCTACAAATTATGATACGCGCTGTAAACAAATCATGCCCTTGGGCGCCCTTGGCACACATCTGAATGTGGCGCCCCAAACGGCAACTTGTGTAGCTTGGAGCCTTAAACCGGCCCACAGTTCACAGAAAGAAGTCCAACCGCTTTAAGCTACGTGCGTGTTAAGTAGGCTACAAGAAATTGCTCAACTACTGACGACTCACTGACCAGTGCAATGTCCAATAATCAGCCCACAAGTGTACAAACTGAGATGTGTTAACTTATCCCACTCTCTTGCAGATTATTTCACTTGGGGAGGTGGGGGGGGGGATGGGGGGAGGGGGGAAATAATATGCGCATATATGTTTTCTTTGTAGATAGATTACGTATTTTTGTTTCTGTGGCATGTTCTATACTTTTTACGATTTACTCGTTCTAGATCTGTGGAACAGAAAGTATATCTGAACTACATCCCTCGATTGATTACTATGGCACTTCATCGAAGTAAACAGGCAATACGCCGTGCAAGAAACAGTTGTTCGTTACTGTAAACCAGTTTGGCATTGTTGAATCCCAACACGCTATGACTAACAATGATTGCACAGACATTGAGATGATGATTGATCACCTACAGGGGATAGGCAAAATAATGTGAACAGTGGTAGTAATGTGATGGTTGTGTTTGACGGTCAACAACGCAGGTAATCACGTGTTGCGCTGGACTGTACGTGTTCAACAAGGACTAGGCATCAGTGCGAGTTGTATACGACCAGTGCACTTTTCGTATTTGCTTTCAGAGACAGAGGTCGACATGCAATGAAAGAGCTAACAAGAGTTCCAAAGAGGGTAGTTTCTGGGGGTCGGGCTAACTGGAGCATCAGTAACCAAGACAGCCAACTTACTGAATGTTCCAAGAGCAGTCATGGCAGCCTACACGAAACATGGAAAGACATCATCGTGTAAAAGTAATAGTGGGCACTAATCAAAACTAAACGACAGATATCGTCGTACGCTAACACAAATTGAGTCAAAACAACACAAAACTACGGCAGCTAGTGACTGCAGAGCTCAGCAGCCATCTTCGAGACCCCGTACCTATCGACACTGTCCGCCGAGAACTCCGTAAAGCGAATATTCATGGACGAGCTGCTATACCGAAACCATTAATGACGACAACCGACGCAAAGAAGCGTAAAACATGCTGCCAGGAGCATAAATCCTGGACGGCTGATCAGTGGAAAAAACGTCATATGGTCCGACGAGTCAACATTTTCGTCATTTCCAACATCGGGCTGGCTTTACGTCTGGAGAGCGCCAAAAGAAGCCTACAATCCTAGTCGCTTGATTCCAACGGTTAAGCACAGAGGTGGAAGTGTGATGGTGTGGGCAGCCGTATCATGGTACACTGCTGGTCCCATCATTAGATTCAAAGATCATGTAACAATTAACGATTCTGTGAACATTTTAAGTGATCAAGTGCACCCCATGATTCAAATGTTGTTCCCCGACAATGATGGCTTATTTCAGGACGATAATGCACCCTTCACACATCCAGGACAGTACAGTCGTGGTATGAGGAGCATGCAAGTGAACTGCAGCATCTTCCCTGGCCAGCACAGTCCCCGGACTCGAACATTATCGAACCCTTGTGGTCGGTATTGGAGCGCAGACTCCGAAGCAGATTTCCGCCTCCCTCTTCACTGTAGGAGTTAGAAGAGGTTCTGATCGAAGAGTGGCATAACATCCCACTGGAGACTATACAAACATTATATGCCAGTATTCCAAGAACAACTGCAGCTGTATTACGGGAAAATGGGGGTCCAATGTCTTATTAATAAGCCATTCCCGAATAAGTACAGGTGTTCACATTATTTTGCCTATCCCTTGTACGTTGATGTAAAGCTTCAACCGTTGTTTGGAGATTCAATTGTGCTCACGTCTACTGTGTTCCATAGCTTTTGAATATTGCCTCATCCATCCAGAGCACCAACGCCGGAACGTTTGAACGGGTTCCACATTATTGTAACAATCTATGGCAGAATGTATTCTAGCAAGAAAGTTAGGATGGGAAGGCTCTTGTCGCCACTGTAACATCTTGGGCTACGGTAGATGTTGCAGGTTCGGGCTCTGGACTTCAGTGTATAATGCATGCATTTCGTGGCCAACAGCCTAGCGTTGACTCCAAATGACTCGTTCAAGATGTCGAGAAAACCAGCGTCCTCGGCGTGGGTACCTGCGCATCTTGGTCAGTCTGCTCCGAGGTGACAAAAGTCACGAGACAGCGATAAGCAGTTGGAGCTACACGAACGGAACATTCCATTTCGGAAACAGTTAGAGATTTCAAAACTCCGAGATCCACAGTGTTTAGTGTGTTCCGAGAATACTAAATTTCAGGCATTACCTCTGAACACGGACAACGCAATGGCTGACGGCCTTCACTTAATGACCGAGAGCAGCGGCGTTTGCGTAGTGTTGTCAGTGCTAACAGACAAGCAACACTACGTGAAATAACCGTACAAATCAATGTGGGACGTGCGACGAACATATCCTTCAGGACAGTGCGGCGAAGTATGGCGTTATGCGCTACGGCAACAGACGACCGACGTGAGTGCCTATGCTAAGAGCACGACAGGGCATCTCCAGGGTTCGTGACCATCTCGATTGGACCCTAGACGGCTGGAAAACCATGTCTGGTCAGATGAGTCCCGATGTCAGTTGGTAAGAGCTGATAGTAGTGTTAGAGTGTGGCGCAGACCCCACGAAGCCATGGAGCCAGGTTGTCAACAAGGCACTGTGCAAGCTGGTGGCGGCTTCATAATGGTGTGGATTGTGTTTACATGAAATGGACTGATCATTGACTGCTTGGAAACCTTTCATCTTCCCAACCAACAACGGAATTTTTATGGATGACAGTGTGCTGTGTCGCTGGTCCTCAACAGTTCGCGATAAGTGTGAAGAATGTTCTGGACAATCCGAGCTATAGATCTCGCCATCCGGATCGCCTGACATGAATCCCATCGAACATTTATGGCACCTAATCGAGAGATGAGTTCGTTCACAAAATCCTGCACCGACAACTCTTTGGCAATCATGGAAGTAGCACGGCTCAGTATTTCCACAGGGTACTTCCAATGACTTGTTGAGTCCATGCCACGTCGAGCTGCTGCACTACGCCATGCCGGCCGCTGTGGCCGAGCGGTTCTAGGCGTTTCAGTCCGGAACCGCGTTGCTGCTACGGTCGCAGGTTCGAATCCTGCCTCGAACATGGATGTGTGTGATGTCCTTAGGTTAGTTATATTTAAGTAGTTCTAAGTGTAGGGAACTGATGACCTCAGATGTTAAGTCCCATAGTGCTTAGAGCCATATGAACCATTTTGAACCACTACGCAGTGCAATAGGTCCGACACGATATTACGAGTACCCCTTGACTTTTGTCATCGCAGTGTAGGTCAAACAGTCCATAGACGGAACGTCGCTTTTCGTATAGGCGACAACGGATGCGTTCAAATGTTTTTCTCTCCCATGTCTTTATTCAAACGACGTGCCATCTTTGAATTTCTATTCGCCAAGCACGAAAATAAATGAGTTAAGCGAGGTTGTTACTGCAATTCCAACACCTACTGTAATACGCAGACACGAAAACTATGATGCCTGCTATACACTGCGTGCATAACCACTACGCACATATAATGACGTGGCCTTACAGACAATGTCACTGGCACATGAGACAAGCCTACTGCGTAACAGAACAGCTTTGCGCAAACAGCAGCACACCTGTTATTATAATAGTTGATGAACTCTCGAAGCAACTGGAAAAACACACAAAAATTATGCAGTATGCATAACTGTCTCACAACCCTGAAAATGAGAACTGCCAATCGTATGTTAATATAAACCTCTCTACTTAAACGAGTAGTCTGATCGTACTCATCGTCATCACCTTGATCATCATCAGGGATGTGACACGCACTGCTGGGTCTCCTCTAGAGTTTTCCATGAATTTCTCGTACACACACCTGTGATATTCCAGTATGTTTTCTGATGTCATCTATGCACTTTTCACTACGTTGTCGTCTCGATATCTCCTCATATCTTGGAATTAATATAGGACCTTTCTTCAACCATAAGCAGCCCATTCGCCTGGCTTTATGTCCCACTCATGTCCTTCTCATTTTAATTAAAGTTGTAGTTACGTCTTAGATTCCTGCACATTTATCGCGAATCTCTCGTCAAGTGCAAAGCGACAGGAAAAAAGCGCATGTGACTCCCGTATACAAGAAGGGTAAAAATTGGCTCCGCAAAATTACAGACCCTTATCTTTAACATCGGTTTGCTGAAGAATCCTTACACATTTTCTCAGTTCGAATATAATAAATTTTCTTGAAACCGAGAAGCTCATGTCCACGGTTTTACAAACATGCCCTTTTCTCACTTGATGCACTGCGAACAGTGAATGAACGACAACAGACAGAGTCCATACTTCTAGAATTCCAGACGCTATTTAACACGGTGCCCAGTACAAACTGTTGACTAAGGTACCATTTGGAATAATGTGGAGGGGTGGGTGATAATCAACTGGTCGATACTTCTTTAAGTCGTTATGAAAAGACACTTAAATTGTCTGGGCTTGCTTTACACCTACCTTCGCTGTTTACAAGAGCCTCAAAACTATTTCTACAGTCAGCCAGAAAGCTATGGAGAACATACTGTCCGTAATTTCCAGTTTGAGAGTCCTGAAATATAATGTTCCCACTTGCTTTTTTTACCCAGCGGGTTCAGAAATTGTAACTACAAATAAAAGTTATGAGTTGTAATTGTTTAACATATTCTGTAAAAGTTCACGAGTACAAAATATAATATCACTAATAATAATAATAATAATTGTTATAATAATAATATCCCTATTGGAAGTAGAATTGCTAATAGTTCAGAGGCGACCTCTATGGGACATTCCAAGTAAAATGGTTCATCACTCGGACTTCTAGTCACCAAAAGTTAATTTCTTGACTTAAAATTGGAAAATAATCTCGCCACTTTCCATTCAGTTTTTCGACGTTACGGGCGGCACACAGTTACTTCCGTGAAATTTAAGCGATCCAGGACGGTGTACAGTCCCCGCGAGTTCACTTCCCACTTTTACCGATAACGAATTCAGGTCTGCCCATCTCTGACGTCATACGAGGCACAACGCACTCAGGCATTTGACTGACGCGAACAGATTGATATCTCGGTGCCAAGTGTCTCCTCACTGCCTCTCCGGGCGTATTTATACGCTGGTAGATGTGCAGCGAAACGCCAAATGAAATATCTGCTGTAACCGCCCTAGGCACAGGTTGCAGTATCTAAATGCCCCCTTTCTCGGACACGTGTTAGTTAATAGCTCTGTCGTTTAACAATTAACAACCTTCTTAATTGTTACATAAATAGAGTTAAGTTTGCTTTAGTTACTGAAAAAGCTTTCGTTCGAACTGCATTACAACTTTGACAGCAACAATTTTTAGAACAGAACTGACAGTAGAACACGACCTTTGAACTGCCTCTTTAAGATTCCTTGTAATCATTGTTATTTACAATGCTGTCTTGAAACTTGGGACAGCCATATTGTTGCATGAATGTAATCGAGTGCTCTAATTATAACTTTCTATTTCAAATGCAAATGATATTTAATCTACAATGAATAAGGACATTTTCGTTGAAAATTCTGTTTTTAACAAGTAACTTTAATACTAATGGAGGTAGTTTATAGGCGTCACATACTCAATGTTCTTACACGAAACTGAGGCTACATACAAATTTTCAGTTTTCTGAGTCTAATATTTAGCGGCTTCAGTTTTTCGTAAAAATGCTGGTTTTAAAGAAAATATTGCACTGATGAAGTTCAGATTTGTAAAGTTTAATTGTGACATACATCTGCATATTCTGAACAGTTTTTAGCCCTGTAGATTTATTATTCAGCGCCACTCATTTTTTTCTTGACATTGTATATTTTGCCTTATGTATTCATTTGATCATTTCGAGACTTTTCAGTGTTAACATTAATGTGCCTAAGCACACACTGACAAAGTTTGGAAAAGTGATTTTAATTTTAATTTCACTGTTAGATTATGGTGCAGTCCTATGCATGTTAAGCACATGCGTGTTATGATGATGTGAAGCTGATAGTGAACTGAGGTAAGCCTTGGCACACTCGCTCGCTTCTGTACCTCTTATTATGATAAAGCGCTTGTTTTCGTCTTATTCCCTCTATTTATTTGCGTGAAAAAAATTGTTTTTGAACAATATTAAGTATTATAAATAAATGATGTTATTACAACTGGCCTCTTTTAAATGAAATTGATTTTAGCTAAATATTCCTTATTACTACACCCACAAAATTATATATATATAGTGTGTGTGTGTGTGTGTGTAAAGAAAAACACAAGATAGTGGATTTTAAAAAATCATATATATAAAATAACATAGAAAAATGAAATCAAATTTTCGATTATTACAAAATCAATTTTGTGGGTTATGATTTTCAGTCTTTTCCTGAAAGAGAAACACAAAAACATTTCACTCTTTTATAGCTTTTCAGTAGTCACTCATTTAATCACAGCCGTAGGCATTGTGGTGTATGTGTCTTTATGAACCACTTTCAGTAAAACCTTCATGGAGAGGGTGGAAAGTCACTAAAGTTAGTGTCCTCCGTGACACTACTACAAAAAGGGGAAGTAAGGGAGTCAGAGTGAATGGTGTCCTTCTCGGCACTATTACAATAAGAGGAAGTAGGGGAGGTGTCCTTTTCATTTTCTTCTCCACAGAGCTTGCAGACTGCCTTTCATGAAGCCTCCATATCCCCTAGAAACAGATAGCATAGCCTGAGCTTCTGTTACCAGCTTACATCTAAGGGAGCACAAAATACATCCTGCACTCTATTTTCCTTCTATAATTTAAGTAATTAATTGATAAGTTATCAGAAGAAATATGCCTTTTCAAGAATTATTGTTTGGAAAACTGTTATCAACTTTTTAAAATGGTTATTGGCAATATATAACTTTATAAAATCGTAACATTACTCTAGCTCACATTTACTAGTTACGTCTTTATAAAGCTTGAATCACGAACTTCACAGCCTTTTTATAACTGTAGCTATTATGCTATGAAAGTTAACACAGATTTCTAAAATAGTGACATTTTGAGATATCTGCAATTTACCTCATTGCCTTAGATGTTGAGCAACCATTGCAAGCTCTATCTTCATATGGTTCAATTATCGTATAGATTAGTGTGCTAAGGAAATTATTTTTGGCAGCAGTTACTTTGCTTTGTTCCACACGTAATTAAAAAGCTGTTTTTATTATAAAGTATCAGTACTGTACAATCTGCATTTCTTAACACATTCGTTTATTTGAATTGTTGTCTGTATGTGTCAATATATATCTGTTAATTTACCATCTGCCTTAAGCAAGATTATGCTTTCCTCAACCCTTTTCTCGAAATGTGAGGGAATTACACGCTAATTTTCCACCATTTTACCTTATATGTCAGTCTACTGACGTTATTATCCTTCCTATTTTCATTAATCCATATATTTCACTTTCCTAAATTTTTCGACGCTTCTTTCTCCATTTTATCTTTGTCAGCCTACTGACCTCATTATTTACAAAAATTTTGGTGTTATCTTTAATTAATATCAAAATGCTTTGACTTGCCCCTATTGGCACTATATTATTATTCTCTCTTACCTTACATCCAGCATGGAAATTATTAATTGATGTAGTGTTTATTCTTTCGGATTTTAGGAATTTTCAACATCAATTACTTCTCTTAACGCAAAGCATCTGTAGTTTGTTGTTACTAATCATTTTTGTGGTTCTTATTTATTATATATTAACTTTGGCCATTATTTTTCTATCACTGGTGCTCATAAGTTTCTCATTGTTACTTTAACATGTAGAATTTACTATTGCAAACTACCGCTCATATTCTCTTATAAGTCATCATTTGGTATAGTCATTTTCAGAAATCATTCTTACTTACTAGGAAGATATTACAAAATAATAGCAATATACAACATGAAGGCGTATATTTCATACTAACTATAGAGAGAACAGAAGAATAGAATGAAACTTGAAAGGGAAAGAAAGTTTCATCCAGCTGGGACGGCACAGTACACTAAACTGTGTATCCATCAGAGAGTGGCAGACTCCCTACAGAATCTAATTATTGTTAATTTTTAAAAGTTTCAGATCTACGATGTTTCTTAGACACAGTTCTCTTTTACTTTTCAGGTATTCCTATCAGTATGCGTTTACATGAAGCTTATCTATTTTCCTGAATGGTTCTATAAACATGCATAAACTTCTTTGTTTTCGCTGGTACTTTCTTAGGTTTTTCTTTTGTTTTGGCTGACACTGGTTCACCTATGTTAAAACTAGTGGGGTTGGATTTTGTCATGCCGCATTTTTATGTCCAAGGCTCTTTTACATATGTCTGCCCTAGCCTATGCTTTCTTTTTATCTATATGTTGAATTCCTTTCTTAATAGCTTCCTTTCTTGCAACATGTTTCTGATAAGGTTTCTTGAAAAATACTTGCACAGGCTTTACATTCAAATGGCTTTCATACCCATTATCTTCACCAGGAATGTTTGAGAATACATATTTGAGAACAGATTGCGATGGGTGGTAAATAGCTGCCTTAATTCTGCCCTTTGTTTATCAGAAGTTTGATCTGTTGACTGAACCTTAGCCTCTGTTTCTTCCAAGGTACAGTTCTCTTCCACAGTAGTATCTTGTATATTATTCTCGAATTCAGTATCTTCCTGCAATCATCCATTATTTCTCATTACTCTAAAAGGCAGTTCCCATGTTTCATTATTACTGCCCACATAATTTGCAATGAAAGACTCCACAGTCACTCCAAAATCTGGTAAAGTTAACACTAAGTGGCTCTGATAAAAGTCAGTCTTTCCCTGATATTTAGTTAAAAGGTCTGTACCAATCAACATTTCGATACTTAACCCAAATATGATTAAAGAAGTATGGTCTATTATTATGTTACCTATACCAATTAGTATCAAATATTTGTGTTCTACTGGTCTAGAAACTTTTCCAGTAGTTCCTATTGTTCTCAAACCGCTTACTTTCATGATAATTGACTCATTCTTATTAGGAATAGAATAAAAGAATGCTTGGGACAAAGGACTTGCTTCACAGCCACGACAGAGAAGACTACGCACTGTTAGATGTTAGTTATATCATACCGTGAGTTATTCAAGTTTGAACAGGTTGCTCATGTATGTCTTCTAATAAGTCTCTTTTTATCTGTCTCCAGCTAAAATAATTTTGTTCAGTTGCAAGTACATTTACACTTGGATTCACAGGGTCATCAACCTCTACATCCGTAACTGTCCTTTCCAACCTGTCGACTAGTTTTAAATCAGAGCACTTGACAACTTAGCCGGCCGGGGTGGCCTAGCGGTTCTAGGCGCTACAGTCTGGAACCGCGTGACTGCTACTGTCGCAGGTTCGAATGCTGCCTCGGGCATGGATGTGTGTGATGTCCTTAGGTTAGTTAGGTTTAAGTAGTTCTAAGTCTAGGGGACTGATGACATCAGATGTTAAGTCCCATAGTGTTCAGAGCCATTTGAACCACCTGAATTATTATTGCAGAAGTGCGGTGGCTGTCTACTTCGTCCTCCTTTACCAAGGTCTTGACATCGTGTATTCTGAACTTCCATACGTCTAACATTCACGTTGCCACTGTCATTATTTCGATTGTTTATATGACTATTCGAGGACGTTATATATTGCACCTGTTCCTCAACAGCAGCTACTCTTTGCATTCGCTCCAGATAGTGAATCTATCTACATTATCCCTGGTACGTAAATGATTCTTTTCTGTGCAATACCAAGGCAGCTTACCTTCTAGTCCTATGGCCATTTTTGGTTTTATCTTTTCTGTCGGATGTGCCATCCGTGAAACCCACTTTCTAGAGAACTCTTTAACTGATCCCGATCTGGAGTAAATTTTTACCACTCCAAAACTATCTCAGAACATCGTATTGTTTGTTGTGTAACGTATTGTTTGTTGTGTAACCGGCAGTGATTAAGAAATTCTGTTTTAAATTCGGAAAGAGTTTTGTATCTATTCATTATGTCAGCTGATCATCGCAAAGAATTTTCTGACAAATTGCTTCTTATGAAAGTTTCTCATGTTCTTACCATGCATCTGGTTAAACATTCTCAGAATCATTCCAGAACTCTAATGAGTGAATTTGCTTGTCTGGATCAAAGCGTAAAAATTAACGAGATCCGATAAAAGCTGCGTCAGGTGAAGTAACATGCTGTACAGTAGCATTACAAGAGCTACCAGAGGTTACTCTATTTTCTATGCTAGTCATACTAGTATTTAGTTTTTCTACTTTTATTTCTAACTCGGTCCGCAGCTCGTGGTCTCGCGGTAGCGTTCTCGCTTCCCGAGCACGGGGTCCCGGGTTCGATTCCCGGCGGGGTCAGGGATTTTTCCTGCCTCGAGATGACTGGGTGTTGTTGTGTCGTCTTCATCATCATCATTCATCCCCATTACGATCGGAGGAAGGCAATGGCAAACCACCTCCACTAGGACCTAGCCTAGTAAGGCGGCGCGGGTCTCCCGCGTGGCTCCCCTACGCTCTTTAAAGGAGTATGGGACTCTTCATCATCATCATTTCTAACTCCTCCACTCTGTCGGAAAATTTTTATCAACATCCTTACATAATTTAACACAGTCAGATTTTACTTTCTTAATATCCTTGTGACAAGCATTTACGTTATTAGTTACTTCCTGAAACTGATTAGAGTAAAGTATGGATTGGTTGCCTATTCTTTCTGACAGCCTCATTTCCCTAGGATAATCCATGTCTTTGCAAAGTTCACCAATTTCGGTTTTGAAAATACTATGCATTTTAGGTAATGTTGCCCTACTTTCACTTTAGTTCTTTATTATTAGAATCAGTCATACTCCTTACCTGATTACCACTGGATTCCATCTTATTGTTCAATTCTTTACGGTGAGATTCACTTTTAGCAAACAGTAATTGGATCCAATTTGGTGCCTCTACCTTGCCACTTGGCATTTCTACTGCTTTTAACGGATTTTCTAGCATTTGGTGACATGGTTGACTTTCAGAAATATTGAACTCAATTTCATAACTGATAACTCTATTAATACTTCTTTTTCTTTATTATCTTTATATCAATTACATCATCATCAGAAATTAAGGAACTAATATTGAAATGTACCTGCGATTCTACTTTGGACAAATCAGCTTCAGATTTTTGATTTATTACTTTGACAGAACCATCCTCGATTAGTTTCAATTTCGACGAGGATTCATCGTCACAGTGTGGTTCCACTCCAACTTTCACATAATTCTTAACAGTAGATTCCACTTTTAATAGCCTGTTAGAAGCAATTAACAAATGCTTCAAATAATCTTGAGTCAACTGCTTGACCTCGACAAGTGAAGCCAGCGCTGTGTACCAGCAAAAGTGATGTGAAGAGTTGGGATGTGGTGCAGGCAGCAGTAGCATGGTGGGGAGGATAGCTGTGGGTATCGCCTATTGCAGTAGCTCCAAGGGGAGCCTGGGTACCGGTGAGCTCACACAGTAGCTTGCAGGTAATTTACAGCTCAACACAACTCCGTCACGATGCACCGTCCTCTAACCTCAGCGCCGGTGGTAGCCGAAATGTAGTGTCATCTTCTTACCTCCTTCCGCCACCTTCAAAGTTCCTTTGGCTAATTTTCAAAATTTAGTTTCCAGACTCACAAGCAGATCTTAACACTGTTCTCACACTGTTTTCGGCATATTTTACTTCAGTATCCTGATAGTGCTTACCGAGTTCCCTCTTTTATACCGATCACTTGCACAGTTCCATTTCCCAGCCTTGTATATGAGGGGTGGCGGGTTGTCATCTTCTGGTCGATACTTCTTTATATCGTTATGAAAAGTCACTTAAATTGTCTGGGATTGTTTTATACCTACCTTCACCGTTTACAAATGCATTAGAACTATTTCTGCTGTCAGCCAGAAGGCGATGGAGAACATATTGACTATAATTTCCAATCTATTAGAGTACATTACTCTTTGTGCTCACTGAAATCAGGTGTTCCCTCTTGCTATTTACTCAGCGGGTTCAGGAATTATAGCTATAAATGTAAGTTGTGAGTTTTAACTGTTTAATATATTCCGTAAAAGTTCGCGTGTACAGAATATAATAATATCACTAATAATAATAATGATATCCCTATCGGAAACAGCACTATCAACAGTTCAGTGGCGACCTCTATTGGAAATTCCAAGTGGTCCACCACAAGGAAACTGGCCGCCTTAAACATGGAAAATAATCTCGCCACTTGCCACGCGTTTTGTCAACATTACGAGCGGCACACAGTTACTTCCGTGAAATCTAAGCGATCCAGGACGGTGTACAGTCCTCGCGAGTTCACTTCCCACTTTTACGGAAAACGCATTCAAGTCTGCCCAGCTCTGACGTCATACGAGGCACAACGCACGCAGGCATTTGACTGACGCGAACAGATTGATATCTCGGTGCCAAGTGTCTCCTCACTGTCTCTCCGGGTGTATTTATATACCGGTAGGGGTGCAGCGGCCCGCCAAACGAAACATCTGCTGTAACCGCCCTAGGCACAGGTAGCAGTACAGAAACGCTCCCTTTCTCCGACACGTGTTAATTAATAGCACTGTCGTTTAACAATTTACAACCTACTTAATTGTTATATACATAGAGTTAAGTTTGCTCTAGTTACTGAAAAAACTTTCGCTCGACTGCATTACAACTTTGACGGCTACAATGTTTAGAGCAGAACTGACAGTAGAACATGATCTTTGAAGTGCCTCTTTAAGATTCCTTGTAATCATTGTTATTTATAATACTGTCTTGAAAATTGGTACGGCTGTATTATTGAGTGGATGTAATCGAGTGCTCTAATTAGAACTTTCTATTACAAATACGAATAATATTTAATCTACGATGAATAAGGACATTTTCGTTACAAATTCGGTTTTTAATAAACACTTTGAATACTTGCAGTGGCAGGTGTAGTAGGTATGGGTGTCACATATTTCATGTTTTTATATAAAACTGGGGCTACATAGGAATTTTCAATTTTCTGAGTCTAATATGTAGCGGCTGTAATTTTTCGTGAAAACGCTGATTTTATTCAAAATATTGCTATTATCAGTTTCATACCTGAAACTTCTAATTGTGACCGACATCTGCATATCCTGAACAGTTTGTAGCTTTGTAGATTTAATGTTCAGTGTCACTTATTTTTTTCTTAAGATTGTGTATTTTGCATGGCATATTCATTTGATCATCCTGAGATGTTATAATATTAACATTAATCTACATAACCATAAATTGACGAAGTTTGGAAAAATTATGTTAATTTTTAATTTCACTCGTAGATTATGGTGCAGTCCTTTGTATGTTAAGCACAGGCACGTTTGGACGACTTGGCGCTGACAGCTATGAACTGGGGTGTCATTTGGGTAATCCAGGCCACACTCGCTCGCCTCTGTACTTCTTACAATGATACAGCACTTGTTTTGCCTCAGTAGGTTCACAGATATGCGAGTTCCTCGAAGACTTCTTAAGTAATAGAACCCAGTATGCTGTCCCGTAATTCAGAGACAAGCGTATCATCAGGAGTGCGCGGGAAAGTGTGTTAGGACCGCTATTATTTTCTAGGTACATAAATAATCTGGAGGACACGGTGGGCAACAGTGTGCAATTGTTTGCTGATGACGCTGTTATGTACGAGAAGGTGTCAAAGTTGACTGACTGTAGGGGAATACGAGATGATACAGGATTTACGGCGGAAATCATTAAAACAAAGGCGTTTTTCGTTGCGGCGGGATGTTCTCACGAAATTTAGATCGCCAACTTTCTCCTTCTAATGCAAAAATATTTTTTTGACGCAGACCTACATAGGAAGAAATGATCATCATAATAAAAAAAGGGGAACCAAAGTTCGTACGGAAAGGTACAGGTGTTCGCTTTTTTCCGTTGGCTATTCGAAAGTGGAATAACAGAGAATCATTATATAGCTGGTTCGACGAACCCTCCGCCAGGTACTTCCAACCGCCATGTTTGTGTAGATGTAGATGACAGATAAAATTTCTAGTTGATGTAATGAGCCGGCGGCTGTGGACGAGCGTGTTCTAGGCGCTTCAGTCCGGAACTGCGCTGATGTTACGGTTCGAATCCTGCCTCAGGCATGTAAGTGTGTGGTGTCCTTAGGTTAGTTAGGTTGAAGTAGTTCTAAGTCTAGGGGACTGATGATCTCAGATGTTAAGTCCCACAGTGCTAAGAGCCATTTGAACCATTTGGTGTACGGATGGCAACTTGTTCTAAATGCAGAAAAATATTAGTTAATGCCGGTAAATAGGAAAAACAAACCCTTAATGTACGGATAGAGTATTAGTAGTCTTCTGTTTGACACAGTCATATCGTTTAAATATCTTGGTGTGAAGCTGCAAATCGATATGAAATGGAACGAGCATGCGAGGACTGGTTGACTTCGGTTTATTGGGAGAATTTTAGGAACGTGTGGTTTCTCTGTAAAGGAGACCGCATATAGGACACTAGTGCGATATATTCTTGAGTACTGCTGGAATGTTTGGGATCCGTGCCCGGTTGGACTAAAGGAAGACATCGAAGCAATTCAGAGGTGGGCTGCTAGATTTGTTACCGGGAGGTTATAACATCACTAGTGTTACGGAGATGCTTTCCGAACTCAAATGGGACTCCCTGGAGAAAAGGCGACGTTCATTTCGAGAAACACTATGGAGAAAATTTAGAGAATCGGCATTTGAAGCTGACTGCAGAACGATTCTACTGCTACGAACATACATTTCGCGTAAGGACTACTGAGATAGGGAAAATTAGGGGTCATACGGAGCTCTATTAGTGAGCGGAAATGACTAGTGCGGTACAGGGTACCATCCCCCACACATCGTACGGTGGCTTGCAGGGAGTTTATGTAGATGTAGATGTAGATGAAGGTGTCTCTGTTTGTAGATGAATGTGTCTCTGTTTGCAATTCACACTCGTCTTTGAGATAAATTTTCGAGTGGTTTCCTCATTAAAGCTTTGGTTTGGATCTCATTGCCAAAAGAAAACTAGCAATAAGAAATGATTGTAAACCTTTCGTGTCAGACACATTGGAATCTTTATTTTGGAAATTTTTTGCCACTTTTATTCTTACGTTTATATCTTTAACGTCCTTTCTATTACATTTTCTCCAGCTTTAATCATGTGGCTACAGACACATTTGGTATTCCTGCCCGAATGTCACTACTTTCATTGTTAACTGTTTGTGTTTTTGCGTCACATCTTGAACTATACAAACATTTCAAGAAATTTCCGAATGCTTGAAGAATTTCTTCTCTTTAACGTTGTTGATCTGTTAATCCTCGGATGCTATCAATGTTACATTAATGACTTTTAAGTTAGGACCGTCTGTATGCAAATGAATAAATTCAATATTTGTTTTATCAGACACATTTCGCCGCAATTTATTAATGCATCATCGCAGGCACTGAACTACTTGAAGTATTTTTTTGGAGATGAAGAGGCTTGCACAGGATAGACTACAGCGACTAAACAGCAAAATAAAGATCCTCGTCAAAGTCTGAAGAGGATATTAATATAAAAAGAAACGGATCTTCTCAAGCGGACGTTCTCAAGTATAGTTCGTATGGAACAGTGAGGAAATAAAAACTGTTACCTGTGTTATATTTCAGGGTTTTTGTGGAGGGAGCATGCAACCTTGCCTATTACAACACTGAGGACTTCCAGTAGCTGACTTTACTTGAGCAGGGGATGATCTGGGCCAGGGATGGGCAATCTTTGGTGACCCGCTGACCTTATTCACACTCTTACTGACCCTCGCAGGCCGGCTCATCATGTGACGCTAGAACAGCGTTCCTAGAGCATAAAGTCAAACTTATTGCGTCCATGAGGTTACCGTTCATGGGTTAACACACTGATATGAATGGCAGCCCTTTCTCGACACCCTACTCGAACAAAATATGGCCCAAGAGACACGTTTTGAGAGTAAATTCATTTTATGTTCGCCCCATCTTCAGATGTTTGCACTTATTTTCACGTAGTGAACATTGTTTCCTTAATTACGATGGTTTACAACAACCTTTTTAAAATTTCCGTTGCAAAATTCTGCCATGCCGTTAGTAAAGGAACAATGATCGTGGCCCGTAAATAAATGTAAACATTGAAAATGAAATGTCGTGCGGCGGGGGCCTCCCGGTGGGTAGACGCGATCGCCTGGTGCAAGTCTTTTGAGGTGACGCCACATCGGCGAACTGCGCGTTGATGAGGAGGAAATGATGATGATGAAGGCGACACAAGCACACACAGTCCCTGAGCGCAGAAAATTTCCACCTCAGCCGGGAATCGAATCCGGGCCCCCCGACATGAGATGCCGGTGCGCTGTCCACTCAGCTACGGTGACGGACAATGTAAACATTGAATACGCGACACGCAAATAAATATAAACACTAAATGCAAACTCTTTAAGTTAGGGTTTACCGTGACTATTATTGATATCGAATGAAACAACAGGTTTACTGCTAGCAAAAAAAAAAAAAAAAAAAAAAAAAAAAAGTTAAAATGGCTCTCAGCACTACGGGACTTAACATCTGAGGTCATCAGTCCCCTAGAACTTAGAACTACTTAAACCTAACTAACCTAAGGACATCACACATGTCCATGCCCGAAGCAGGATTCGAACCTGCGACCGTAGCGGTCGCGCCGTTCCAGACTGAAGCGCCTAGAACCGCTCGGTTCCTGCGGCCGGATCTATTGCTATAAAAGGATTTAGATTTTGTACAGATATTATAGTCAAAACAGACAGTTGTTTCTAATATCTGTGATGTACATAGTTGGTTGTATTGTCATGAAGCCAAAAGCCAATATACAAATTAAAAAAAACAACAAAAAAACAATCCAGCATCTGGGGTCATGTAGTAGGCTGTCGTTGATCTCAGTAGTGCACATCGCAGCACTCAGCACCCGTGTGATTAATGAAGGTGTAATACAGAGACATAAACGCTAGTACCATATAGTAAAAATGACGCTTGTTGTTGTAGTCTTCAGTCCAAAGAGTGGTTTGATGCAGTTCTCCACAGTGCTCTATCCTGTGCAAGCCTCTTCATCTCTGAATAATTACTACAACCTACATCCTTCTGAATCGGCTGCTATATTCATCTCCTGACCTCCCTCTAGAGTTTTTACCTCCCGCTTTTCTCTCCAGTATTATACTGGTGATCCCTTGATGCCTCAGAACTTGTCCTACCAACCGATCCCTTCTTCTAGTCAAGTTGTGCCACAAATTCCTCTTCTCCCCACTTCTCCTCACTAGTTACGCGATTTACCCATATAATCGTCAGCATTCTTCTGTAGCATCACATTTCGAAAGCATCTACACTCCATACAAATACTTGCAGAAAAGACTTCCTGACACTTAAAGCTACACTCGATGTTAACAAATTTCTCTTCTTCGGAGTCGCTTTTCTTGCCATCGCCAGTCTACATTTTATATCCTCTCTACTTCGACCATCATCAGTTATTTTTCTGCCCAAATACCAAAACTGACCTCAGCATCACCTGGTTTAATTCGACTACATTAAATTATCCTCGTTTTGCTTTTGTTTATGTTCATCTTATTCCTCCTCTGAAGACACTGTCCACTCCATTCAGCTGTTCTTGCAAATCCTTTGCTGTCTCTGGCAGAATTACAATGTCATCGGCAAACCTCAAGGTTTTTATTTCTTCTCCCTAGATTTTAATTCCTGCTCTAAATTTTTCTTTGGTTTCCTTTACTGCTCGTTCATTGTTTAGACTGAATAACATCGGGGATAGGCTACAGCCCTGTCTCACTCCCTTCTGAACCATTTCTTCCCTTTCGTTCTCCTCGACTCTTATAAATGCCTTCTTGTTGCTGTACAAAATGTAAATAGCCTTTTGCTTCCTGTATTTTACCCCGGCCACCTTCAGAATTTGAAAGAGACATTGTCAAGAGCTTTTACATATGACGGTAATGATGATGATTAATGATGTAGAATCACAAGGTTGTTGAAGATGCTGATAATGGTGGGACGACTTTGATACTGAAGCCGGCGAGTGTCACCTGCGTGAAGTGGCGTGGTGGCCATCGGAGCGACGAATCGGTGACGTCACCTCCGCGGTCTCCCAGCGACAGACTACCGGCGGCGGCAGCCACCGATGGCAGCGACGGGCGCCGTGCCGTGGCGTCCCTTTCGCCGCGGGAATGAAGCGCCGTAAGTTAGTCGTCGCAAAGAGGTCAATGCCGCCTCGCAGGATTAATGCCAGCTGCCAGCTGCAGGCCGCGGCGACTTGCAAAACTGTCGCGCGATGCTAAAAGCGGGCCGCGAGCAG
The DNA here is from genome assembly GCF_021461385.2 of Schistocerca piceifrons. NCBI lineage: Eukaryota > Metazoa > Arthropoda > Insecta > Orthoptera > Acrididae > Schistocerca > Schistocerca piceifrons. The sequence continues at coordinate 539,460,108 of NC_060141.1, forward strand.
AAAATTGGCCCGCAAATAGCGGCGCTGGCTGCCCTGTTTACGCTGGGCGCCGGCCGCCGGCCGCCGCCCCGTCTATTTGCAGGCGGCGAGGCCGACGCTAGCACACTGCGCTCCTGTACCGCAGCAGCCGGCCACTCGCTAAACAGCCCGCCACGAGGCCGCAGCGCAGCGTTTTGTTTTGAGGCGTTTATTCGCCAGGCTGGCGCGCCGAGAGCCCCGCGCCGTCGGCCCAAGGCTGGAGCAGAGCGATACGAAAAGCCTCCCTCGCCGGGGTGGCCAGCTGACGCACGTGCCCCCCTCCACACGCGCCGTCTCCGTGGCCGAGTTCACTAAATCACCGCTGCCGTCCTACTCTGGGGCGGCCGGTTCGAATGCCGGCCAAGGAAAGCGCTTTCATCGCGGGAACCTCGCTAGCGAAGCGAGCAGAGGAGACGTGTCACCGATGTCCATTTCAGATAATACCACTTTCTGTTTATTGCAGTGGTGAACAACTAGCGGCCCGCAGACCACACGCGGCCAGTCACAAAAGTCTACCTTGAACTGAAATGTCCCTAGAATGAGAATTTCAAATTAAAGCTGTGTGCTGCACCGAGACTCGAACTCGGGACCTTTGCCTTTCACGGGCAAGTGCTCTACCATCCGAGCTACCCAAGCACGACTCACGACTTATCCTCACAGCTTCAATTCTGCCAGTACCTCGTCTCCGACTTTCCAAACTTCACAGAAGCTCTCCTGCGAACCTTGCAGAACTAGACTTCTGGAAGAAAGGTTCGCAAGAGAGCTTGTGTGAAGTTTGGAAGATAGGATTAGGTAATTGCAGAATTGAAGCTGTGAGGACGGGTCGTGAGTCGTGCTTGGGTAACTCAGATGGTAGAGCACTTGCCAGCAAAAGGCAAAGGTCCCGAGTCCGAGTCTCGGTCCGGCACACAGTTTTAATCTGCCAGGAAGTTTGAAATCTCCCTCCCGCGCGTGAGCGAATACCTTCACTAGGACAGTCACATCAGTACGCATGCGCAATTTATATGCTATTCGCGCAAACCAAATTGCCACTCGCCGCGGCAGCTGATGGGAGCGACCCTAAAGGCATTTCTAATTTATGCTGGCTCCTGTCACCTACCGCGCCGAGTATTACGAGTATCAACACGATTTGAGATTACAGTAAGATGCGTAGTGTTTTCCCGCGTAGTATCACTTATTTTCATGTTATGTGTGCAACAGCAAATTACACTGAAGCGCCAAAGAAACAGCTACAGGCATGCGTATTCAAACAAGAAGATATGTAAACAGGCAGAAGACGGTGTTGCGGTCGGCAACGCCTATATAAGCAACAAGTGTCTGGCACAGTTTTCAGATCGGTTACTGTTGCTACAATGGCAGTTTATCAAGATTTAAGTGAGTTTGAACGTCGTGTTATAGTCAGCCCACGACCGATGGGACACAGCATCTCCGAGGTAGCGATGAAGTGGGGATTTTTGCGTATGATCATTTCACTACTGTACCATGAATGTCAGAAATCCGGGAAAACATCGAATCTCCGACATCGCTGCCGCCGGAAAAAGATCCTGTAAGAACGGGACCAACGACGACTGAAGAGAATCGTTCGATGTGACAAAAGGCCGACGCTTCCGCAAATTGCTGCAGATTTCAATGCTGGGTCATCGACAAGTGTCAGCGTGCGAACCGTTCAACTAAACATCATCGACACGGGCTTTCGGAGCCGAAGGTCACGACACAAAGCTTTAAGTCTCGCCTGGGCCCGTCAACACCGACATTGGACTGTTGATGACTGGAAAGATGTTGCCTGGTCGGACGAGTCTTGTTTCATATTGTGTCGAGAGGATGGACGTGTACAGATATGGAGACAACATCATGAATCCGTGGACACTGCATGTCAGGAAGGGACTGTTCAAGCTGGTGGAGGCTTTGTAGTGGTGTGGGGCGGGTGCAGTTGGAGTGATGTACACGTACGTAAGCATCCTTTCTGATCACCTGCATCTATTCATGTCCACTGTGCATTCCGACGGACATGGGCAACTCCAGCAGGACAGTGCGACACCCCACACTTTCATAATTGCTACAGAATGGCTCCAGGAACATTCTTCTCAGTTTAAACACTTCTGATGGCTGCCAAACTTCCCAGACATAAACATTATTGAGCATATCTAGGATTCCTTGCGACGTGCTATTCAGAAGAGACATCCACCCCCTCGTACTCTTACTGATTTATGGAGAGCCCTGCAGGATTCAAGGTGCCAGTTCCCTCCAGCACTAATTCAGACATTAGTCGAGCCCATGCTACGTCGTTTGCGGCACTTCTGAGAGCTCGCGGGGGCACTAACCGATATTAGGCACGTGTAGCAGTTTCTTCGGCTCTTCACTGCAGGTGGTGACTCATGTCGGTACTAATGACGCGTGTTGCTTTGGATCGGAGCAGATTCTGTCTGGTTTCGGGCGGCTAGCTGAAATGGTAAAGACTGCCAGTCTTGCTTTCGAGATTAAGGAGGAGCACACCATCTGCAGCATCGTCGATAGAACCGACTGTGGTCCTTTGGTCCAGAGCCGAGTAGAGGATCTGAATCAGAGGCTGAGGCGGTTCTGTGACCGTGTAGGCTGCAGGTTCCTTGACTTGCGCCATCGGGTGGTGGGTTTCCGGATTCCGCTTAATAGGTCAGGAGTCCATTACACACAGGAAGCGGCTACACGGGTAGCGGGGGCTGTGTGGAAGGGACTGGGCGTTTTTTTTAGGTTAGAGGGTCTCAGGGAACCACAGAAGGGACGTCCGTCTAAAAGTGGGGAGGTAAAACACAGTAAGGTAGTTGTAGAAACGACTGGTATTGTAGTTGTAAATTGTCGTAGCTATGTTGGGAAAGATCCAGAGCCCCAAACCCTAATAGAAAGCTCTGAAGCTCAAATAGTTGTAGGCACAGAGAGCTGGCTAAAGCCGGAAATAAGTTCAGCCGAAATTTTTTCAAACGATCTAACAGTGTTCAGAAAGGATGGATTACATACAGTTGGTGGTGGAGTATTTACTGCTGTCAGAAGCAGTTTGCCTTGTAGCGAAATTGAAGTAGATAGTTCGTGTGAAATAGTATGGGTAGAGGTTATACTTGACAATCGGACTAAACTATTAATTGGATAGTTTTACCGACCCCCAGACTCAGGTTATAGTTGCTGAGCAGTTTAAAGAAAACTTGAGTCTGATTTGAAATAAGTACCCCGCTCATACAATTATAGTCGAAGGCGACTTTAATCTACTCTCTATATGTTGGAAAAATTACATAATCATTAAAACAACGGCGTTTTTCGTTGCGACGGGATCTTTTCATGAAATTTCAATCACCAGTTTTCTCCCCCGATTGAGAAAACATTTTGTTGGCACCCATCTACGTAGGGAGAAATGATCATCACGATAAAATAAGAGAAATCAGGTCTCGCACAGAAAAATTTAAGTGCTCGTTTTTCCTGCGGGCCGTTCGAGAGTGGAACTGTAGAGAGACAGCTTGAAGGTGGTTCATTGAACCCTCTGCCAGGCACTTTATTGTGAACAGCAGAGTAATCACATAGACACGTAGATAGAGATTAAAATGATTTGAGTATGTGAAGTAGCAATATCAGTAAATAATACTGACTATGAACCAATACAGTTAATACTGGAAATAATTGTACCAATGCAGCTGCTGATACTAATAGTGGTAATAGTCATAATACAATAATAATGACAGAAATAATTGGAGTAATAATAGTAATGACAGTAACAGATGTAAAAAGAATTTACAGGTGTACAATGTGCAGTTTTTTTATATAGCGAGCTCTGGGGACAGGAAATTGAAGGAAACTGCACCAGCTAACAATGCTGGGAAATGAGGAATATCTGGTTGGAAAGAAGAGTGTACAAGGGTAACGAGTGCGTACGGGGACAATGGTAACCCTTATTTTTGATTTAGTAGACGTGTCATTAACTGTATTCAGTTCTCCAGTGGGAGGCTATTCCAGAGTCGGTTTTCTGCTGACAAGGACTTTGGCTGAACGTTGGAGTCGGACAGAAAGGATTTTGGTCTGATGGGAACGAGTGTTTCTGCCATGTTGTTCCAATAAGAGCGCTAAGGTTCAAAATGGTTCAAATGGCTCAGATGGCTCTGAGCACTATGGGACTTAACATCTGTGATCATCAGTCCCCTAGAACTTAGAACTACTTAAACCTAACTAACCTAAGGACATCACACACATCCATGCCCGAGGCAGGATTCGAACCTGCGACCGTAGCAGTCCCGCGGTTCCGGACTGAGCGCCTAGAACCGCTAGACCACCGCGGCCGGCAGCGCTAAGGTGCAAATGGCTCTGAGCACTATGGGACTTAACTTCTGAGGTCATCAGTCCCCTAGAACTTAGAACTACTTAAACCTAACTAGCCTAAGGACATCGCACACATCCATGCCGGCGGCAGGATTCGAATCTGCGACCGTAGCGGTCGCGCGTTCCAAGAGCGCTAAGGTCGAGGAGAGATATAAGGAACAGTGTTCGTTGATAAGACAGTAGAGAAGACAGAGGGACTGAAAATCCCCGCGCTAGTTTGCACACAGCAAGGACAGCCATGCATATGATGGTGAAAGGCGAACAAAAAGTCGAACATTACAGATACAACGAACACAGGCTTTCATACCCAGTTCAAGGCGTCCTGAGCCTTCATGAGAAAAACCTTGCAGGGTAACATCGCTGTAACCAATAATGGGAAGTAAGTGTTTGCACAAGTTTTTTTTCCAAATCAAGATGTACATGTATATCACGAACAACAGGGGACCTATAACACTTCCCTGAGGAACGCCAGATATGAATTCTGTTTCAGTCAATGACTTTCCGCCAGTTATTAAGAACTTTCTGGCAGCAAATCACGAGTCCAGTCGCACAACTGTGCCGATACTCCACACCGCCGGCCGGTGTGGCCGAGCGGTTCTAGGCGCTTCAGTCTGGAACCGCGAGACCGCTACGGTCACAGGTTCGAATCCTGCCTCGGGCATGGCTGTGTGTGATGTCCTTAGGTTGGTTAGGTTTAAGTATTTCTAGGTTCTAGGGGACTGATGACCTCAGATGTTAAGTCCCATAGTGCTCAGAGCCACCCACACAGTCTGATTGGAAGCTGCTTGTGAGGAACGGAGTCAAAAGCTTTCCGAATTTTTAGAAATACGGAATTAACTAGAGATCCCCTGTCAACAGCAGATATTACTTCTTGTGAATACAGAAGTTTCACAAAAAATATATTTTCTGAATTCATGCCAACTATGTGTCAACAGATTGATACTTCGAGGTATTGTATAATGTTCGGACACAGCATATGTTTCAAAGTCCTATTTCAAATCTATGTCAGCGACATGGATGTATACTATTTCATTTCTTGTGTTCTGGTGTGACCTATGTGACTTTTCAGTCTCTTAGGCACGGATCTTTCGTCAAACGAGTGTTTGTATTCATTTTGCTAAATATGGAGCTATTATATAAAAAAATGGTTCAAATGGGTCTGAGCACTATGGGACTTAATATCTATGGTCATCAGTCCCCTAGAACTTAGAACTACTTAAACCTAACTAACCTAAGGACATCACACAACACCCAGTCATCACCAGGCAGGGAAAATCCCTGACCCCGCCGGGAATCGAACCCGGGAACCCGGGCGCGGGAAGCGAGAACGCTACCACACGACCACGAGCTGCGGACGAGCTATTATATCAACATACTCCTAAAGGCTAATAATCTCAATTTTTTGTTTTATACTGGTGAGCAATAGTAACTTTTATAAAGTTACGATTTCTCATCTTTAGCACTTTTTATTTATCAATATTTAGTGGCACAACGCGTTTAAGCAGAATGAGGTCACCATCAAGTGTGTGAACTGCGCAGTGAAATTATGGATCACTTTTTCGAAAGCCCGTAATTGTCTCCCATTCCGACGTATAACTTTGAAATTTGACTCAAAGGTGCCTACAACCTTTCTCTATAATGGTACAAAAGCGAGTCGCTCTGCGACGACACCATCGGGCTCCGAAGCGCTTCAAACAGCAAGGTGTCAACATCTGCAAAAGGAAAAAGGTCACAGATCAGAGGTTCTTGTGAGCTGTAAAGTGGGTTAATGACGTCACATTGGCAACAAGTTTCACCACAATTCTGCCCACAGCCATTGCGGACCTATCACACGATGGGAAAGTTGTCACTTCCCATTCCACACCCCTTAGGTTGGTTTTGCCTGCCTGGCATAGGCAGAATATGTGTCGAAATTTGTGACAGGTATATTTGTAATTTGTTCAACAACGGTGAGTGCGTGGCACCGGAGGTGTTGCCGAACTGGAGAGTCTTAAGGGATCCTTTTCCGTTTTATTCGCCCACATGTTTATGTTGGAGCCCCCCCCCCCCCTCCTCCACCCACCACTCCGCCCGTAATCACGACGCATGTGGGTGGCAGGAAACAGAAGGGGTATATAAGAATGCCCTTTGTTGCCTCACTGCCTCAGATCACCTTCAGATTTTGTTGAATGGTTTTGAACGGCACCTAACAGTTTCAGACAAAATATTCCGATCGCCCTACACTTCAAAGGGATCAGATCACGTTCAATGTGTTGGTTTCACTGTCGCCCCTTATTTATACCACCCCATGATTTTTTTCCGTGTCGATTCTGAGGGGCAGTAGATCTGGAATGTGTTTCTCTGTCCCTCATAAGGAAACCGCGTGATTCCAGCGCTGGGTGTCGCAATTCTGACATCCATCGCAGAGGCGTCAAAATAAGGGGTGAAATGTGGGTAAGAGGAGGGTGTGGCGATCTTCCTATTGTGTGACACGTCCACGGTGACGTTGGGCAGAATTGTGATGAAATTTGGTGCCAATGTAACATCGTTAACCGATCTTACAGGTCAGCTGAAGTTCTTAGCCGAGGCCTTTTTTAGGAGTATGTCGACACTTTGCTGTTTGAAGTGTCGGCGAGCCCGAGGGTGCCGTCGCTTTTGCACTGTTTCAGAGAAATTAAAATTAAATCAATACCATTAGCCGCTGGCAGGCATTGATATAGATGAATGGGGACAGATGAAAATGTGTGCCCCGACCGGGACTCGAACCCGGGACCTCCTGCAAACATTGCAGACGCTCTATCCATCTGAGCCAGTGCACAGAGGATAGTGCGACTGCAGGGACTTATCGCCGGCATGCTCCCCGTGTGACCTACATTCTCAACATACAGTCCACACACTACATTCGTAGTGTCCCTGCCATTATACCCATTACTCGCGGCGGACAATCCACCGAGTCCCGTATGAGGTCAGGCAATTCGTGTGCATCCACACTGAAGAAGGTCATTAGCCGGTTAGCCCTTCAGAGAGGTTGTAGGAATCTTTGAGCCAAATTTCAAAGTTATGAGCTATGCATCGGAATGGGAAATACGGGGTTTTGAAAAAATGATCCTTTAATTTGGTTGCGCTGTATATGTTTGCATCAGTTATTAATTGCCAATATTTACATGTGAAGTGATAGGAAGACCCACCGCTATGTTGAATGCTTCCTGGTGCCGTTGCCGGCACGTAATGCATATGGAAAGTATCTAAGCAGAGCAAGAAAACGGTTCTGAGCACTAGGGGACTTACCTTCTGAGGTCATCAGTCCCCTAGAACTTTTTTTTTTTTAAAAAAAATTCTTTATTGACACAACAATACTAATCATACATATTTGGCCCACCTCCTAACATGATTAGTGGGCCATTAATTGTTACATAGAATTAAGTTATTGCAGCTTAATATTACAATTATATTAGTGAACTACAGTTTAAGTTACTAAAGTATGGTTAGATTCCTACAACAACAATGGGCAGTTCAGTTTTACCTACTTTCTTTAGTTAATTATCTAACCTAGAAATTACTACTAACTGCAGCGTCACAGGTGTGCCAGTAAAATACAAACCTACTTAGAGTGGCCAGGCTCCTCGAGCTAATCCCGAGGAGCATGCCCCTGGCACTGGGCCGGCCAAGGTTAGTATTCGCTGCAGTTTCCTATGTTAGTATTCTAAACTAAGTCCTACTACTACTAACTTAACCTACGTCATCATTGGTGCTTTAGTCGCAATCGGTGTAATTGACCCCCCCCCCCCCCCTAATCCCGTACGTGGCGGTTTCCAACGGATGGAAGTCGGCCATTCCACGCACAGGCGGTATGGGAATGGGATCAGGTCTTCATCGGTTGGTTTATGAATTTGGTGCCTATTCTTAGTCCCTCAAGTTCTCTATTAACACTTCTCGCGATACCTCATCTGCCAGAGCATTCAAAGTATGGAAAGTGTCTTCTTGTCTTAGAAGATTGTATGTCTCGTTGTTTGGAAGTCTGTCTCGGAGTGTTGTCGCAACGTCGTTGAAGAGAGGGCACTCGAAAACCACATGATCAGGAGTTCCTTCCGCTGCGCCACAGTCACACTCGGGGGTTGCCCTTTTCCCAAACCGACATAAATGTGTCGGATAGGGTCCATGACCAGTGAGAAAATGGATGAGTCCTCGTGTAAGTTCAAAATATTCCATGGCCCCGCGTTCTTTAACGTCAGGTAAGAACTGGAATGTTCTTCTCCCCGTTTCATCTTCCTCCCAATCCCTCTGCCACAGTTCCTCCCCTCTGTTTCTTATTTCTCTCTTGTCGTCTACTCTCCCCGTTCCCTTTTTTAGCCCAGTACCATGCCGCTTGTTCACGTATCTTGATATCTAACGGGCAGAGCCCCATTATGACTAACAGAGCTCCCCCTGGTGATGTCCTGTAGGCCCCTACTGATCTTAGAATCATGTTTCTTTGGACTCTTCTCACCATCATGGCGGGCACGACCCGCGTGAGCCTGTGCGCCCAGACTCCCGAGCCGTAACCCACTACTGAGGTCATGATACTATTCTGATAGAGTTTGATGAGATGACGGGGGAGATGAAATCGTTTGTCCAATGGAAATGAGATCGTTTAGTAATTGGAGGCCTCTCTGGGTTACGGTTTCTATGTGTTTTCCAAAGTTCCATCTCTCGTCAATTATGACTCCCAGAAATCGCGCCTCCCGTCGTCGAAGAACTGGTGAGCCATCGATTCAGCCGCCAGAGCGATAGCATCAGATGCCGACCGCCCCGGCCTGAAGCCAAACTGCCTGCTGCTCATCCCACACAGCACCCGGTGAGCCGTCAATCTGTCAGCCAGCAGTTTCTCCAGAAGCTTCCCAAACAGGTCCAATAGGCAGATTGGCCTGTAAGATTTAACTTCGGCCGGATCTTTTTCTGGTCCTTTTTTAATTATTACCACATTCGCGGTTTTCCACCTCTTCGGAAACCTCCTTTGTCTAAGACACTCGTTGAATAGGTGGGTCAGCGGCGCGACTAACTGGGGTGCTAGAAATTGTACCACCTCAGCCACAATGCCGTCTGGTCCTAGAGCTTTCCCTCTTTTTAGGGATCTTATTTGTGCAGCCACCTCCTCTTCCGAGAATGGGTAGACTGCCGTGTTGTTGTTGTAATCTACTAGATATGCGTCTCGCAGTTGCTTCTGGCTTTCGGTTTCTCCATCCGCATTGTCGTCAGGCAGCAGGGATTGGAGGACCTCAACAGTTTCCTGCCAAGATTCCGTCATCCTATCCTCCTGCCTGACTGTTGATAGGTCCAGGGGAGAGCGGATTTTTTCCCTTACTAATTTATAAGGGAGACCCCACGGATCTAAGGCCAACTGGTTCAGCACGTAGCTTTCCCAGCTACGCTTTCTTACTTCGCGTAACTCCTTCTGGAATCTCTGCTTGGCCTTCTTATATCGCAACTGCCATCTTTGCCTTTCCAGCCAGACGACACTGCGCTGGTAGTTCCTCCTTAGCCTTCTGACAGATTGACGTAATTCCTCTAATTCGGCCGACCATGGTGACGGCGAGGCCGCCACGGCCTTCCTCCTGGTTGGCACAGCGGCCCTCACCGCTCTATGTACTGCATCCACCAGTTCCTCAGCTCTTTCGTCTACGTCTAGGTCCCGATGTACGTCACCTTCCGGTAAGGCAGGAATGTCGCATTCCCTTACTAGTAGTTCCCAATTCGCGTTGTTGTAGTTAAATTGTACTTCCCACCCCATGGTCCAGCGGCACTCCCTTTCACCTAAAGTGAAGGTTATTAAATTGTGGTCACTCGTGGTGGCATTGCTTACGACTTTCCAACTCTTTATAAGGTTTGCTGCATTATGTGATGTTAGGGTTACATGTATATTCGTGCCTTGTCCTCCTCCTGCTGTATAGGTAGAAGGATTGCCCGGCCTGTTGGCCACCACGAGCTGCGAAGCCATGAGAAAATCTTCCACTTTATCACCGTTTGTGTCTCTGGTACCGCTGTACCACGGGGAGGATTTTGCATTGATGTCAGCTGTTATGATTATCTTTCGTCCCCGCAACGCCACGGTAACTCTTGCCAGGTGTTCTAGGTGTTGTTCAATCTCGTCTCCGTATTGAAAATACATATTTATGAGAATAATTACTCCCATCGGGGACTGAAGCTCCACGACGTTGCAGTGACGAGTTGTAAATTGTGAGAGCGTGGTAACCCTCAAGAGTTTGTTTGTAACTACTATTGCCGCTCTAGGGTCCTCACCTCTGCTGACAATCTGCCAAGTTGCGGCAGCAAAAGCTATTTTACCAGCTTGGGAGTACGGCTCCTGTAGGCAGAGCACGTCCAGTCTCTTCTCCTCCACCTCTTTGCGGAGCTCCTGCATAACAAGTCGGCTGTTGCGCGTATTTAATTGTCCAATTGTTATTTCAGTCGTCATGGGAAGTATGTGTGCATGTGGTCGTCCGGCCAGGTCTTACTCCAGTCAAAAGCAATTCGTATGTTTGCCAGTACGGCCTTAGAACTACTTAAACGTAACTAACCTACGGGCGTCACACACATCCATTTCAGTCGTCATGGGAAGTATGTGTGCATGTGGTCGTCCGGCCAGGTCTTACTCCAGTCAAAAGCAATTCGTATGTTTGCCAGTACGGCCTTAGAACTACTTAAACGTAACTAACCTACGGGCGTCAAACACATCCATGCCCGAGGCAGGATTCGAACCTGCGACCGTAGCGGTCGCGCGGTTCCAGACTGAAGCACCTAGAACCGCTCGGCCACTCCGACTGGGGTCGATAGGCGCCGTAAAGGGAAATGAATAGACATAAGCGACTGTGACAGGAGGCCGAGTGTTATGGCTTGCACCCAAAAAGGAGCATCTTGGAGAGAATCTTGAGAAGCTACTCTTGAGTATCTATGGAAAGTAGCTGGAGGACGGTGAAACCATGAATAGGTGATAAGTTGTCGGACGTCGATGCCTCATCAAAGAACGTGGAGGTGGGTGGTTTGACGATTCAGTAAAGGAGAATAAGCGGGGACTTGTGACAGATATGATGACAGAGTAAAATGGTGGTGCAGGTGTATCGAGTAAACCAGTGCAGCACTCGAACTTAGTTCTCCTTATTAGACGACCCCTATGTATTCTCAAGTTAACACGATAACATCGTCAGTTACTGTTGCAGAAAGCAAGGAAACATCGAGATTCTATCGTAGAACTATGTTAAAGTGTCGCCTGGTAGGGTGAATCACATTTCTTGTTACATGAGGTCGAGAGCCGTGTCCGGTTCTAGGCGCTGCAGTCTGGAATCGAGTGACCACTACGGTCGCAGGTTCGAATCTTTTTTTTTTTTTCTTTTTTTTTGTTTGAGAAACCTAGTGCAGCTGGCCAGGGCAGGACTCCACATCCCTGTCGGCTGTCGGTACCTTCCATAACCTTTCCTTCCATAAACTCACTAACACTCTTCCTCCACGTCTTGCAGCGATCCGGGCTGCGAAAGGTGCTCACATTAATGAGACTGGACGGTGCATAATCTTAAAAAGAGAGCTACTGTCAAAACCGTCGATTATCTACAGTTACGTAAAGGTTAAAAATTATGAACTTTGTTAAACAATGAAGCAATGTAAAAAATACATACATAAAATTACAGGGTGAACATTGTGATACCAACAAACTGCAGGGAAGACTGCTGACTGGAAATGGAAGAAAGAGATGCTATGAACATGTGTCCGGAAATAGACAGCGAGCGTGTAACGACAACAAATCGTCCTGGAACACAGTACAGAGCTGCATCGCATCCACGTCACAACAGAAGTTCAAAGGGGTCTCGTCGGGATTCAGTGCACGCGTTCACACGTCGCATCATGGATTGCCACACACTTTCGTATGTTGTGGCCTCCCCATGAATAGCGTCACAGGCGTTGTGAACACGCTGCTGAAGGCTCTGCACATCAGGAATTGGTTCAGCATGCACATCGCTTTTCAGATGGTCCCACAGGTAACATCCAGAGGGTTTCATGTCCGGTGATCTAGCAGATCATGCTAAAGGGCCTCCGCACCCTATCAAACGTCCGGGGAAAATGCTGTTGACGTGTCAGCAACCTGTAATGTGGAAGTGGGATTGTGCTCCTTCACACAGAAGCAACATAAAAAGAGTACTCCGTCGTCAGGCTACCAGTGGCCTACCGGGACCATCCGACCGCCGTGTCATCCTCAGTGGAGGATGTGGATAGGAGGGGCGTGGGGTCAGCACACCGCTCTCCCGGTCGTTATGATGGTTTTCTTGACCGAAGCCGGTATGGATGGTCACCCATCCAAGTGCCGACCACGCCCAACAGCACTTAACTTCGATGATCTTACGGGAACCGGTGTATCCACTGCGGCAAGGCCGTACAGAAGCAACATTGCGTGTCGTATTGGCAAAGGCACATTCTCAAGCAGCCCAGGCAGAGTTTTCCGCGGGAAGTCCAGGTACGTTCCTCCGTGGAGGCATGGTGGAATAATAATCAGTCCAAGTATGTGGTCGCCAAGAATCTCTGCCCGCACGTTGATGCTGAACCAAGGCTGACGACACGCCTCAACCATTCCCCGAGGATTGTCTGTAGCCCACAGATGACGATTATCCAGATCGATGATGCCAGTTCTGGTAAAGGCTGCTTCGTCGGTAAAGAGGACTGATGACAGAAATCCCATAATTTTGATGGTCTGGTGCAAAAAACCACTAACATAATTCTTCCCGTAGAAGGAAATCCGCTGCTGATAATCCCTTGCACAAGTTGTAGGTGATAGGGATAGTAGCCATCGTTGTGCAAGATACGCATAATCGTGCTTTGGCTTACACCATGTTGGCGGGCCACTTGGCTGGAACTTTTTCTAGGGTTCGTCTCAATATCCTGTAGAATGCTTCCTCCATATCTGATGTACGAACTATTCGTCACCTACCTGCACGTTCATCTGCCTGAGAGGACCCGTGATTACACTCCCAAAATGGGCTTGAAATGTTGTCTGATGTGGTTTGTGTCTGTGAGGATACTTTTATTCGGTATAGTCGTGCTGCTTCTCGATCGTTTTAATCTGCTTGGCAGTACGCAAACATTATCTTGGCTTGTTCTTGTCAAAAATGTTCAAATGTGTGTGAATTCCTAAGGGACCAAATTGCTTAGGTCATCGGTCCCTAGACTTACACACTAGGTAAACTAACTTATCCTAAGAACAACACTGACACCCATGCCCGAGGGAGGACTCGAACCTCCGGCGGGAGGGGCTGCGCAGTCAGCGACATGGCGCCTCTAACCGCGCGGCCACTCCATGCGGCTTGTTCTTGTCATGAATGCCGAACCATTCTGCTGCTTACATTAAGCTGTGTCAATGACACAGCCTGCAACACCCAAGGAACACATGGCACGTGGTCAGAGGAACTTTGGTTCGTCAGATTCATCTACCGTGACAACGATGCATTTCCGGACACACGTTCATGGGACCTTTTTTCCTGCATTTGCAGCCAGGAAACCGTCCCCGCGCTTTTGATAACACAAAGGAGAGTTTTATATAATAATAGCCTTCTCTGAAGAAAGGAGAAATTTGAAGGGCCCTATTGTTTTGACTGTGCTAATCTTGTATCCGTTGTGCAGTTAAGAGAGGGAGATTTCTGGGTAACATTTGATCGGTTATTCGTTTCCGCGTAAAATGTTTATTATCTCAGTTTTTTCGGTTGTAGATTCTTCCGAAGTATTGAAAATTGTAATAGAGAAAATATTGTCGATTAAGTACTGTAGGGGATTAATATGATTAAAACTACAACAAAAATGATACTGAATGACGCCCTCCAGTTCTAATCAAATGAAAAAATGTTCTTTGTCACTTACTTTGTAGTAGTTTTCGTCTACAAGGTCACTACAATAATTCTTACAAATTTTTGTCGTTAATATTCACAAATAAGTGAATTTTTCTTGACTGCACAAAAATTCTGTGCTCCATCAATATGTGAATTACTTAAAGGTACTTAATCTGAATCGCACAGCAATGGAACACTTAACAGTTTAGGAACCCCTGTCGTATTTTACCTGCTCGCTAGACCAGGAATAGAATCCGAACATCTGACAGTCGAGATTTTCGCTGTAGCAGAGACGAATTTTCAAACTGAAGGTTAGAATGGTCCTCGGTACATTTCTAGATTGCTCATTTACTACAATCATTACCTCTGAAATACAAAGATACAGCTTTGAGTTTCCATCCAGCACACATTAATACGGCAAAAAGATTCCTTTCAGTGAGGAGGAGTCGCTATGGAAACTAAGGATTTTACTTCAGTGACCTAAAGAAAAGAAAAAAGTGCAACATTATGTGACATTTAGTCTGCCTGATTGATCCTTAGTTTGTAATCTCGCTTTTTGTATATCTTGTAACTCGTACTCTCAGGGATCGCAAGTGAAAACTAAGCTTAAAATGACAACGAAAACAGTGTAAGGAGAACTGCATGAACAAAACAATGAAGGTAGTTTCGTTGTTGCTGTAGTTATTTCAAGCCGTCATAATCAGTGGTGAAATGGGAATGAAACCCGAATTATCAAACAAAGAAAACGTCTAGGGCAGTTCTGTGAGTTTACTTTTACATAATGCAGGAGTTATTACGCTCGCGTAACGGCTTGGAGAGCATGGTATCCAGCTTGTGCTCTTCCAGCTGCGAAGCTTGGTGCACATTCTGTGCTAATCTGGATGGTGATATCATCGTTTTCGGTATGTTCCAGAAAAATTCTGAAAAAATAAGGTCTGTGGAATCATTTTGTTTGACCATGCTCAGTCAGTGGTGCAGGTGGCGTACGGGTTGCCCATGAAACTGAATCTTCCAAGGCGACACTTCCAGCCGATACGGCTTTAAATGTGAAGATTGGATTTATTACTGAGCCACAACAGTCTGTAAAGGAAATCAAAAGAGTTCGTGAAACATATTGCAGTTTAAGATAACAATTTTTGTGTCGCATTGAATAACATCATCCATATGCCATTTCGTGTGTGGCTTCTACAGTCGTGTTTGAAAGCTAAAGCCACAGCTACCTTTTTAATCGGTGACAGGATGAACTGACACTGACTATCGTTCCGCAAGAGACAGTCGGTTTGAGTCTCCTTATCGCTCTGACAAACCCCATTTCTCCTCCAGACGCCCGGGCAGTGAATCCCTCCGCACTTAGGCACACAAATGCTAAGTCAGCTTATTCAGGAACGTGCCTTGATGTTCCTACCAAACCAGGCTTCTTTAAGTAACTGCTGATTCCCATCATACACATGGCACTCCTGACGTATAATTATATCTGGAAAGTTGTAGTGAATTAACTGCCATGTTAAAAACAAAGGCCGGTAGAGAGATCAGACAAAGAAATTATATAAATTGGTTTTCCTGCTTTCATATCCGACTAAACGTTGATTAGATAACTACAAAATATCTCAAGACAGTAATAGCAACACTAGCTAAGCAGTTCAGGTTTCTTTCTATTAGTGACGGATACCTCATCAGTTTCCTGGTGAGATAATCTACTCAGAGCGTTATTTACTTATTACGGCCACTTAAGTATATGACGAGAGATACCTAATGGCAGGTGAAGTATTCAGATATTCGAATAATGCAGTATTCATCTAATTTTCTCTTACTAGTATTGTATGCGTTTAATGCATGACCGACATGAATGCCTTTATTATGTTGTAAGTAGTCACATACATCGCACTTGATTGTAAAGTCTCCATGTGCACCACAGTTTCACGTCCTATCTCTCTCATTAACATACTGGTGTTCCTCCGCCGGCGTGTCCCACATTGCGCTTGCAAGAGCAGCTTCGGAAAGCAAACAATCTAGCGGGACATCCTTACACACCTTACGAGACCGAAAGATCTCTAAACGTAGGTCTATTTACAGTGCTTGGTGAGTCACGTAGCCATTAGGGGCAAAGTACACGCAGAGCAGCATGCCAAATGCGCGCAGCAACTCGCATTCACAATAATATATCTGGCGTGCTGTGATTACGATCGGCAGCTTGAAGTTAAGGTGAAGGCAGAGTGGTCAGCGCTATGTAATGAGGACATTAACTGCGAGGGAACTTTATACAGTTCTATGCAGCGGCACATTCCTCCTAGTTTCTTAACTCTGATCTTAAGCGAAAGGAGAGCGATAATACGTTAAGAGCAAGCCACAGCGCTCCAACAACACAAAACAACTGTTGGAGTTAATACACACCCCGAACAGCGGTTACTGTACGACTGAAGAGTTGTCCTACATTTTTATTAGTGTACATTAAATATGAAAAAACTAAGGGTGAAACAGTACACGAAAAACTCAAAATTATATATTACTTTCAAGTCGACTTGTTCTAAGTTCTTTAAACTATCAAATGCATTTCTAAACTCACTGGACTTTGTAAAAGGGAGCTTTAATAATGCTCGAAGTTAGTATTTCCTCCGTGATAGGCTCTTTAATTTGGGTACTTAATGATTAAATCTGATTTACACAATGTTCTATGTCTTCGTGAGCATAATATCAAAGTATATAGATATTAATTTTAATCATATCAGATATTTATATCCTATATGTAAAGTACCTTTAGTTTTCGTCTCGCGTTTCTAAATTTTGTACTTGGTCGTGTATGAGCCACTGTCCTAAGTCATCTAAAAAAAAAAAAAAAATAAACTTAATATAAGAGAGAGGTTACTTGATGTCACTTGTAGACAACTGTCGACTCGACACTTAAACATGCTGTTGCCCGTAACTAAATAACAAACCGGCAACTACCAATGCGCTTTTACGCAGAAACAGATATTAGATAATTTACTCAATCTTAGGCAATTTAATGAGAGAGCGTGATAATTCAGTGTAGATGTCCACATACTGTTTCAAAAAGGCCCGTGATGGGATGCAACAGCAGATACTCCTAACCATAATGCGGGAATCTGAAATGTCCTCAGTTTAGATGACTTAAAAGATGTAAACACGAAACTTAATTCCGTATAAAGACGCCGGTAGGGGAAACAGAATATTAACGTATGCACTGGACTGGAACAGTGCGATGCCATTTCATGTTTGCTACTTAACGTCGTCTTATAGACGATCGATAGAGATTTTACTACGAGTAATCCACAAGGAATCACCTGCAGCGTGGTAATATTGCTACACTTTCCTATGCGGATGATGTGGAATTAATTAGTACTTCAAAAATGGAATTTAAAAGAATGTCGCAAAACTACTACAAAAATACTGAAGAAATAGAATGAAGTGTTAGTGAAGAGAGGACAGAATATTTTACTGTAAGTAAGAAATTCCGAACGTATGCAGCTTAAATTGTTTCATTTGAAAGACAGCTGATCGCTTCAAGTACCTTGGGAGTTTTTTTAAAATAAAGAATACATGACGCTACAGGATGAATATAAAAATAGATGCCCGTTTAGCAACAGCTATCACAACACCTTACCGCTTTATCAAGATCTAAAGGAACGTTACACTAACTTCAAAAATCAAAAAATCACCCTTATCAGTCAGCTATCTTACCAATAATATGATATGGATGAGAGGCATTAACACACTGGTGTTCATGATGCGTCACTGCCAAGTATGGTAGCTCGATGAACCTTGGACCATACGCACAAAGAACTGCTACAATACAGAACAGAAAGTAACTGAAAGAAATACACAGACGAACAGAAATACACTTTTAGTCAAAGATACTTACAAATATTCTGCTGCTGACTGATCTTGACATGGTGAGCAATATTCAGAAATTCTTCCAAATATGTGATCCTGAGAGGGTGAGTAATGCACAAATAATCTACACTAATGATGATGGTGTCCTGACAGGGTGAGCATATACAAATGGAAGCTGCTGATGTTGCAAAAATCATTAGATGATAAAGGGCAGAAACAGTCCACCTATGGAGACGAAACTGTAGGTCAATAATGATTGATCATTTAATATTTACCATATCAACACAAATGGAATAAGTATTTTGCATAGAATTGATACATAGAAAAGGAAACAAAATAGTTAGCAAATATCCTTTAGCGATCTCTCGCATAATAGATTCTAGGTACACTTGTGAGTAGGCCGCAGTGAAATACTAGTGAGAAAATAAGTGAAGGACATCACCTCTAATAAACTTAATCAAAAGATTTGCGTTTCCCAGTTGTACCAAAACAAAAAAATTGCATGGATCATTAAATCACATCAAAGTGAAATAAACGGGTCAACAACACCCAAATACCAGTGCATGAGCAGTCTTTTGAATATCACACATTGACACGATTCACTGATCCCTATTCCATTTGTTAGTCAAGAGAAAGTGAGCTATAAAACTGACAGGAAAGAGACAAAAACATGTACGTCTCTATATAGTTCTCTCAGAACCAACAACATCTTTCTGTTCACCTAACGCCTTATCTAGCATAGCAGCGCTTACTAACCGAAAAGTCTGTGTCATGATATGAAGTCGGCATTGGCACCCATCGGAAACCGCACGAAGTCTGGAAGCACCAGGATGTGGAAGTCTGCTTTTTCTCCAGAATGGAAGTCTACTCCCCTGCGAAACTATCACTACGATAATCTTCCCATCTTGCCCATGTGCTCCACTTAGTCTCCCCGTAAGAAAATGTGTAAGCGTGTCTTAGTCATTCAAACTTGTGCAACTACTGGGCTTTCCCTCAGACGAGATAGAATCAACCCACCGATGCCCTCCTCTATATTGAGAGTGGCCAGTGGCACGTTACCAAACGTAAAGGGACAGCTTGTTCTTTACTAGAATTACGTGGAGACAGTTTGTCGCGCTGTACCTGCACTCTAAGCCTCTGAAACTCAACCGCTCAGAATTTTTGACAAAATATTTGGTTGGTGCATAAGTTCGTGGCCATTTTGTTTCCCTTGTTAGTATTTCGGTTGCTATGGCATTATTTATCGATTGTCAGCTTTTATGTGTATCTCACAGTTTCTATTTGAGTTTACATATTTTCATTTTATCATGTGGAGATACTGAGTGGAGCTGTGGGCGCTAGGAAATGAAATGTCAAGTAGAGAAAAAATGGCTCTAAGCACTATGGGACTTAACATCTGAGGTCATCAGTCCTCTACACTTATAACTACTTAAACTTAACTAACCGAAGGACATCACACACATCCATGCCCGAGGCAGGATTCGAACCTGCGACCGCAGTAGCAACGCGGTTCCGGACTGAAGCGCCTAGAACCGTTCCGCCACAACGGCTGGCGTCAAGTAGAGAAATGGGAACTTTTCCAACATATTCTTTTTTATGAGTTCAATAGAGGAGTAGCAACAGTGGAGGCAACCAAAAACATTTGCGCCTTGTATGGTGATAATGCCACTAGACAGAGTACAGCAAAAAAAAAATATTTTTCTTTTTAAGGAGGATCGTTTTGATATTAGTGACTCTCCACGTTCAGGAAGATATTTGGAGTTTTATGAAGATCGTTTAAATTTTTTAACCCAGAATAATCCACGTCAGTGTACTCGGTAACTGGCAGATGTGATTAAATGTGATTATTCGACCATCTTGCGACATTTACGTACTATGCGATAGGTTAAAAAATCGGATTTATGGGTACCGCGTGCTGTAAGTTCAAATGGTTCAAATTGCTCTGAGAACTATGGGACTTAACATTTGAGGTCATCAGTCCCCTAGAACTTAGAACTACTTAAACCTAACTAACCTAAGGACATCAAACATCCATGCCCGAGACAGAATTTGAACTTGCGACCGTAGCGGCCGCGCGGTTCAAGACTGTAGCACCTAGAACCGCTCGGTCACTCCGGTTGGCCGTGCTATAAGTCAAAATCATTAAAATCAGCGGGTAGCCATATGTGCATGTCTGCTTGCTCGTCATCCATTAGCTCGTGATCAACACCGAGCATTCCTACCCTGTATCGATGCTTGTGACGTTCAATGGTGTCTTTATACATTCCTGGCCATTAAAATTGCTACACCACGAAGATGACGTTCTACAGACGCGAAATTTAACCGACAGGAAGAAGATGCTGCGATTTCTCATACACAAACAGCAGTTGACTGGCGTTGCCTGGTGAAATCGTATCGCGACATTGCTGCTCGCGTTAGTCGAGATCCAATGACTGTTAGCAGAATATGGAATCGGTGAGTTCAGGAGGGTAATACGGAACGCCGTGCTGGATCCCGACGGTCTCGTATCACTAGCAGTCGAGATGACAAACATCTTATCCGCATGGTTGCAACGGATCTTGCAGCCACGTCTCGATCCCTGAGTCAACAGATGGGGACGTTTGCAAGACAACAACCATCTTCACGAACAGTTCGACGACGTTTGCAGCAGCATGGACTATCAGCTCGGAGACCATGGCTGCGGTTACCCTTGACGCTGCATCACAGACAGGAGCGCCTGCGATGGTGTACTCAGTGACGAACCTAGGTGCACGAATGACAAAACGTCATTTTTTCGGATGAATCCAGGTTCTGTTTACAGCATCATGATGGTCGCATCCGTGTTTGGCGACATTGCGGTGAACGCACATTGGAAGCGTGTATTCGTCATCGCCATACTGGTGTATCACCCGACGTGATGGTATGGGGTGCCATTGGTTACACGTCTCGGTCACCTCTTGTTCGCACTGACGGCACTTTGAACAGTGGACGTTACATTTTAGATGTGTTACGACCCGTGGCTCCACCGTTCATTCGATCTCTGCGAAACCCTACATTTCAGCAGGATAATGCACAACCGCATGCTGCAGGTCCTGTACGGGCCTTTCTGGATACAGAAAATGTTCAACTGCTGCCCTGGCCAGCACATTCTCCCTATCTCTCACCAACTGAAAACGTCTGGTCAATGGTGGCCGCGCAACTGGCTCGTCACAATACGCCAGTCACTACTCTTGATGAACTATGGTATCGCATGGGCAGCTGTACATGTACACGCCATCCAAGCTCTATTTGACTCAATGCCAGGGCGTATCAAGGCCGTTTTTACGGCCAGAGGTGGTTGTTCTGGGTACTGATTTCTCAGCATCTATGCACGGAAATTGCGTGAAAATGTAATCACATGTCAGTTCTAGTATAATATATTTGTCCAATGAATACCCGTTTACCATCTGCATTTCTTCTTGGTGTATTAATTTTAATGGCCAGTAGTGTACTAACATAAGGAAAAGCAGCAGTTCCCTGTACAAGTACCTGTGCGCTTCCACAAAAGAAAGTGTTACCGTATGCATCTGGTGGGACAGCGACGGTGTGGTATACTACGAATCGCTTCCCCGAGGTGTAACCATCGCTGTTGACATTTGTTGCCAACTACTGAGACATTTTGCAGAGGCAATCCAAGAATAACCGACGGGGAAGATGGCGTGAAGTGGTGGTACTGCACGATAACGCCCGTCCGCATTCTGCTAGACTCACAAAAAACAATATACAGGGTTTGGGTTGAGAAATTATTCCGTACCAACCCTATTCATTTGTTCTAGTGCCCTCAGATTTTCACCATTTCCGATCTCTATCGAACAACCTTCAAGAAACTTCCTTTCCGGATGAAGATGCGCTCCGAACATTGCTCGCGGACTCGAAAAGTTACCACAGCATTGAGAGACTATTGTGAATAGTGAAGGAGAAAATACGGGGTGTTCAAAAAGTATCTCCGCAGTACCGTATGATGGTTAGCCGTGTGTGCCGTATGATTGTTCGCCTGCCTGGGTCACTTCCCTTCAGGTTGACTCTCCCAACATTCCACTATTTCGTTTATCTCAGCCAGCGTCAGTAGTATCGTTGGTGTGTGTCGTTACGTGTTGAGGTGAACTTTTAAGTTTAGTTTCTTTGTTCGTTTGTGTCGTTTTTGTCACTGTTAAAATGCTAACCATTGAAAAACGTGTGGTTTTAGTCGAACAAGTGTTCAAAGCTGGCGGTAAATACACAATTTCAGTTCGTCAAACATTTAATTCAGTTTTCCCGGAGACAACACTCCCACCTCGCGAGAAGTGGTCGTCCCAGCGTTTTGTCTGAGGATAAACTACTCGATATTTCCCATAAAATTTCCACGAGCCCGAACAAGCAGTAAGAAAACTCGCCCAGGAAATCGATGTTAGTGTCGGGATGGCCCACACAGCTGTAAGGAAAAACTTAGAACTTTTCCCATACAAAGTGACTGTCATGCAAGAACTGAAAAATACTGATCATGGCAAGAGACTGCATTATCGTCAATGATTCAAAAATTTCGTTCAACAAAATGGAAGGGGTATTCTTAATGAAACGTTTTTCACTGATGAGGCGTGGTTTCATTTATCCAGGTAGATGAACTCGCAAAATTCTCGTATGTGGAGTACTGAAAATCTCTTTTGTATTCATGAGGAACCACTTCATTCTGTGAAAATAGGAGTTTGGAAGTCAATTTCTTGACGTCAGATTGTGGGTCCCATATATTTCAACGAAACAATAAACGCACAGTGATACTACAGTGATATTCTGTACCCATTCATAGGAGAACTTGTCTTAAGTGAAACAGTGAACGGTTATTTTCAACAAGATGGTGCAACCGCGCATACAGCTCGCGTTTCAATGTCACTGCTTGCTGATGTTTTTGCTGATCGCATAATTTCACAGGGACTTTGACCTCCACGATCGCCTGACCTAACACCACCAGACTTTTTCCTCTATGGTGCAGCGAAAGGAAACGTCTATAAAAACCGTCCAAAATCCATCGATGAATTCAAAACTGCATTATCCACTTTCACTGCTTCTGTTACAGAAGAAATGTTACAGCTTGTTTGGAAACATGATTAGACGTGTTGAATTGTGTATTAAACTACAGGAGGGACACTTTCAACATTTAATATGAAAATGTGTAAGTAAAAATGAATATTCAATAAATTAATAACTTGTATTTCACTGAGTTTCATTTCGGTATATTCACTGCGGCATACGGCACGAGCGGATAACAATCATGAGGCACTGCGGAGAGACTTTCTGAACGCCCCGTATTACTGATGAGTAATATCTCTGTTATCTCTGTCTGTTGTGTTTATTAATCTTATGCGAAAACGCTACGAACTTATACATCAATCTAATACGAGTCGGCATTGCGCGACCATTGTTTTGGTGTAGCGTTTACAGTATCAGAAAGACATCTTGAAGAACGGTTGAGGAAACGCCTTTGGAGACTCAAAGATTGATTCTCGCACCGTACTGTTCAAAGCATGACTGACTAGGTGTCTTCTACCGAAGAAGAGAAACTTCAGTAACGAGCAATGCGGCGCCGTTTAATCTCTACGCATCACTACGTAAACAAAACTCAAACTTTTCACTGATGGGGCCCCTAGCATACACAAGAAGAGAGGCGTGTTTCAGTGGTTTTCGAGTCTGTAGCGCAGCACTGCACGCACCCTGGAACAAGTATTTGTTCTCCTAACCTCCTCACTCCATAGACACTGAAGGCGAAGCAAAGTGCCCATTGCAAGAGGATCAGCTGGCGACGCTGGGGACGAATGTTGCCCGGGTGAAGACTTTTTTAGTGTCTGCGGGCCGGAATACATTTCGATGGCCCGTCCCACGAAGAAGGGTCGTTTCACATTGGCGTAATATCACAAAAGGGACACTCAACCTACGGACTACCCAGGTCAAAATCGATTGTTTAGCTACAAGGTAGAAACCCATTCCTTCAGTAGCGAGTAATACAAACTCCCCATGCTCTGCCTCTGATATTCCTAAATTGCAGTCGGAAAACGGGATCAGGGCGGTCTTATGACCTGAACTTGAACAACTGGGCAGACAACTGGAAAGTTGCACAGGTCACACCAATATTCAAGAAAGGTAGTAGGAGTAATCCACTAAATTACAGGCCCATATCATTAACGTCGATATGCAGCAGGACTTTGGAACATATATTTTGATCGAACATTATGAATTACGTCGAAGGAAACGGTCTATTGACACGCAGTCAACACGGATTTAGTAAACATCGTTCTTGTGAAACACAACTAGCTCTTTACTCGCATAAAGTGTTGAGTGCTATTGACAAGGGATTCCATATTGATTCCGTATTTCTGGATTTCCGGAAAGCTTTTATTACTGTACCACACAAGCGGCTTGTAGTGAAATTGCGTGCTTATGGAATATCGTCTCAGTTATGAGACTGGAATGGTGATTTCCTGTCAGAGAGATCACAGTCCGTAGTAATTGACGGAAAGTCATCGAGCAAAACAGAAATGATTTCTGGCGTTCCCCAAGGTAGTGGTACAGGCCCTTTCTTGTTCCTTATGTATATAAACGATTTGGGAGACAATCTGAGCAACCGTCTTAGGTTGTTTGGAGATGACGCTGTCGTTTATCGACAAATAAAGGCATCAGAAGATAAAAAGAAATTGCAAAATCATTTATAAAAGATATCTGAATGGTGCAAAACTGGCACTTGACACTAAGTAACGAAAAGTGAGGTCATCCACATGAGTGCTGAAGGGAACTCGTTAAACTTAGGTTACACAATAAGTCAGTCTAATCTAAAAGCCGTAAATTCAACTAAATACCTAGGTATTACAATTACGAACAACTTAAATTGGAAGGAACACCCAGAAAATATTGTGGGGAAGGCTAACCAAAGACTGCGTTTTAATGGCAGGGCACTTAGAAAATGTAACAGATCTACTAATGAGACTGCCTATACTATGCTTGTCAGTCCTCTTTTAGAATACTGTTGCGTGGTGTGGGATCCTTACCAGATAGGACTGACCGAGTACATCGAAAAAGTTCAAAGAAAGGCAGAACGTTTTGTATTATCGCGAAATATGGGAGAGAGTGTCACTGAAATGATACAGGATTTGGGATGGACATCATTTAGACAAAGGCGTTTTTCGTCGCGGAGCAATCTTCTCACTAAATTCCAATCAGCAACTTTCTCCTCCGAATGCGAAAATATTTTGTTGATTCCGACCTACATAGGGAGAAACAATCACCATGATAATATAAGGGAAGTCAGAGCTCGTAGGGAGAGATATAGGTGTTCGTTCTTTCCGCACGCTGTACAAGTTTGAAATAATAGAGAACTGTGAAGGTGGTTAATGAACACTTTGCCAGACACTTAAATGTGATTTGCAGAGTATCCGTGTAGAAGTAGGTGTGGAAATTAATCAAGAAGCATGGATATTCAGTGGTCTAAATGAAATAACTCAGCGATAAATTGGCGCACCCGTTTCGCAATAATTAATCTGAAGTCACCACGATTCATGTTGGTCCCCTGCATATTAGAAAAGTCGGGAATTGATTCTCAATAACGTCTGTGATCACCGTGGACAGCAGTGTATACTCGGCAACGTGTTCCCACGCTTCTCACAAGGTTCGTAAGGAGTTCTTGTGGGACGGCCGCTGTGGCCGAGCTGTTCTAGGCGCTTCAGTCCGGAACCACGCGGCTGCTACGGCCGCAGGTTCGAATCCTGCCTCGGGCATGGATGTGTGTGATGTCCTTAGGTTAGTTAGGTTTAAGTAGTTCTAAGTCTAGGGGACTGATGACCTCAGATGTTAAATTCCATAGTGCTCAGAGACATTTGAACCAGTTCTTGTGGTAGGGAGTTACATCTATCCATCAGAATGATTGACAACTGCTGGCTGGTAGTTGTTGCGTGTGGATGTGTTGCAGTGCGTCTCCCCAACGCATCCCACACGCGCTCGATGGGACGTAAGTCCTGGGAACGGGCAGCCCAGTGCGTTCGCCGAATATTCTCTTGTTTCAAGAGCTCCTCCACCACTGCAGTTCGATGCGATCGCGCACTGGCAGACACAAAAGTAAAGTCAGGTACTACTTCACCACTGAAAAGAAGCACAAGGGGAAGGAGCAGACTGTCACAGTAAGTTGAGTGATGAGAGCAGCGTGTCCGAAGATTTGTAGGTGAGCATGCCTATGGAAATTATGCCTCCCCATACCATATCACCTGAACCACCAAAGCTCTTTATGTGCTCCCATCTCTCGCCATCATGTCTAGCGTTTTTGAAGGTGGTCGTTTCCGTGGTCCAGGTAGCGTCGTGTGGGGAGGCATGATGTTGCATCCGTATACTGACCTCCAAATCTTTCAATATGTTACACTCACCAGTCAACGCTATAGTGACACTGTACTCCTTCCCCATAGACGTCTTTTCAGGGGTGCATTCGGCATGACTTCATTGTTATGGACGACAAGGCGCGACTGTATCGCAAAACGCAGATGGAAGAGCTCTCGGAACGAGAGAGCTTCAGTGACTTAAATCCAATCAGCGTCCTCAGCATACAGAGTGAGTAACATCGGAGATATCTCACTGCATTCTCAACTAATGTGGGATGCGTTGGAGAGAAGTATTTCAGGTTCCAGAGCATGCACTGATTTTCGTCATGATCACACGCCCTATCAAGGACCATGTCCCGCCGTTCAGTGATGAATCGTGGTGACTTAAGTGTCATTATTGTCTCTGAGTAAAACTGTCATATCTGTTCGTCTTATTGCGTATTTCTTTCAGTTACCTTCTGTAGCATACTGTAGCAGTTCTTTCTATATATGGGACAAGTTTCATCGAGTTGTGTTACTTGGCAGTGATACATCATGCAAAAGTTACTTTCGTCCTTAAGTTCCACAGACCAGTGTATATAGAAATAAAGATGGAGGAAAACTATTAATATTGGAAAGAAAGTTTCTTGGGTTTGTAAACGATGAAAATAACGTGAAATGGCCAATAATAACAAATTAACTGTGGGATTTGTACAAAAGCCGTAACGTCAGCAAACTATTAAAGAAGACAAGGGTGAGTTTGTCTGGTCATATAGCAAGAACACCGGAGAACAGACTACTTATAATAGTAGTCTCTAGGACAACAGTTGATACAAGAGGAAGAAGAAGACTCAGAATTTAGCGGCGAGACAACATCCGTGGCAGCCCGGCTATCATGAACACCTCCGAATTTACAAGCAACGTACTCGACAGTATAAAATAGAAGAGACTCATAGGGCAGGCACGTCGTCGATACGGCGCTTGCCACGTGTACAGTAAAAGAGTAAAACAATCTACATCCCCACGCTTTTGGCGCTCAGATCTTGTTAGACGTTACAGAGTATGTGCTACATAGTCTTCAGACTGTTTACCTATTTCAAGACGTTCCTGGTAATTCTACTTATACACACTAAACTTCGACACATTCTGAAATTTTTACACAAATACGTTAGTTTTGTTGTAACCCAAAACTAATTCGCCGACGTTGACGGATATACTTTGTGGTTTCAAAAGGCTCTGAGCACTATGGGACTTAACATCTGAGGTCATCAGTCCCCTAGAACGTAGAACTACTTAAACCTAACTAACCTAAGGACATCACACACATCCATGTCCGAGGCAGGATTCGAACCTGTGACCGTAGTAGTCGCGCGGTTCCAGAGTGAAGCGCCTAGAACCGCTTGGCCACTACGACCGGCCTTTGTGGTTTCAAACAACACCTCTGTAAACACCTGTCAGTCGTCTGGTGGACTGGACAGATCTCTTGCAAATCTGTTTAATAATAGTGTTCATCTTGTATCATGTAACAGCCGTTCATACATGCGCTGTTCGTCGTGTCGGATTGTCGCTACCATGTTTGTAGCTGTCGTCTATAAAGTAGGAGTAATATGAACAGTTCCATAGATTTAATTGCAAATATTAGTTTCAAATGGAACCCTTAAGTGTTTAAATAGTGTGACACTCGTACTGGTGGTACAAATGCCTAACATCAGCGTACAGTCTGTCGCTTGTCCGTTACCACCGGCTACCTTACGACAGCAGTCTAACGCCGCACCTGTTACTGGAAGACGCCTCTCAGCGTATGATGAGCAAACAAGGAAGGAATGCGTCGCTTCCGATAGGTGTGGAACATGAGGCCAGCGCAGCTAGGCGAGAACGATGCTAAGATGCTACAGCTGGGATCCAAAGAACAGTCAGCAAGATTTGTGACACGTTCCTACCATAGAGACAACAGAGGTTTTGTTAAATTGCGATCAGTTTGGCTTTAGAAGAGCTAAAGGCACCAGAGAGGTAGTTCTGACGTTACGGTTGATACTGGAAGCGAGACTTAAGAAAAATCAAGTCACGTTCATAATATCTGTCGGCTTATAAAAAGCGTTCGACAATATGAAATGGGGCAAGATGTACGAAATTCCGAGAAAAATAGGAGTAAGCTATAGGGAAAGAGGGATAGTACATAATGTGTACATGAACCAAGAGAAAAAGAAGGAGAATAGAAGGCTAAGAACGAAGTGCTCGCGTCAAAAAGGGTGTAAGTCAGGAATGTCCTCTTTCACCCCCTGCTATTCCATCTACATACCCGAAATAAAGAAAAGTTACTTCAAGAACGAAATTAAAATCCAGGGTGAAAGGATATCAGTAATTGCATTCGTAGATGTCATTGGTATCCTCAGTGAAAGAAATGCAGGAAAGTTGAATGGGATGAACAGTCTAATGATGAGTACACACTTGAAGTAAACCGAAGGAGGAGGAATATAATGAGGGTTAGAGGAAACGATAAACTTATCATCCAGGTTTGTGACCAGGAAGAAGACGAGTTTAAGGAATAGTACAGCCTTGACACAAAATAACATACGACGCACGAAACAAGGACATTGAAAGCAGGCTAGCACAGACAAACAGGGCAGATGAGAAGTCTACTAGTATCAAATATAGGACTCAATTCTAGGAGGAAATTTCTGAGAAAATACTTCTGGAGTACATCATTCCCCAGTAGCGAATCATTGACTGTGGGACAACTGGAAAACAAGAGAACTGAAGAATTTGTGATGTGGTGCTTTAGGAGGATGTTGAAAATTAGGTGCACTCATAAAATGAGGAATGATGAGGTTCACTTCAGAAATGGCAATGAAAGGAACAGATCGCAAACAAAAGAAAAGAAGAAGAAGGGACAGGATGATAGGACATGTGTTAATCAATGAGGGAATAAAACCCCATGGTGGTAAAGGAAAATGTAGAGGATCAAAACTGTAGGTGAAACAGAGATTGGAATACCCAACAAATATTTGAGAATGTAGGTTGATGCCTAGAGGTAATTTCAGCTAAAATTGGCACACGTATGATTCAGTACCAGCAGTTATTTAGCATGTATGCAAGAGTTTAACCTCTAAAGTTTTGTCAAAGTATCACTAGATGGAGATTGAGAAGTGACGCAATTTAAAAGCTGACATTTGTTATTCATAAAACAATGGTAGCTCAGAAACTGACCATTGTTGTCAGCGCCTTTCGAAAGAGAAAGTATTGTGAAATAAGGGAAACATCTCTTGAACAATAATATCTCGAACCGCTTCGTTCAACTTTTGGTAATCAGCCACCTATAGAAACGACATTTTAAAATCAGTCTGCAGAATATCGTCCCGGTCGTGCATGCCGCAGCGATAAATTTCGTGAAAATCGATGTGGTTAAGAAAAGAGTGTTTTCTAAGATGCATAAATTACGATTGTACCATATTTGCAAACATTAACTAGATTGCACATCATTTGTTGTTGTTGTTGTGGTCTTCAGTCCAGAGACTGCTTTGATGCAGCTCTCCATGCTACTATCCTGTGCAAGCGTCTTCATCGCCGAGTACCTACTGCAACCTACTTCCTTCTGAATCTGCTTAGTATATTCCTCTCTTGGCCTCCCTCTACGATTTTTACCATCCACGCTTCACTACAGTACTAAACTGGTGATCCCTTGCTGCCTCAGAACGTGTCCTACCAACCGATCCCTTCTTCTAGTCAACTTGTGCCACAAATTCCTCTTCTCCCCAATTCTATTCGGAACGTCCTTATTAGTTACGCCATCTACCAATCTAATCTTCAGCATTCTTCTGTAGCACCACATTTCAAAAGCTTCTATTCCCTTCTTTCTACACTGCTTATCGTCGATGTTTCACTTCCACACATTCCTACAATCCATACAAATATTTTCAGCAAAGACTTTCTGACAGTTAAATCTATACTCGCTGTTAACAGGTTTCTGTTGTTCATAAACGCTTTCCTTGCCGTCACCAGTCTACATTTTATATCCTCTATACTTAGACCATCATCATTTACTACTTTAAGTGTCTCATTCCCTAATCTAACTCCCTCAGCATCACCCGAGTTAACTCGACTACGTTCCATTATTCTCGTTTTGCTTTTGTTGATGTTCATCTTATATCCTCCTTTCAAGACACTGTCCATACCGTTCAACTTCTGTTCCAAATCCTTTGATGTCTCTGATAGAATTACAATGACATCGGTGAACCTCTAAGATTTTATTTCTTCTCCATGGATTTTAATTCTTACTTCAAATTTTTCACTTGTTTCCTTTATTGCTTGCTCAATACACAGATTAAATAACATCGGGGATAGGCGAGCCTGTCTCACTCCCTTCTCAATCACTGCTTCTCTTTCATGCCCCTCGACTCTTATACCTGCCATCTGGTTTCTGTACAAATTGTAAATAGCCTTTCGCTCCTTGTATTTTACACCTGCCACCTTCAGAATTTGGAAGAGAATATTCCAGTCAACTTTCTCTAAGTCTACAAATACTAGAAACATGGTTTTGCCTTTCCTTAATTTATCTTCCAAAATAAGTCGTAGGGTCAGTACTGCCTCACGTGTTCCAACATTCCTACGGAATCCAAACTGATCTTCCCCGAGGTCGGCTTTTACCAGTTTTTCCATTCGTTTGTAAGGAATTCGTTTCAATATTTTGAAGCCATGACTTATTAAACTGATAGTTCGGTAATTTTCGCACCTCTCAACACTTGCTTTCTTTGGGATTCGAATTATTATATTCTTTTTGAAGTCTGAAGGTATTTTGCCTGTCTCATTACATTGCTCGCCAGATGGAAAACTTTCGTCATGGCTGGCTCTCCCTAGGCTATCAGTAGTTCTAATGGAATGTTGTCTACTCTTGGGACCTTGTTTCGACTTAGGTCCTTCAGTGGTCTGTCAAATTCTTCACGCAGTATCATACCTCCTATTTCATCTTCATCTACGTCCTTTTCCATTGCCATAATATTGCCCTCACGTATATCGCCCTTGAATGGACCCTCTATTTACTCTTTCCACCTTTCTGCTTTCCCTTTTTTGCTTAGGACTGGTTTTCCATCTGCGCTCTTGATGTTCATAGAAGTGGTTCTCTTTCCTCCGAAGATCTCTTTAATTTTCCTGTAGGCAGTATCTATCTTACTCCTCGTTATATATGCTTCTAAATCCTTACGTTTGTTCTCTAGCCATCCCTGCTTGGCCATTTTGCACTTATTGTCGATCTCATATTTGAGACATTTGTATTCCTTTTCACCTGCTTCATTTACTGCATTTTTATATTTCTCCTTTCATCAATTAAATTCAATATTTCTTCTGATACCCAAGGATTTCTACTAGCCCTCGTCTTTTCACAACGGCCTTGCCGCAGTGGATACACCGGTTCCCGTGAGATCACCGAAGTTAAGCGCTGTTGGGCGTGGCCGGCACTTGGATGGGTGACCATCCAGCCGCCATGCGCTGTTGCCAGTTTTCGGGGTGCACTCAGCCTCGTGATGCCAATTGAGGAGCTACTCGACCGAATAGTATCGGCTTCGGTCAAGAATACCATCATAACGACTGGGAGAGTGGTGTGCTGACCCCACGCCCCTCCTTTCTGCATCCTGCTCTGAGAATGACACGGCGGTCGGATGGTCCCGGTAGTAGGCCACTCGTGGCATGAAGATGGAGTGGACCTCGTCTTTTTACCTACTTGATCCTCTGCTGTTTTCACTATTTCGTCTCTCAAAGCTACCCATTCTTCTTCTACTGTATTTCTTTTCCCTGTTCTCGTCAACCGCTTCCTAATGCTCTCTCTAAAAGTCTCTACAACCTCTGGTTCTTTCAGTTATTCCAGGTCCCATCTCCTTAAATTCTTACCTTTTTGCAGTTTCTTCAGTTTTAATCTAGAGTTCATAATCATAAATTGTGGTCAGAGTCCACATCTGCCACTGGAAATTTCTTACAATTTAAAAACTGGTTCCTAAATCTCTGTCTTACCATTATACATCTGAAACCTTCCAGTGTCTCTTTCACGTATACAACCATCTTTCATGATTCTTAAACCAAGTGTTAAACTATGATTAAGTTGTGCTGTGTGCAAAATTCTACCAGGCTGTTTCCTCTTTCATTCCTTACCCTCAGTCTTTATTTACCTACTACTTTTCCTTCTCTTCCTTTTCCTACAATCGAATTCCAGTCCCCCATGACTATTAATTTTTCGTCTCCCGTAACTATATGATTAATTTCTTTTATAGCATCATACATTTCTTCAAACTCCTTCATCATCTGCGGAGCTAGTTGGCATAGAAACTTGTACTACTGTGGTAGGCATGGGCTTTGTGTCTATGCGTTAACTATGCTTTTCATAGTAGCTTATCCGAGTTTCTATTTTTTTATTCATTATTAAACATGCTGCTGCGTTATCGTTATTTGATTTTGACCAAAAGTATTGTTCCTCCTGCCACAGAACTTCACTAATACCCACTATATCTAACTTTAACCTACACATTTCTCGTTTTAAGTTTTCTAGCCTCCTGCCCGATTAAGGGATCTGACATTCCACGTTCCGATCCCTAGAACGCCAGTTTTGTTTCTCCTGATAACGACGTCCTACGGAGTAGGACTATTTAATTCCGTAATATTTCACCCAAGAGGACGTCATCATCAGTTAACCATGCAGTAAAGCTGCACGTCCTTGGGAAAAATTACGGCTATATTTTCCTCTTACTTTCAGCCATTCGCAGTACCAGCACAGCAAGGCCCTTTTCGTTAATGTTACAACTCCAGATAAGTCAATCATCCACACTATTGACTCTGCAACTACTGAAAAGG
The DNA here is from genome assembly GCF_021461385.2 of Schistocerca piceifrons. Classification (NCBI taxonomy): domain Eukaryota; kingdom Metazoa; phylum Arthropoda; class Insecta; order Orthoptera; family Acrididae; genus Schistocerca; species Schistocerca piceifrons. The sequence continues at coordinate 539,493,292 of NC_060141.1, forward strand.
CTGCTGTCCCTCGTCAGGAAACACACGTTTGTCTGATCTCTCAACAGATACCCCTCTGTTGTTGTTGCACCTACAGTACGGCTATCCGTAAAACTGAGGCACGCAAGCTTCCCCACCAGCGACATGGACCATGTTTCATGGGGGTGGGGGTTATCATTCATACTGACCAAATTTAGTACAGTTTAATCAACCAGAATGCAGTACTCCCTATCCCTGAATTTTCATTCCCGAATCACTTGTATCCCTCAAGAATATCATTACAAAAAGTAAAAACTGTTTATATATCACCTTACAGCTCTGCCATTGAAATAGGTTGTTGATTGCAATACAGTTTCCATAGTTCACGCATTGAAGTTACAAATCCAGCTGATACTTAATCCGATTCTGACTGGATTCAGTGAGGGGATAAGTTAGATTACCAATAAAAACTACACATCAAGACCGACACTCTAAAACACGACTCTGGCTTCAAGAAAGAAATACACTTAACATGCGTAACACAACATAACAACATTATCCTCGTTTCCAGTACCAGCTGATGCTAGCATCTATTGAGCAGCTGAACTCGAAATTCATTTTACAGGAACACTCCAGATGGGAGTATGCCGATCACCTATGCACTATCATAGCAGAATCGTTAAAATTGGGTAAGCATCTGCCACCCTCATTAGCCTCAAAGTGAGACTCGATTTATTCAGTATTATGAAAACGATAGTTGCTATTCAGCACATAGCGGAGATGCTGAGTCGCAGATCGGCACAACAAAAAGATTGTCAGAAAATGAGCTTTCGGTCAACAACACTCAACGCAAACGCAACTCACACACATGACTGCAGTCCCAGGCTGCTGAGGCCACACTGCCAGTGTGCAGCGTGAGACTGCAGTCATGTGTATGTGAATTGCGTTTGCTTGAGTGTTGTGTGTGTTCCATCTGCGACGAAGGCCTTGTCGGCCGAAAGCTCATTTACTGACAGTATTTTTGTTGTGCCTCTCTGCGACCCAACATCTCCGCTATTTGGTGAATAGCAACTATCCTTTTCAGATTACTATTACGTTCCATCGTAGATTTTCCATTGTTGAATCGGTTTATTCCCTTGATCTAATCATCATGTAACACAATAATTACTAAATAACACAAAATCATCAGACAGTATATGAAGAAATGATTAATACCATGTTTATATAAAACTACATATGGCAACAGATCTGCAATAGAGTTTCAAGAGGTTTATACATAATCACTACTGAAAATTTAAGAACAATAATAGTAATAATTAATAATAATAAAATAAAACACATTTAATATTCATTCATATTTCATATTTTTATTATCAAGACACTAAAATATGACCATTAGATCAATTATTTATAGAGTTGCATTAATTTAACTATTTTCAATCTCATGGATTTATTCCACATTTCAGCATCCAAAATATCTCCTGAAAGTAAGCACTGGACTGCCTCCTGCCATTTTAGACACATTTACAGTTTCTTCTTAGAAAAAATACTTTTTTATTTCTTTGTCAGGGTATAAATATCTCACACTGCGTTTTTTGTGGTAGCCTAATAAATAGTACCCTGGATGAAATATTTGAACACATCAACATACAACATCTACCACTTTTTAGTTCGTTTGTGTAGCAACGAAGATCGTGGGTTCCTACATAGTAGAACTTTTCTCCAATTTGAAAGATCTGAACTCTTCTCATTTGTATATCATATTCTTCCTTTCTTCTCTTGGCCTTGCCTGTGACGTTACCAAGTGCAGCTCCGCTCAGCATCTATGCCGATCACTTGGCTTAGTGCAGGACCTAGTACTGATTCTAAAGCGGATATGGACATGCCTGCACTTCCCTTGAATCTGAAAGACAGCAGTTTAAAATGGTAAATGCATTCAGAGCACATAAATGCGGGACACTTTTGCGTAGCTACCTTAGCCTTAGTTGCCAGTACGCACTTCGGAGGTTGATGCTTGTAAAATAGTTAACTCATTTACGTTTTCCAGATGTGTGGACAGGTATGATCACCATTTGGGCATCCAATATTAGGCGCACCCTTCCTCTTGGTTTTGGTGCCACTAAAAGTGGCCTGCAATGCAGGCCATTTCAAGGCTCGATTAAATCCCATTTCAACATCCTTTGTCTTTCCTCATCAATAGCTGGTTGCAGTTTCCAAGGCAACCAGGTAGAAGCTATTACAGAAATTCCAGCGGGGAAAAACTTCGAAATTGCAGTTGAATCCTCGAATAATACAAGATTTTTCAACAAACACAAGATAATAATCATTCAGAAGCTCAGAGAATTGTTGTCTTTGCTCCACTGCTAGATGCTCCGATTCTATAGACCTACTTTGTACTTACTCATAAAGTCTCAGTAACTTGACTTCATTTCCTTGGAACTTGCGAAATGTTCTTCTCTGCTTCACTATTAATTGAATTCCTACCTCTCTACAATAATGACCATGGTTACTTGCCTCACTTATCATACCACCTGAGTTAAGGTTCCATTGACTTAAAAACTTACTTTGCCCATAGAGAAATATAATGTTATGACCTACTCTCAGATAATATCTAATCCGAGAGTACATTCAGTCATTAATTTGTTCACGACGAGAAATGTGCATTGTATGGCTGCATTTCCTGTCTTCAATACCAGCATTGTCTGTGGCCTTAATTTTGTGATCGCGTTCCAACTGCTCCGATAATTTTGCAATTCTGAACAACTGTAGTCTGTAAACCTCTTTTAATGCTGTTACAAGATATGGCATTAACTGATGCACCTGTGTCAAGCACATCTTTAACTGGAATGTTCTCTATGGCAGTGTAAATTGTAGAAATATGTGCTGAAGCATGTCCACCATTACATCTATTCACATCTGCGGAAAATTCTTCCAACATGTTCTTCCCATCATTTTATGGGAAGGAATGTACCTGTTGCACACAACTCCTACTCGATTCTTCGATCACTCCTCTCGGACATGATTCCGTCACATTTAGTTTAAAGGCCGTTGCTCATTTACATGAGCAGTTTCATCGACCATTTCACAAATTACCAGGGTCGATACTCACCAGTCATTGCTTGTTGATGGTTGAGGTTATTCATACTCAGATTCCAATTCTGATGATTGTCATTAGAGTTATACGGTGGAATAAATCTATATTCAGATCTGTTCTCTTTATTTTTATTGAATCAGTAGCCATTTCCATTTGTACTTGACTGTTGGTTGAAACCATGACCACTGTTATTATTGTTGTTGTAAGACGCATGATGGTTTGGATTTGCCTCTTGCAAGTTATCCTGGTTTTTACTGGCGCAATCATTACTTTGATTCGCACCCTGTGCATAAAAGTTACTTTGGTTTTATCTCAAATTAATACACTCTTGTATCAGATCAATCTAGTCAGGCAAAGACACGAACTCTTCTAAATTTTCTTCAGATACGTGTATAAGTTTTTGTCTAATTTCTACTGGCAATTCCGCCCTGCGCATTCTCAAAATATCCTTTTATATAAATGATTATTGCAATGCCTGGCTTTGCTGAGGTACTTCTCAAAATACCGCCTTGAATTACCTTTTCTGTATGAGAAACGCTCAGGATGGAATACTTCCTGCTTTTATCTTTCCTGAATTCCTTTAGACCTGTATTTAGCCAAGAAAGCCTTCTCAAAATGCTCATATGTCTAGCATACCTCCATTATACCTGTAGTCCATAGAGCTTCATCACCTTGTACGTATCCAGATACATTACTAATCTTCTGTTGTTTGATCCACGTACCTGGATTACTGGGAAATTTCTTCTTAGTCTCATTAAAGCTGACGTAAGTCATCAGACATTTCAGATTTTTTCAACAGTAGACTGTATCATCGTAAATAGATTACTAACTGTAATTGACATCTCAGACTGCTACGTAGCTGGTTTAGCAAATGTATTTGACATCTCAGACTGCTAATTAGTAACATTAATAGCTGCATTTAACATCTCAGGCTGCTGAGCGGCAAGATTACTGACTGTATACAATGTCTCAGACTTCTGAGCAGCAGGATTGCTAATTTTGTTGACGTCTCAGACTGCTGAGTAGCAACATTTTCACAGTTGTAGATAAATTAATTACTTTAGTTGATAAACTCTCGTTCACTGCGTCTACAGTATGATCTTTTGATGCTGCAAGTTGATTTGCCCCCTGTACTTCCCTAACAGGCTGCACATTAGTTTCTTGTTCTCACTGCATGGTGAAATATGACCTGATTTTGACCATTCCCTCATTAAAAAAATTTACCAGTTTCAATAATTTGTGCCTATTCGGCACTCAATTAATCTAACACAATTATAGATAACTGCCTCTGAGTACCAAATACACACAAACATATGAAATGATATATAACAATATATATGTAAAGTGTATACTTCTATGAGTCAGTCACAGAAACTTCCTGGCCATACGCTGATACTGAAGCGATCCTGAAGCCTGACCTCCATGACTGCCCTCGTTTTTGCAAGGGTACGTATTTTGATAATTAACTGTGCCATCTTTCCGAATTCTGCCTTAACTGTCGGTACTAACCATTACCCGGAGGAAGTAAAACCGTTGATATCTCAACAGGTATTGGTTTATAGATATATGATTATGGAATTTTTCTACTATTTTTGACCAATACTGTCACCTGTAGGAATATGTGACACTATTTTACAAACGCCCTGTACATATTATCACATGTTTTGTACATTCTTGTAGCACACATTGTATTCTGCTAGTACGATTTTGTTCTTTTTATCATCTTGTGGACAATATGCTGGCAGATTTTATAGGTTGTAGAATGATCCTCTGTACTCTTCTTCTATCTACTGACTGTCTGAAAATGACCACTGGCTGGCTGAAACCGGTAACAGCATTACAAAATGCTCATGTTACGTGCAGAAAAATAAAAAATGGAATGCAATGTTTCTTTTTTTGAAAGAGTTTTTCTTAGCCTGGTAAGCGTTGTTTATGACTTCTAAGTATTCAGAACATAAACTTCGTTACTAAACCCATAGTTGAAATCAGGCATGTCTAACAAGTGTGTTTGCGTGGCCATCGTCCGCAGTAAGTGTAGAAATATTTGTTTTGCAAATAAAACCGCTTTTTTCTTGCTGCAGCATACTTTATTTTTCCAAGATGCGTTTCGCCTTTTCCTTCCCCTAAGGTGTCTTTAGTGGGATCTAGAACGATACAGTTATACATTCTTTGTAGATTATCAAACAATTCACGCCACGTTTTTTTATGTAAATAGGTAATTACTTACAGTTTGTTGACATCTGCGTTTCCTTATTTATTTACATTTAGATATTTACATAAAAACGCAACGTTAATAAAACTGTATCTTTCTAGGTACCACCGAAAATGCCTTAGGATAAGGAAAAGGCAAAAGGCGTCTAGGAAAAATAAATTAAGTTGCTACAAGAAAAGGCGGTTTTATTTACAAAACAAATACTTTAGGCATGTGTATTTGTAAAAATACTACTTTACCCGATTTCTGTGAAATACTCGTGGAAATCTTTGTTTTTATTAGTTAAACATTTCACGATCCAGCCTCTTTTACTTATTGTACATGAACGGCTACAATATAATAAGGAAATTAGAAAAAGATTACGCAGCTCATGCTCGACATAAGTTTACAGTAGTTCTAAAAGAAACACTAATCAAGTCACAATTTAAATTTAGTCCTTACAAGCGCTGTAGAAGCTAATCAATAAACTTCTCAGTATTTTGAAATACCTGACGACATCTACAAATTTTTTGTCTACAATATGCTATTGTCATAAAATTTAAAGACCTGTTGTGTGAATACTTACAAGGTACCGCCAAAGACAGTAAACCCGACGATCTTCTCCGAATCAGTGCTAGAGAGATGAGAAGCCATGTAAATGTGGAACTGTACTAGGATGAAAGCTACAAACTACCCTGGCACAAAGATGATACAATTCATTATTTCATTATACGTCAATGAAAACCACAATTACAAATCGCATTTAATTCCGTTAATATCTGTGCTTCTCTGATTCGAAAGGTAAAATAGTTTCCTGACAAAAAAACAAAAAGCTTAATGCACGAAATCTGTCTACAGCGCGTTGTAAATTCTCATAAAATGCGTTATTTCTTGTAACATAAGAATGGAAAATGTGTATTTCAGACACCACGGTGATACACTCGACTCGTGGAGCGTTAGCTGATAATAATCTATAAATGCGATTTTTCTTGTAATTACAATATTTACGAAACTCAGGCTTTTCCGACACAAACTGCTTTATAAATGTCGTGATAAATAATCCGGATGACTGGTTTTGCAAAATCACATTACTCTGAATGTACCCGCCGTGTCAAATATCTCCATTTTCATTACACATATACATCTTTATGATCTATGTCGTGCACCTACGAAAAGGTAGAATCGATTTGACGCCTTAGTTTTGCAAAACTCTGATGTCAGTTGATGACTTACCATCTTACTGCTATCGCCGCTCTTGCTGCATTTCACGGTCTTCCTAAGATTTTACTGACTGGGGATGGACGCATTCGTGTCGCCTAGTGATTGTCTCGTCTCGAACCGATGCTAAGCAACAGCGTGGTCCGCCGCAGGGACCCACACATTATTGAGAACTTTGGACACGATTTGTTTACTCTTAGAGAATTCTAAAAACAAACGCAGCCTACGTTGGATGTGGCAACTGGAGCACTGCCCCGGACATCAGAGGATAAGTGAAACATGTCGCTCCGAGAAAATAGAATAAAAAATAAAGAAACAGGGAAATAGAGAAAATAATGTTAAAATAGTTAACGATGGTTCTGGAAATGATTCACAGGTAAAAGTCTGCGTAAATATATAGGCTGTGGCAGTCGGGACACGTACTATGGATGTAATGCCTGTGGGGGCGTAGTTTTGTGATGGGCGAAAATAAAAAAAGCTTAAAATAAAAGGGGAAGCGGAAAGCGAAGTAGCGATAGCTGTAGTCGTAGTATAGAAGAAGAAAAATAAGAAGATAAGGAAAAGGATTGAAAGGCACTAAAATAGGAAGAGGGCAGGGATCTGGGAAGGAAATCGCGAGGCAATGGAGTGTGTTTCATTGGTACGGACACACTTTTCTTCAACTTCAGTTACTAGATGGAAGCATTCTCGTAATGCCAAACGATCCAACGCAGCAGAAGTATAAAGAACTTATTTTCCTTTTGTTGTTTTGTTTCTTATGGCTTATCATTGATCAGAAACAAAAAGCAAAGCAAGATATTGGTGCAAGCAGTGCGACTTTGGACTGTATGTTGTTATATGTTTTCATTTGTGTAATTCAGTAGAGTTACTGTAACTTTTACCTTATTATAAGGTGCTGTTGATCTCATTAAACGAATAAATAGGCTAAGTGGCTATCATTTATCCAAAATGAAAAGTGAGTGTTCATAGTACGATACGAGTGGATGGTTGCAAAGTCGAAGTTTCTGCTGGACACCATTTACCTACTTACTTCAATGAGGGAATCAAAGACCTGTCTGAAGTAGGATTCGAACTTCCGAGACATGTGATAACATCTACAGTTTTTTTGGGCACAGCATGCTATGCTGGCAGGATTTAAAAACATTTTCCGTGAGAACTTTCTAGGTAAAGCTGAAGATGAGAAACCCCATGAGGTACAAACGACAACACGTATACACCTGCTACATACCTATTCCGTAGATATCAATCCGATAAAAGTAGATAAATAACAGGTTGCACAGAGGGGTCCAATCAGTCAGTCTTCTCACGTTCCATCTGTAAATGGTACAGAAACTGCAGCCCACGATTCAATAAAAATTATCCATGCTCACACATTTTACACAGTTTCGAGGGGTTTGATGATGTAGATACATTTGTAGACGACTTTAGAACATAAAATATTGATTTTTCTAAAATAATGCACCATTATGCGAATACAAGACTGAAAAAAATATTTCAGCAAGACATGAATTTTAGTCACCAAGCACTTGCGTATCACGTTCACAGTTTACATTTGAACACCTTTGTTCATACTGATATACTTCTTTGAAATTGACTTTTTCTTTTTGTTTTGTCTTGCAATACTATGCAAGAGAAATATGCTTACGTCTAAAATAAATCTATGAGTCAGGGTTCATTTTCAGAAGGCAGTTTCGTAGAGTATAGCCCTGTACGAAAGTGAAACGTGCATGATAATCAATCCAGACAAAAAGCGTATAGAAGCTAATGAAATTTAATGACACAGAATAATACTGAAAATTAGATGGGTTGATCCAGTAACTAATGAAGCGATATTGACTCAAATTGGGGAAGGAAGAGATTTATGGCACAGTCTGACTAAAAGTAGGAGCTAGTTGGCATCAATAAATTGTCAGTTTGATAATGCAAGGAAGTGTGGGGGAGGGTGTAAAAATTGTAGCTGGAGACCAACACTTGACCTATGTAAAGCAGACTGAAATGAATGTAGGTTGCAGTGGTTATATGCACAGATGAAGAGACTTACACACGACAGAGTAACATCTAGAGTTTCATCAAGCCAGTCTTTGGACTGAAGACCACCACAACAACACAATATCCGAGAAACTGTATGTCACCATTGTAAGCTGCTTTCACTGAATACTCCACTGATGACTAGTTTCGGTAGGAAATGCTATTTTCGAGTTAATGTAAAAATACATTAAAAAATAAACGTCTTGGTAGGATAGGTAAATACGCAAAAAGCTACATCCAAATTAACAGTTGCCTTCGTCAAGGAAATTTACTTCAAAACGTATTGTACAGCTGTGATGTGTTTACAAGAGGCCTGTGTTGATATGTGCTGTGGAGGACACATGACAGCACTGCAGTAAGTGTCGATGTAAATTTTCTTGACAAAGACATCTGTTAACCTGGATATGACGCTTTACTTTTAACCTAAATCACCAACATGTTTGTAATGTGATGTACACTGGCTGACAGAAACTGTGGAGCACCTAGAAGGGGAGAAGGAAATGAAATGAAACTTCACGGGTGGAGAGTTCTGTTATTTCTGTGAACACAACATCGATACAAACTGACAAAGAACATGGCAGTAGGAGTCCAGCTGTTAGTGTGATGGGTGCCCAAAAGAAATTTTATGTTCTCCTGAGGTATGAAAGCTCGGAACTCTTCTTAACTCATTCTTGATATCCAGGATAGTGGCACTGGGACTGAGCTGATGTCTGCCACAATCCCACATATGTAGGTTTATTGATTCTACAAAAAAGACAGCAATCAGCTGCTATTAGTAATTGTTTCGAACCGACAGTTTCATCTTCAGATGGCTGCTCACAAGATGAACACTAGTCTGACGTAGAGCATATGTTCTATCGGCGACAGATGTGGGAATCTTGCTGGCCATCGGAGGATCAGGACATCATGCAGACAGAGATAGGTGCCACGGGTGGGCGAGTATTGTCCTCTTGAAAAATGATATCACGATACAGTCTCATGAGAGGTAACATATGAGGACGTAGGATGTCCGTGACGTATCGTTGTATCGTTTTCTCAATCACTTCCGGCTGTGAACTGAAGTCACTCGCTATTGTCGCCCACACCATGACGTCAGAAGTAACACCACTGTGTCTCCCCAAAACGCTGGAAGAACGGGACCTCTCCCCAGGTCGTCGTCATACTTACCGACGATGGTCATCAAAGCTACCGCAGAACCACAATCGATCGCTGAAGACAGTGCGATGCCATTCATCAGGAGTCCATGTTTTCCGGTCATGCCACCACGCCAAACGCAACCATTTGTGTTGTGGTGTTAACGCCAGCCTACGCATCGGATGGTTAATTCCTTGCTGCTGCTATTTTCGACCAATAGTGCGGGATGACACAATATGTTCCAGGAAGACCATTACATATTTGCTCTTGTACGGTAGGTATAAAAGTGAAGGTGTTAATGATATTCTTGGTGATCCTCCCTTGTCGTGGTCAGAGGTGGTCGATCGGAACCATGACGAGGAATAAGCCTACTCTCACGCTCGTGTGCAGCCCAACATCGAACCACTTTCACACCTGTTCAGAACACTCGGGATTTTAACTGCTCCATGTGAATACATTTACCAGTCAGTTGTATACATCAAAAATAACATTGGTAATTATTGCACAAACAGCTCTGTCCATGGCCATGCAACAAGAGATAGACTCAAGTTACATTTACCAAGAAAAAATAAACATAAAACTCAAAACCGCATTTTCTACCAAGGAATAAAACTGTACAATAAATTAGCAAAAGAGATTACAGAAATTGCCAAGATACACTTATTTAAAAAGGCAGCTAAAAAGTACCTGTTATGCAATATACATTGAAGTATTACTTAGCTAAAACAGAGTAGGGGTTTGATAAAAAATGTTATACAAATAAATAGTAATAATAATGATTATAAAATATCGAACATTCCACATAATATGTTTTTTCCTTCTTTTTTTCCTTTCTAGAAATACATACCCCCAAGCTGTGCATAGCACTATACTAACACCTCTTCCTCTTTCTGAACTCAACATCTCCTCACTCATTATGGAGGGATGCTGACTGAGTTTTTCAGGATAACAAATGGGAAGTTGCGGTACAAAAAATGGCCCAGAGATCGCGAGTGTGTTAGTGTGTGTGTGTGTGTGTGTGTGTATGTGTGTGTGTGTGTGTGTGTGTGTGTGTGTAATGAGTGAAGTGTTATGAGACAATGTGCGTATAGTGTGTGCAGTGAGTGATAGTGGGATATGAGTGAACAATGTGGCATTACATTATTTAATAAGTTATTTGTAAAAAAAGTATTGTATACCAGTAGTAATGATTGTCTCTAACTAGAAGTCTGTAAATATATGCGTATAAGAATTAGCTTATTTTAAATAGATCTAAATATGTAAATTCTTGACTTGTCCTATATCCTTGTAAAAAGATATCTACGGATGAATAATGCTACTACTACTACTACCCGCCGCGCGGGATTAGCCAAGCGGTCAGGGACGCTGCAGTCATGGACTGTGCGGCTGGTCCCGGCGAAGGTTCGAGTCCTCCCTCGGGCATGGGTGTGTGTGTTTGTCCTTAGGATACTTTAGGTTAAGTATTGTGTAAGCTTAGGGACTGATGACCTTAGCAGCTACGTCCCATAAGATTTCATACACATTTGAACATTTTGAACTACCTCCCGAATGCCCCACAAATCTGGATTTTAGACGCTTCGACCAGCCGGCCAAATGGTGACCCACGATGAGGCCTCTTTCGAACTCTGTCAGATGCTATTAACGCTGTCTCTCACGACAACGCGGCATCTCTGTGTCCTTTCACTGATAACTCTACATCTGATGCTATTCTCGTCCTTTATACATCCTACCCGGCCTGATAACATCGCTGAACAAGTACAACAATATCCCGTTATGCTGGCATTTCTGTCACAGAGAATTCCAAATCTAATCACATACACACCTGTCGATGGTGTCTATTTGTACTAAACTACACTGATGTCCGACTATGTCTTCGGGGTGCTTAACTTTTTTTGTCTGGCAGTGTATCTTTACGTCGACTTGAAACTTGTAGGGCCTTCCGAAACTAATCATTAATCAAACGTTATTAACTAACAGCAGCTTTTGATTGTAACATGAAATTCCTCTAAAATATTAGAGCTGTAGTGCACGTGTTACAAAATGAAATGAACATCCATTACATGTAGCTTTCTTCGAACGTGCTAGGGAAGCAGAGCCACATGAAAAAATATACTTTAGTCGAGGAACAGAAGTGACGATTAGCCCCTCCTCCGCTGCTCTTGGCGGCTCCTTTATCTCATCGACTGCATTGGCTGTGCGCCAGCCTCGGCTGTCACTCACGCACAGCGGCAGACTTGGCTCCTGTCGGCGACTAACTATACCACTTTTTGCACATGCTCTAACATTTGCAGCCATCGACCCAGTTGGAAGGACACTGCTCTCGCTGTTCTCGAGAGGCTGGTCCCACAGAGCAAATTCATGACCTGCCGCTACAGAAGACGTCTCCCTCACATAGGAGTGCGTATATAACTCACTTGCTATGACAGATCGGATAGGAGAGGGGCAGGCTCAGTTCCTGGTCTCAAGCTGTAACATGAGCTACGTGGCTGTGCTACTGTACACAGTGTATCTTCCACCATCACATTTGAGGTGTTTTTCTGGAGAAATACGAAGTAAGTGTCGAAAAAATATCGAGGCAAGTGACACAGTAGTAGAATTGAATAGTATTGAAGACAAGCAGTGTTGAAATGTACCTATTTCCATTCTGTTTTAATTTCTTGGGATTTCCGTGGTTCAGTTCAGCTGAACGCCAGAATTGTGCTATCAACATCTTTACAACCTAATTACTGCACAGTTATAAGCGTCCCCAGCTGCTTCCTGTTCGTGATCAAATATGCACCTGCCTCAGAGCTTCTAATCATGACCATGATCCACACATCAGCTTTCTCCCGTGTTTGCGAGAGTAATTGACCTTGGCCTCTAGCTTAAACAGCGTTGTTATGCTCAAGTTACCAATAAAAATGAAGCACAGATGGAGAGATGGCAAGGCTACGTAAATAAGAGTCGTAGACAGGCTCAAAGTAGACGGATACACTGAATAAAACGCTGAGATACAGTTACAAGGACCTTACTTAATCAACTAGTGTGAAGGCACTTAAATAAATGGCAAAGCTCGCCTAAGCTGTTCAGCTCGTACAGAGTACTGGAGGAGCAGCTGCTCTCTTAACAATAGAAAATCATACGTAATACATCTTTGAAATAAATCAGAAAATGATGACGAGCGAGAGAGATTCTGTCAAATGACGCAACGGTAGCAGCAGAATTTTCAGCGCTACCTATAAGCTGTCGGCACACGGACTGTGCATTCGAATGTTGAGCGTTGAGCGTGCCGAGTTTCTGACGTCATGACGTCATAGAAAAAGCACACTGGGGAGTCTTTCCGAAGGTACAGAGCAATACCTAGCATGTCAAATATTCTGAACGTGCCTCTGGATGTTGACCAATGAGATGGAAGAAAGCCGTCTACGTCACATGATGCTATCCTTCTTCAGTATAGAGCCGGCCGGAGTGGCCGTGCGGTTCTGGACGCTACAGTCTGGAATCTAGCGACCGCTACGGTCGCAGGTTCGAATCCTGCCTCGGGCATTGTTGTGTCCTGAGGTTAGTTAGGTTTAATTAGTTCTAAGTTCTAGGCGACTGATGACCTCAGAAGTTAAGTCGCATAGTGCTCAGAGCCATTTGAATCATTTTTTTCAGTATAGACTCACGAGACGCCATATTGGCTTTCAGCTGTATATCAATATTTGCTGTTTCTGTGGACCAGAAAATTGAGAATCTCTCTCAAAACCGCCGTTAATTGTGTAATTTGTTGTAATAAAATGGCAGGGAACATCAAATTGGTGGTTAACGAATTATGCTAACTTGCGTATTATGCAAGTATGCCGTTTCAAGGCAACGCTACATTGAGGATTCATCCAAAACGCATTATTCTCGGTACAATTTGTTATATTTATCACTTAACAACATATCTTCGATTAAATCTTTCAGGAAACTAACATGGAAAGTATCGTGGCGGCTTATTCATGGTCGATGGAGCGTAATGGGTAATGTAAATGTCGTGCGACTAGGGCCTCCCGTCGGGTCGACCGTTCGCTGGATGCAGTTCTTTCTTTTTGAGGTCACTTCGGCGACTTCGATGGTGATGAAATTATGATGATTAGGACAACACAACATCCACTCCCTGAGCGGAGAAAATCACCGACCCATCCGGGAATCGAACCCGGGCCCTTAGGATTGACACGCTGTCGCGCTGACCACTCAGCTACCGGGGGCGGACAGCGTAATGGGTAAAGATGTAAAATTATAAACAAACAGTTGACGTGTTGCTGGTTCGAGTCTCGTGGGATCCAGACACTGTTTTACTAACCTTCGCGTTTACTTTGGGTTGGGTTGGGTTGTTTGGGGGAAGAGACCAAACGGCGAGGTCATCGGTCTCATCGGATTAGGGAAGGATGGGGAAGGAAGTCGGCCGTGCCCTTTCAAAGGAACCATCCCGGCATTTTCCTGGAGCGACTTAGGGAAATCACGGAAAACCTAAATCAGAATGGCCGGACGCGGGATTGAACCGTCGTCCTCCCGAATGCGAGTCCAGTGTGCTAACCACTGCGCCACCGCGCTCGGTCGCGTTTACCAATAGGTTTGTTTTTAGGTTTTTTATTAATTTAATAGAAGTGTAACCTAAGACATTCGATGTTATGTAAATATAAGTGCACATCTACCAGACGCCTAGCAGGTTTTGCTGCAAGATTTTTATACGTTCCTATTTAAAGTTTTGTATTTCACATATAAAGAGTATGCTACTGAATGGGAACAGTGACCAATTAAAAATGACCTTCGGGCCTTATTAAAAGGTGAGAATGATGAAATAATTTTGATCTTATGTGGACAAATATTGAAATTTTTATCGCACTGAATGTCTAAAGGAACTTTTCATGGTAATCAGAATAACACAGGCAGAGCGGTATCGTATTTATCTGCCGAGTGACTCAAGAACAACGTCTAACCTGTACGGGAATATACATCATGGGCTTACGAGTCCAGGTCGTACTCGCATCGATGACGACGTGGGGAAGTTTGGGTATGACCGTGCGTCGTGCACGGATAGCCAAATAGTAAAGCGACTGCTCGCCATAAGTGGGAAATTCCGGTTCGAGACCCGATCCGGCACAAATTTTCATTGTCGTCATTCTATTCTACACCTGATGGTTGTCCTGATTCGTAATTGCGAATTCATGTCATGTATTTTAAGCTGCAACCTGGATGACTATGAGGTCTGGTTGTGGCCATCTATTCGAGCCATCATAGTAATATGCATTAGTTAACGTGTCACGACAAACGTGTGGGCAACAAGATTCTTCAACAGTTTACTCATTGAGAACAGGCAGTCTCCCCTAAACTTCTGAGGCTCGTGCACTCGTGTATACTGCTACAATATGGTGCCTAAAGTGTTTGTCCAGAAACCCACAGCCTCCCTGAATCTGTCACGGAAAGCGTGTTCTGTTCATGGTGATCCAAAAAGAGAGAGCCACTGGCCGCATTGAGAGTTTGTGAAAATTTTGCTTCTAAAGAAAAAAGTCGACGTACCAAAATAGCACTGCCTCTTATGGTCAACCAAACGGCAGCTTTTGCAGCAATCTGGAAGGAGCACTTTGGGACGCTAAGCTGCCAGGCAATGTCGCGCACGCGCGCGCTTGTGTGTGTGTGCGCGCGCGCGTTGATCTGTTGTCACAGCACAATCCAACTAACAAGTCTGCTTGTTCCGTCATAGCACGAAAGATGATATATACTTGGCCGATAGGGGTGCACGTGTGATTAAGTGACTCGTGGCTTTCCATGGCCGCAATCCGATGGCAACGTGGCCAACTTTGATGAAATAACATTTCTTCGTTTCTCAGTGAACTTGTATGTTCACTTCCCAAATAATTTTCCTGACAATATAACGAGAAAAGAGTAGGACCTAATTAATAACACGTTTGCTAGCAAAATGTGTACAAGCTGTGAGACCTCTGCGATTCGTCTAATCCAGTGGATCTCAGCTCATGGGGTAATAACCCACTGAGGGGTACAATGAAATTTTCTAAGGGTTAAAAACAAAAGGATTCAATTGTTTTTCGGTCAATAAACTGTATTGTTATTAAAATATCATCAGTATTAGCACTATTTCGTGAAGCTGTAGTACTGTTTACATACCTCACTAATAATTACATTTTTCAAGTACTAGCATTAACTTGTGACACAATGTTGTGGAGGCTACAGCTTGTGAAACGAATGTATGAACGCCTTCCTCACGTAGTCCAACATATACTTTGTACCATGCAGACATCCCAGTAAAATTGAGATATATGCAGGGTGGTCCATTGATCGTGACCGGGCCAAATATCTCACGAAATAAGCGTCAAACGAAAAAAAACTACAAAGAACGAAACGCGTCTAGCTTGAAGGGGGAAACCAGAAGGCGCTATGGTTGGCCCGCTAGATGTCGCTGCCATAGGTCAAAAGGATATCAACTGCGTTTTTTTTTTTTTTTCAAATAGGAACCCCCATTTTTATTACATATTCGTGTAGTACGTAAAGAAATATGAATGTCTTAGTTTGACCACTTTTTTCGCTTTGTGATAGATGGCGCTGTAATAGTCACAAACGTATAAGTGCGTGGTATCACGTAACATTCCGCCAGTGCGGACGGTATTTGCTTCGTGATACATTACCCGTGATAAAATGGACCATTTACCAATTGCAGAAAAGGTCGATATAGTGTTGATGTATGGCTACTGTGATCAAAATGCCCAACGGGCGTGTGCTATGTATGCTGCTCGGTATCCTGGACGGCATCATCCAAGTGTCCGGACCGTTCGCCGGATAGTTAGGTTATTTAAGGAAACAGGAAATGTTCAGCCACATGTGAAACGTCAACCACGACCTGCAACAAATGATGATGCCCAAGTAGGTTATTTAGCTGCTGTCGCGGCTAATCCGCACATCAGTAGCAGACAAATTGCACGAGAATCGGGAATCTCAAAAACGTCCGTGTTGAGAATGCTACATCAACATCGATTGCATCCATACCATACTTCTATGCACCAGGAATTGCATGGCGGCGACTTTGGACATCGTGTACAGTTCTGCCACTGGACACAAGAGAAATTACGGGACGATAACAGATTTTTTGCACGCGTTCTATTTAGCGACGAACCGTCACTCACCAACAGCGGTAACGTAAACCGGCATAATATGCACTATTGGGCAACGGAAAATCCACGATGGATGGAACATCAGCGATCTTGGCGGGTTAATGTATGGTGCCGCATTATGGGAGTAAGAATAATTGGCCCCGATTTTATCGATGGCAATCTAAATGGTGTAATGTATGCTGATTTCCTACATAATGTTCTACCGATGTTACTACAAGATATTTCACTGCGTGACAGAATGGCGATGCACTTCCAACATAATGGATGTCCGGCACATAGCTCGCGCGCGGTTGAAGCGGTATTGAATAGCATGTTTCATGACAGGTGGATTGGTCGTTGAAGCACCATACCATGCCCCGTACCTTCACGGGATCTGACATACCCGGATTTCTTTCTGTGGGGAAAGTCGTAGTATATTTGCTATCGTGATCCACCGACAACATGCATCAGCGCATTGTCAACGCATGTGCGAACATTACGGAAGGTGAACTATTCGCTGTTGAGAGGAATGTTGTTACACGTATTGCCAAGTGCATTGAGGTTGACGGACATCATTTTGAGCATTTATTGCATTAATGTGGTATCTGCAGGTAATCACAGCATGCGTTCTCAGAAATGATAAGTTCACAAAGGTACATGTATCACACTGGAACAACCGAAATAAAATGTTCAAATGTGCCTACGTTTTGTATTTTAACATAAAAACCCACCTGTTACCAACTATTCGTCTAAAATTGTGAGCCATATGTTTGTGACTATTACAGCGAGATCTATCGCAAAGCTAAAAGTGGTCCAACTAAAACATTCATATTTCTTTATGTACTACACGAATATGAAATAAAAAATGGTGGTTCCTATTTTTGAAAAACTCAGTTGATATCCGTTTGACCTATGGCAGCGACATCTAGCGGGCGATCCATAGCGCCATTTGGTTTCCCCCTTCAAGCTAGACAAGTTTAGTTCTTTGTAGTTTTTTCGTTTGACGCTTCTTTCGTAAGATATGGCCCGGTCACGATCAATGAACCACCCTGTGTAAATATCACACGCTTAAATATCGCATGAAAACGCCATCTCCAAGTTGTAGACAGCTCCCGTACAGACCACAAATCTGTTTTATTATTCCCTTTGTAGCAGTAAGTGAAATAATTGACAACATTACACACTGGCAACAATGAAATGGCTACTACGCTGCTATAGGCCCTACACAGAATTACTGCTATTATTATTGTTGTTATTATTATTGTATTGTTATTGTTATTGTATTGTTATTGTTATTGTTAGTGACAGTTGTCAAAAACAAAACATTCACAGCCTGAAGTTTTCCATTTTCTTCCATTTCATAAGTAAGGAGTCCAGCGGTCAAGTCATTTACCAACAATAACTGATTTACAAGCTGTGCAGTGCACACATTTCAACGCCATCGATTTGAATTGGGGATGCAGGGTGTTGGTGAAGCAGGTGTAGTTAGAGAGAGGAGTGGTGCAGACGAGGCATGTTCTGCAACGAATGTCTACCCTCAATGTGAGTAGTTAGCTTTCCGTTCTGAGGAGGTGTTGTAGGTAGTACTCGCGATGAACTGAAGAGCGCTTCATCATTCTGTAAGAAAAAGTTTTAGAAACAAGTAGTTCCAGTTGCAGTTGTCTCATTGGCCCATTAGTTCGTGGTTTCATTAAACATACATTAAATATCTAAATATTATTTGTCTTCAGTCAATTTAAAGAAAGTTTTCAAATTAAATTATTTTTCATTCTACAGTTCTACATGTTAGGCGCTACTGTTGATGAGAAGAGGAGGGGAGGGAGGGGTTACTATCTAATATTTAATTGCAATAATGGGTAATAGAAAGGTTGGGAACTGCTGCTTTAATCGTAACGAGATTTGTCAGCAGGCACTTCGTGGTACCGTCGCAGAACACGCCAGTGTTTACCGAATTGCTCAGAGCTGCCTCAGTGACAGAGGGTCAATAGCTGGACGATTCATCCCACTTAATCGGCGTTAAGTCATTACTAACAGGTCCGTGACAGAACGCGACTTCCGTGGAGACCCGCTGCGCAATCTTGCGCAATCTGGAATGGACGATCGATCGGGAAGGCTCCTTTGTTTACTGGCCTTAGCTGTGGATCGGTAAGCAGCGACTCTGTACTCATCGTAATGTTGTCCAATGAAGTAAAACCTTCTTGTGTGTGTCTTGTCCTACTTAGAGCCAGTCAGCAGCTTGTAAATGTGTTTCACACCACAACGTAACATAGCGACCTCAAATAAGCGACAGAAAACCAATTCTCGCACTTCATGGCTCCTCCTACATTCCAGTATAGCGTAGGAAAATACTCCGTTTTCCGTTTTTCAAAATTATAGAGGGATTCAAGAACTAAGCATGACAGCTACTTTCCAGATGGATTTTCCTTGAAAAGCAAAAATAGGAATTAATTTAGCCAGTGTGTAATATTCTCCATAAGAAAACGAGGCCTTAAATATTATCTTGTACTGAAAAGCTTTACACATTATTTTCAAAAAAATGTTTCAAATGGCTCTGAGCACTATGGGACGTAACTTCTGAGGTCATCAGTCCCCTAGAACTTAGAACAGGACAGCACACACATCCATGCCCCAGGCAGGATTCGAACCTGCCACCGTAGCGGTCGCGCGGTTCCAGACTGTAGCGGCTAGAACCGATCGGCCACCCCGGGGCGGCCATTATTTTCAGATATAAAATAATTCTTAGTAAAAAGCACACTTTCTGAATAAATGGATGAAGTGTTCAGCATACTCATTTCAGGAGCTTCAGTTTCAATCTGACTCAAAATCTGTATACAGCCTTGTTGATTCAACGCATATTTCAGCAGTCGCGGTTTCCGAGGCGCTATTTTTCTCTAAGGGGCATTCGAATGAAAACGAAACAGATGGAAAATAATTAAGTAAACTGGTTATTAGTTCAAAAGTAACCGCCATAACTGTTAATACATTCATCCCAGATCCCAGTGTGATACAAGAGATAAACGCCTTCATGGAAAATTGTTGGCAGTTTCCTAAGCAAGAGGAGGAGATTAGCGTTTAACGCCCCGTCGATAACGAGTTCACTAGAGACGGAGCACAAGCTCTGATTGGGGAAGGATGATGAAGGAAATCGGCCACGCCCTTTCAAGGGAACCATCCCGGGATTTGCCTGAAGCGATTTAGGGAAATCACGAAAACCCTAAATCTGTATGGTCGGACACAGGTTTGAACCGTCGTCCTTCCGAATGCGAGTTCAGAGTGCAGTTGCCTAAGGAACCATGATTGTACCCAGGTGTGCACCTTGTAATGGTACTTGAATTACGCAACCATTATGGCACCTCACCTGAACCTCTCGATACCAGTAATATTCTACTGTGTTTCTGCAAAGTAGCTGACATATTTCTGAGACAACATTCAGATTTGATTTCATTTGTGATACATCGATATGTTTATATTGCAATGATATTATTCTTATATGTATTCTTTCTTTTGTCACTATGATCTTTGACGTACTTGTAACTCTGATTTTTGGGTGCGTACGCGATAGTTAGTTGGTTGTTAACTTGTTAGAGAGTCGGACGTTGAAAAAGTCAAGTCATGGACGTCGCGTTGGAAAGATGCATATTATAGTTGGCTTATAAAATTTTCAAGTATGTTTTGTATTGTGAAGTGATGTTTTGTGTGTTACGTGATATTGCAATAAAAGCAATTAAAAGGAAGTGTAACTTAATTTTGGAGTGCTGATTATTTTTTTTACATCACCATTGTGCTAACTTTGAAAGGTTTAATCTTGAAGAATGTTTTGTGAAGCGCATCTACAAAACTTTTGAATATAGCAGGATAAAACCTAGGCCTCTTTGCATCCGAGCTTGGAATTATAACCACCTAGATTTTCAGCGATTGAGCCATGATTTTACGACGAGACCAGCGTGGGAAACACAAAAAGATGAGTGCCTAGTTTTTTGATTATTACATGAAATGACTTTATTAACTGTGCTCTAATGACACCTGCCACATAATATGACTGTTGTTGCCCGAAAATGCAGTATTTAGGAGCGTGAGCAACACCACAATCGTTATTAAATTCTGACCTTTGTTGTGGTAGGGTTGTTAGAACCTCTTCGTCCGAAGGAGGTCTACAGCGACGAATGTCTTTCTTAACGCCTGCAAAAAACATGAATATCGCATGGGGAGACGTCGGGACTGTAAGGAGGATGTGTAAGGGCTTCCCAGCGAGCCCGCCCTCATGTTGCCAATGTTGTTTCCAGCAGCTGTAACAGTTTCGTTGGGAAGTCACAGACCATATTGAGATTAGGTCCTGCAGAAGCAGTACGTCAATATCTGTGTACAGTCGCGTTCATTTAACACTGATTCAGGAATATGACAGAATGGTCATTCGAAGCAAAAAAAGTCGAGTAAATGTTGGTTCTAAAATGCATACCTTAAGAGCAGTGAGTACTTCTTCGGTACTTGAAGCAAGTGTCTTCTACTGCAAGTTTTTTGCTTTCCGTATTTTGGAAGGAAGCAGTATTAACTAGGTACTTGAAGCAAGTGTCTTCTACTGCAAGTTTTTTGCTTTCCGTATTTTGGAAGGAAGCAGTATTAACTAAAACTAGGAAAAATTCTCTAGTAAACATAGTCTCTAAAATATGTGGCTTCAGAGCTATGAGTACTTGTTCAGCAGAAGAGACGTGTGTCATAGTAGCGAAGATGAACAAGTGCTCGCACCTCTTAAGCTAAACATTATAGAGCCCATGTTTACCAGAGAATTGTTGCTTCGAATGATCGTTCCTGTCATATTTCTGAATACTAACCATTCCTTCTGCGTCACCCTTATAAGATTCTGTTCATAGAATGTGTTTCAGAACTCCTATTGCAGGCTTATTGGGGTTGTTGAGGGTATTTAATATATTAAGGGACCCAAATCCCGAAATGTACTGTTTGGATATAAAATAAGTTTGAAGATCGGGTCACTTTTAAGTCTCGACCTTCACAGTACGTATATAAACTGAGAAGAGGGCGCCGTCGTCAGTTCCTGTTGCAATTAGGATCACAGACAGGATTTTCGTCCGACTACAACAACGTTTTTGGTAATACTGTACGTTCGCAACTAGAAAGGTTGAATGCGGTTTTCCACGTACGCGCCGCACCCTCGATTTTGAAGAGGACGTCCTTTGTTACGTAGGATAGAACCTGACGATCAGTACTCGAAATATCGGTCATACCATGGGCTTCTGTAGAGCATACAGATCAGAGTTCCTTATCTCCGTTTTGTGCGTACCATAAAACGAGAAATATGAAAGTGATCCGAACTTCAAATTTATTTTACATCGAAATGGCACATTTCCAGACAAGGGTCCCTTATCAAAACTCTATCTACTAAGTCCCCTACAAGTCCATAATAGGAATTGTGAAACACATTGTATATTTGGTTAGTGAGTAGGTTGTAGCTCTTCTCAGCTTGAGATGAATAACATTTAGAAATTGACCGCTAATATATTCTCTCAGCCAACACTGGGATAGTCTCGCGAGTATGAATAAATCTTCTTGTTTGGAGTTGAAGATGTCTTCAAGCCAAGTATGAAAAATGTTCTGTCGTTTATCTCCAATTGGGGTCGCAATGCGTTTGAGCTGCTGGCAATTAATGTCAGCAGTTGTGGTTCCATTTCTGAGAAACGTTTCGTAGTGCGCGACAAACAGGTTTCGCGAAGTCGCAGCACATCGTCAAGAGCTGCTCCGTGGCAAATGATGCAGAGTGGCAATGCGGGCAGAGTTAAAGAACTTAACCTCAGTGAGAACTGATATTATGACTCGATGTCGCACGAGTGACGGCAGGATTTACGAGTATCGCTAAGGATGCGTATTAATTTGTTTGCTAAAATTATGAGCACAATGATGACGAGGATGTGAGTCCGTGAATTCTGTGGGTGTAAATCAAACTTTCTTTCTCGCAATAGATATCAATGTTGTCTTTTTCAGTCCTAACTGATACAAAGCAGCACTCCACACTGATATACAGTGGCGGCCCGTAGCCAAAATCAGCTGGGGCGCTGCTCCCGAAAATTCTTAGCCTTTGTTTTACAATCGTGCAAAAAGAAAAAAAAAGATACATATAAAAAGAAATTTATTGACAAACTTGATATTTTTTTCCTTTCTTCAACCTAAACTGTCACAGTTCAAGAGTGATACATTTATTTACAAAGGAATTCCATTTTTCTTGTTTCAATTTGCGCAAAAAGATCAGCCATTTTCTTTTTGATCTAAGTAAATTTTTCTCCAATGAAAGCATTGCAATCGGATTTAGTCTTTCCGAATTCATAGTGCTTTTTAGAAAAACATTTATTCTTTTCGTTGTTGAAAAGCAGATATCTGCCTTGATTTAGATATGGCAATCGTCAAGACGATTTGTTATCCGTTCTGCAATTTAGCTAAGAACAATGTGGAAAATTTTTTCAAGATAAATTTCAGCAGCTCAGATCATTGCAATATTCATAAATACTTTTAGTTCAGTTACAAACAATTCTTTGTCGTGGGATCTGCTTCAGTATTAGTACTTTCGCTTGTACATGATGTTCATTCTGAAAACTAGCAAAGTATTCCTTGTCGAACAGTTCAGAAGCTACTAAGTATCAAAAATACGATGCATGCAGCATTTTGTTGTGGTCATGTGCAAGCCTATTATTGTTGACAAGTGCCTGAAACCGGTCAAGGAAATAAAATTTATGTTATGCAGTTGGTTGCTGATTATTTCGATTTATACAACTACTACAAATGGTTCAAATGGCTCTGAGCACTATGAGACTTAGCATCTAAGGTCATCAGTCCCCTAGAACTTAGAACTACTTAAACCTAACTAACCTAAGGACATCACACACATCCATGCCCGAGGCAGGATTCGAACCTGCGACCGTAGCGGTCGCGCGGTTCTAGACTGAAGCGCCTAGAACCACTGGGCACAACTACTACAGTTTTTGAATGTAGATAAAATATTGAATATATTCGACGTCGAAAAATTTTTCTTTTTCACGAACACTTTTTTCTTCTATTGCCAACATAAGTACCTTAGAAGTAAATAACCTTGGTGTAGCGAAACAGCTTGAGTCACTTGATGAAGGCGTGTCTTTCGGTCCGGTTTTTATACCATTTACTTTCCTTTCGGAGTATTCTGATCTCATAGCTTCGTACTTAACAAACGTATACAACCGCATGCTCGACAAAGATCCGTACCAAAAGACTGGGTAGTTGCACAAGTCACAGCAACTCATAAGAAGGGAAATAATCCCCAGAATCACAGGCCACAGACCTATATCACTTACATTAGTTTGCAATAGGACTTTGGAACACATACTGCGTTCGATCTTTATGGAATAAATCAAGGAAAACGATCTTCTAACACACAACACACATTCAGAAAAAATCATTCTTGTAAAGCACAATGGCTCACCACTCACACAAAGTACTGAGTGCTATCGACAGGGAATCAAAAATTGAGTCCATATTTCTAGATTTCCAGCAGGTTTTTGACACCGTTCGTCGATATCAAAAGAAGAATTGCAAGACTAAACAAGGCTCCATAAATGAGGTTAATTTATTAACAAGCAACCACTTAATACAGAAACAAAATAGAAAATTTTCAGGACATTTATTTCGATCATTTTAAGCTACGATTGTGAAGGGCGGGCTCTGGGAAAACAGGGGAATGAAATAACTTTGAAGCAGTAGAGTTGTGGATCTGGAGAAGAGCCACAAATACATCCTGGACTGAAAGAAAATCTAATATACAAATGTCAATAGAAATTAAAGAGGAAAGGGACATTGGATTGACATTTTACAGAGATGGAAAACTGTATCAAATGGCCACCGATATAACAGCATTACAAAAAAATTCGTAGAACGATAAATCCTGAGCAAAAAAAAAACAAGAGGAAGACCCAAAACAACCATGTTACAATGTATTCCCGGTGGTATGAACTGCAGGGACTAGAACCAAATGGTACAGATGGCGAGGGAAAGAGAACTATGTCTACATCAGCAAGGCATTGGCTTTAACATCTGATGATGATGATGATGATGATGACGATGATCTAATGTCCTACAGGGGACAGAAACAAAAGAGATGCCAATTAGACAATGTGAACCGAAACTGTGCCCGAAGGGCGATAAAGAGTGAGAAACAACATAAAAGTTCAGCGGCTCACTGCCTCCCTTCCGAAGGCACCAATTTTACACGGTGTAAAACGAGTAGCGGCGATTAACTTGCCAAGCTACACAACGGCTACAGTGAGTCGAAGATGAAGACGTGTGCCTGTCGTACGAAAGGACGCACTGGATGCACGGCGTCTGTACTTCGTTCATCGTAAGAATAAACCTGATCTAAACAAACACAATCATTGGTCACCAGCAATAGGTCTGGTACACTGGTGTTGTTCCGCTCTTGGAAGCAGGTCTAGCTTATGTGTAGATATCTTATTACTACGTCACTGCAAAAGAACCTTAAAGACATTCTGACGTATTAACAGCTATCAACGTATTTCTGAATAATGCTTTAGTTACGTAATTTTTATTTAAACAATCGTGTAAATGCTACCTGTGCTCCGTTTGTCTCGCTGTTCATACGAACTGTGAAAATAGATGACACTGATTCCTGCTTCGTAGTGAATCACACACACGGAACACCGTTAATGGAGAGAAACAAGTTTTTCTCAACGTTTTTCACAAGATTACAGAGAAAAATCAGCTTTGGCCTTTTTAGAGAAACACTATGTATAAATATAAGGGAGGTATTACATGCGTGGCGTAAACGGTAGCGTCATAAATGATTATCGTGTAGCGGGCGACGGTTCGAAACACGTTGTGTCTATAACTCTTTTGGTCGGTATGAATACCTGCATCATTTAAATAAGAAATTCATCAAGTATATGTTAATTAACTCATACTTAATCATTATTTTTCAAGAAAAATGCACATTTCTAGTTTCTAGTTACATGTTGTTGTGATCTTCAGTCCAGAGACTGGTTTGATGCGGCTCTCCATGCTACTCTATCTTGTGCAAGCTTCTTTATCTCCCAGTACGTGCTGCAGCCTACATCCTTCTGAATCTGCTTAGTATATTCATCTCTTGGTCTCCCTCTACGAGTTTTACCCTCCACGCTGCCTTCCATTGTTAAATTTGTGATACCTTGATGCCTCAGAACATGTCCTACCAATCGGTCCCTTCTTCTTGTCAAGTTGCGCCACAAACTCTTCTTCTCGCCAATTCTATTCAATACCTGCTCATTAGTTATGTGATCCACCCATCTAATCTTCAGCATTCTTCTGTAGCACCACATTTCGAAAGCTTCTATTCTCTTCTTGTCCAAACTATTTATCGTCTATGTTTCACTTCCATAGATGGCTACACTCCATACAAATACTTTCAGAAACGACTTCCTGACACTTAAATCTATACTTGATGTTAGCCAATTTCTCTTGTTCAGAAACGCTTTCCTTGCCATTGCCAGTCTATATTTTATATACTCTCTACTTCGACCATCATCAGTTTTTTGCTCCCCAAATAGCAAAACTCCTTTACTACTTGATTGTCTCATTTCCTAATCTAATTCCCTCAGCATCACCCGACTAAATTCAACTACATTCCATTATCCTCGTTTTGCTTTTATTGATGTTCATTTTATATCCTCCTTTCAAGACACTGTCCATTCCGTTCAACTGCTCTTCCAAGTCCTATGCTGTCTCTGACAGAATTACAATGTCATCGGCGAACCTCAAAGTTTTTATTTCTTCTCCATGGATTTTAATACCTACTCCGAATTTTTCTTTTGTTTCTTTTACTGCTTGCTCAATATACAGATTGAACAACATCGGGGAGAGGCTGCAACCCTGTCTCACTCCCTTTCAACCACTGCTTCCCTTTCATGTCCCTCGACTCTTATAACTGCCATCTGCTTTCTGTACAAATTGTAAATAGCCTTTCGCTCCCTGTATTTTACACCTGCCACCTTCAGAATTTGAAAGAGAGTATTGCAGTCAACATTGTCAAAAGCTTTCTCTAAGTCTACAAATGCTAGAAACGTAGGTTTACCTTTTCTTAATCTAGCTTCTAAAATAAATCGTAGGGTCAGTATTGCCTCACGTGTTCCCATATTTCTACGGAATCCAAACTGATCTTCCCCGAGGTCGGCTTCTACCAGTTTTTCCATTCGTCTGTAAAGAATTCGCGTTAGTATTTTGCAGCCGTGACTTATTAAACTGATAGTTCGGTAATTTTCACATCTGTCAACACCTGCTTTCTTTGGGATTGGAATTATTATATTCTTCTTGAAGTCTGAGGGTATTTCGCCTGTTTCATACATCTTGCTCACCAGATGGTAGTTTTGTCAGGGCTGGCTCTCACAAGGCTGTCAGTAGTTCTAATGGAATGTTGTCTACTCCAGGGGCCTTCTTTCGACTTAGGTCTTTCAGTGCTCTATCAAACTCTTCGCGCAGTATGATATCTCCTATTTCATCTTCATCTACAAACCCTTCTATTTCTATAACATTGCCCTCAAGTACATCGCCCTTGTATAGACCCTCTATATACTCCTTCCACCTTTCTGCTTTCCCTTCTTTGCTTAGAACTGGGTTTCCATCTGAGCTCTTGATATTCATACAAGTGGTTCTCTTTTCTCCAGAGGTCTCTTTAATTTTCCTGTAGGCAGTATCTATCTTCCCCCTAGTGAGATAAGCTTCTAAATCCTTACATTTGTTCTCTAGCCATGCCTGCTTAGCCATTTTGCACTTCCTGTCGATCTCATTTTTGAGACGTTTGTATTCCTTTTTGCCTGTTTCATTTACTGCATTTTTATATTTTCTCCTTTCGTCAATTAAATTCAATATTTCTTCTGTCACCCAAGGATTTCTACTATCCTTCGTCTTTTTACCTACTTGATCCTCTGCTGCCTTCACTACTTCATCCCTCAAAGCTACCCATTCTTCTTCTACTGTATTTATTTCCCCCATTCCTGTCAATTGCTCCCTTATGCTCTCCCTGAATCTCTGTACAACCTCTGGTTCTTTTAGTTTATCCAGGTCCCATCTCCTTAAATTCCCACCTTTTTGCACTTTCTTCAGTTTTAATCTTCAGTTCATAACCAATAGATTGTGGTCAGAGTCCACATCTGCCCCTGAAAATGTCTTACAATTTAAAACCTGGTTCCTAAATCTCTGTCTTACCATTATATAATCTATCTGAAACCTGTCAGTATCTCCAGGATTCTTCCATGTATACAACCTTCTTTTATGATTCTTGAACCAAGTGTTAGCTATGATTAAGTTGTGCTCTGTGCAAAATTCCACCAGGCGGCTTCCTCTTTCATTTCTTAACACCAATCCATATTCACCTACTACGTTTCCTTCTCTTCCTTTTCCTACTATCGAATTCCAGTCACTCATGACTATTAAATTTTCGTGTCGCTTCACTATCTGAATAATTTCTTTTATCTCATCATACATTTCTTCAATTTCTTCGTCATCTGCAGAGCTAGTAGGCATATAGACTTGTACCACTGTAGTAGGCGTGGGCTTCGTGTCTATCTTGGCCACAACAATGCGTTCGCTGTGCTGTTTGTAGTAGCTTACCCACATTACTATTGCTTTATTCATTATTAAACCTACTCCTGCATTACCCCTATTTGATTTTGTATTTATAACCCTGTATTCATCTGACGAGAAGTCTTCTTCCTCCTGCCACCTAACTTCACTAATTCCCACTATATCCAACTTTAACCTATCCATTTCCCTTTTTAAATTTTCTAACCTACCTGCCCGATTAAGGGATCTGACATTCCACTCTCCGATCCGCAGAACGCCAGTTTTTTTCCTCCTGATAACGACGTCCTCTTGAGTAGTCCCCGCCCGGAGATCGGAATGGGGGACTATTTTACCTCCGGAATATTTTACTTAAGAGGACGCCATCAACATTTATCCATACAGTAAAGCTGCATGCACGCGGGAAAAATTACGGCCGTAGTTTCCCCTTGCTTTCAGCCGTTCGCAGTACCAGCACAGAAAGGCCGCTTTGGTTAGTGTTACAAGGCCAGATTAGTCAATCATCCAGACTGTTGCCCCTGCAACTACTAAAAAGGCTGCTGCCCCTCTTCAGGAACCATACGTTTGTCTGCCTCTCAACAGATACCCCTCCGTTGTGGTTGCACCTACGGTACGGCTATCTGTATCGCTGAGGCACGCAAGCCTCCCCACCAACGGCAAGGTCTATGTTTCAAGGGGGGGGGGGGGGGTCTAGTTACATATCGCGCTCAAAGTTCTGGTTTTCATTGCAAGTTAAGAAAACATTACACAATTAAATTTTTTGGCAAACAGTCCTGTTGGAAGAACATACGCAACTGAGCGTTATAGCAGAGGTTGAAAATACCGCTTCAGTTGTAAATTTCTTTATTTTCGCTCGACTGGTTTCGGACTGTTATAAGCCAATCTTCAGGTGTCGGTAGCTGTGCTGTGGTCCCCGGGCGCCGAGTGTACCGGGAGCGATGTGCTGCCTATGAACGAGCCAGAGCGATAAGGGTCGTCAAAACATGGAATACAATAAATTTTGCGGCGTCGAGCACACTGTACAAATGCTGCCTTTTTAAAACTGTCACCGTAATACAGCAATCTGAACACAACAGAACTGATATGTAGCCAAGGTAAGAGAACTGTCGCGAGAAATAACAAGACATTTAAGCTGCCAAACGTGTTGGAACTAGTGCACGAAGCTTTGTGATACGTCACTGCCGAACGATGGCGACATGCAGAACAGTACGTCGTAAAAGAGGAGGAAATGTGGATTTTTTAATGGCTTGGGACTCTGCTGCTTATCGCCTCGTTATCAACGTAGCGGTACTGAAATGTACCGTATTCCTCGGAGTCCGATATGGAAGTTAAGAAATCACTAGACAACTGACTGCAATACCTTCAGTGGCTTCGATATTTAACTATATGGGAAAACAGCAGTGCCCTTTTACGCCACACATAGCTCAAGCAGAAGAATTATCCTTGTTTAAGTCAGGAATTTTCATCAGTCTTGTTTTTAATGATACTACTATGCTAGCAAAGGTCGAGAGCATGTTATGTTTTCCGTCCGGACACCTAAGAAGTGTGGCTCAAATGGCTCTGAGCACTATGGGACTTAACATCTGAGGTCATCAGTCCCCTAGAACTTAGAACTACTTAAACCTAACTAACCTAAGGACAGCACACACATCCATGCCCGCGACAGGATTCGAACCTGCGACCGTAGCGGTCGCGCGGTTCCAAACTGAAGCGCCTAGAACCACTCGGCCACTTCGGCCGGCCCTAAGAAGTGTTTCGCTTGAGTTTTCCCATATATTATTTCTTTCTGTTTAAAAATTTCATGACATTTAAGCCAAATTGTTTCTCTGCTTGTCTCTTCTTGCGTCATTACTGCAACTGTTGCCGGCCGAGGTGGCCGAGCGGTTCTAGGTGCTACAGTCTGGAACCGCGCGACCACTACGGTCGCAGGTTCGAATCCTGCCTCGGGCATGGATGTGTGTGATGTCCTTAGGTTGGTTAGGTTTAAGTAGTTCTAAGTTCTAGGGGACTGATGACCTCAGAAGTTAAGTCCCATAGTGCTCAGAGCCATTTGAACTGCAACTGTTCACATCACTACAGGTTAGTTTGGTCCCTTGCGTGGCCGAGTCGAAGCACGCGTAACGCACAGCATAAAAAGTATCCTCATTATCGCAGTGCTTGACTGGACTCGAGACAGTTTGACTTCCGCTCCACGTGAAACAAAATCCAATAAGATCCCAGCAAACGCGGAAGAATAAATAGAGTAATGTTTACGTGAGTTTTATTCTTATGACTGACGGAGTATGGTGTAAAAGGTCCGCAATCCTCTTTGTGGCTTAATCGTTAGGTACTCGAATGTAAACGGAAAAACACCAGGAGACCGCTGGCGCTTGGCGACGAGCCATGCCACCGCGCCGACTTCCGCTCAGCGGCAGTGTGACTTGCGCACAGGTCACTGCGCCGGCTGGCTCCCGAAGGTTCTGATTGGCCTGCGTGATGACGCAGCGCTGTTGACCGGCAGTTGGGCCAGCTGTGTGCTGTGTGATAACGGCTCGGTCTGCCTGTTTACACCGTGCTCACATGTCAACAGGCTCTCAGCTTTCTTATGAACGAAACACTGCCGTTCCTGCCTATTTGAAGCTTTGGAGGTGTGTAGTTCTGTCGCAGATGCAACGCCGTCCTGTCGTGTAGATCCGCTTCGAGCAGAATAACACGATGCCGAAAGATTGTCTATTGTCACGTCTGCCAAGTTACCACAGTTCTTCTATGTACAAGCCAAGAACCATTCGAAAACTGTGCAAGTACTTCTACAACCTGAGATATGCAAGCAAAAACGCACGCATGCACGTTTACACCTCTGCGGACATACAGGTGTTGGACAAAAAAGAAAAGAGCCTCTGGAAAAACCATAGAGTAAATATCTCTGGAGTGAGCACTCACATGCGCAGAACAGATTTTGTGTTGTCAACATACATTGCCGGCCTGGTCATGTGATCTCGGGACGTCGTGTGTTTGTTCGTATAGCGTCCTGCATGTTTAGAATGTCACTGCATCCCTAGTACAAACGGATTCTTTTCGTACGTGTCGTGGATTATTTACATATGTTGCGCAGACATTTTAACAGTATCCATTTGATACCGGGAATAAACCAGCTACGTAACTTTTAAGGGCAAGTGATATTACATTCAGCTTCTTTGCGATAGGTGTCATAGTTCAGATGCACTCGATTTTTGGCAGTTCTTGGTATGATACCGCACTTTACAGTATTACAGAGCCTGAAGTCCATTTTTGCAGTGCTAGTCCTGCAAAACGATTTGACACTACGTTAGTACTTTCGCAAGTGTCCGAAAAACACCGAATTTACCACACATTAGCGATTATATCCCTGTTAATTCGTCCTTTTTTCTTGTATTTATACTTATTTATTTTCTCGTTTTTGCGACCTAAAGCACAATTTTTCTTACTGGTGGCACTCTGAGGTATTTATTTAACGCATTTTAAGTACTTGCTCCCAGTTCATTAAATAAATAGTAGACGGAGTAATCTATATACATAATTGACAAGTCACTGATAAATGCATGGAGGATAGTATTTACTGAAACAACTAACCTTTCCCTATCCTGTTCCACTAGCAAATTTACGAGAGGAAGCGATTGTTTGTAAGCTTTTGTACGAGCCGTAATATCTATTATATAGTCATAAAATCGTAGAAAAATAGGTCTACAGAATCAAATCTTAATTATAATGTGTCTCGAAACTTTTAAACGTATACAGTATCTCTTACCAAAATGAAAACTATAATTAGAGCTATATGGAATGTACCCATGAAAAGTTACTATCCCTCCTTTCACATATTTTTCTTTGCATCCGTAGCAACAACGTAATTCACCATCGGTATTACACTATCAACAAACGGTGAAACACAACAAAAACTCTTGGTAACATAAACTTCAAACGCTGCAGAAAGCACACAGGCACAGCGAAGTCCCGAGATCACGTGACAATCCTGGTTTAATGTTGACAACATGCGCAGAACGCAATGCTCACTCCAGAGATATTTACTCTATGGGAAAAACACAACACATTACCGTACCTATTACGGTGCAGGGAACCCGTTGTCATTCAAAACAGCTTCGAATAGTCTCACAATGGATAAATACTGGTCCTGTATGGTTTTCAAAGCTATCTTATAGCATTCTTCCTACAAAATAGTGGCACGTTCAGGTAAAGATGATGGAGGTGGATACTTCTCTCCAAAGTAGACCACAAAGGCTCAATAATATTGAGATCTGGTCACTCTGGTGACCAGGGAAGATGCGACAATTCATTCCCTTGCTCCCATAGCCAGTCCTGGACGATGCGAGCTCTTTGGGGACCCCGTCATCTTGAAACACATTATCACCATCCTCATACAAAACAAGTCTTGGAAGGTATAGGTTGTTTGAATAGGACCATTATCGTCGTAGAACACAGTACCACTATTGGGGAACAAACATTGTACCATAGAATGGACCTTATCAGGCAAAATTCTCATAATCATTGGCAATACTGCGACCTTTGCAGAGTGACCTTCGAGTCCATGGAATACCACGATATGACTGCCCAAATCATCTGAGAACCCCC
This sequence comes from Schistocerca piceifrons, assembly GCF_021461385.2. Lineage (NCBI taxonomy): Eukaryota > Metazoa > Arthropoda > Insecta > Orthoptera > Acrididae > Schistocerca > Schistocerca piceifrons. The sequence goes on from NC_060141.1 coordinate 539,526,227, forward strand.
GCCATGTGTCACTCTTGTTGCGTAAACTCGGCCAGCAGTCTGTAACAGTCAGATGCAAGACTCATCCGAGCAAATGCGTTTCTTCCACTGTTTCAGGTTTCATGTTTTCGGTACCACGTCTTTCTGTTACAGGCGTTTGTATCGCTGTCAGTGGTTATGGAATTCCAGATATCCCTGCAATTTCCCGCTTCTGGAGTTCCCTTCGGGTTATTTTGATGATGTCGGTGTTCGTGATTGCGACATTCAGTTTTTTTTTTAATATGGAAATTTGTGGTGAGGTCTTATCGGACCAAATTGCTGAGGTCATCGGTCCCTAAGCTTACACACTACTTAACTTAAACTAACTTATGTTAAGGACGACACATACACCCATGGCAGAGGGAGGACTCGAACTTTCAAAATGTTTAGAAATTCATAGTCAGATACGCACGTAGAGAGGGAGAGAAATACTGAAACTTGAGACATTGCTAAGATTCTCGATAAACACTGCAAGAACTTCCTTTTCATTTTAGCTAAGCTTTCGACCAGCGGGAGATAGCAATATCTTTTCCTATCTTTACTTGCCTACATATGAAGAGGTGTGCCTTCCAGTGCTGCACAGCGAAAGATACAGCTGTCCACCTCACGTGCTAACACCAATCGAGACAAAGACTACAAATGATCATCTTATACACGTCGCACGCAGCGAAAAAATAAGAAATGACACTAATTGTTATAACCGTAACGACTGGTTTTTACATGCCCAGCATAGTAAAATTTCAGTCTATAATGAATTTTTTTATTCTCATGTTTGGGTAGTAGATATTGTTTTTAGAGCTTCATGTTTAGGAAAAAAGTTATTTAGTATCCAACTGTTGACAAGAAATCTGTTATAAATTCACAAAATTGCCCGTAGTTGTTCACGCTCTGCAAAAATTTTTACATGACATTGATCACTGAATATATTAGAAAATAGTCAGCATTAATCGGGTAACAGACGACCACTAGCAAAATGGTCGCAAAGAAATGATACATTTCATAAACTAATTGCATATCAGTGGAGAGCTGACACCATCACCCTAAATGTCGCTTCCATCTGCTGCATGATATGCAGCAACCTGTTCACGCGATCATCAAAATTCAGTAACACTATGAAAACAATTCATGGCAGCATCAGCTCTTCTTTGTGCTATTGATTATTGATATTTTTACCTGAAGAACAGTTAAAAAATATAAAAGCGAAATCTATGCCTCACTATTAACTTCTGACTTGTCTGTAGTAACCTCCACCTGGAAAAATGATAGCAACGCGCCAAAAACGTTATTACAATAAGCGTGTAACACCTAATAATGTTTTAAAAGTATTGGAGGGTCAGGCGACAGTATTGCCACTCTTACCTGAATCTCTGCCAAATGCCCTTCATTTTTCTGGTGGCATATGGGACAGTTTCAGTAGTTTTAGAACTGAGCATCCTTTGGTGTTTTGGTGCTCTGCATTAACCGTTTTCCAGAAACAGTTTTAGGAATGGTATCTGACTGCTTTTGAAAAAAAACAACCATTCTATTTTGGAAAACTTCAGACGAACATGTTTTACCACATCCATGCCATGGTTAGGGCTCTTTGCTTTATTTCATGTACTGATTACTGTTTTATTCGACTTTTGGATTTGCAGCTCTTGTCTTTCCTTCCGCGTTTGCAGTTAAATTATTGGATATAGGTTCTGCCTTTTATGCTAAAACACACTTTTTTCTTGTTACCCAAACATGTTTCGGCATCTCTGTGCGATCATCAGTCGGTTTTGATATTGAAAATTGTAAAAAGTGAACAAATTTTAGTCTGTAACTGATCTAACAAAGTGAGGCCTAAAGAAAGTTTTGTTCGTTTTTCTTATTACCGTGATTTTACATGATATGGTTCTGCAGGAGCGTCTTTGTGGTGACCTGCACTGATAGCTTGTCATCTGAAAACCAAACGACATAAAAGTGAATTTCATCGGCGAATTAACACATCCTTTGATTTTTAAAAAAACATTGTTTTGGTGTGGCAAAATGTTGTGCGTATATATTTGTTATTACTCATGTTTAGTTGTACTTGACTTTCTTTTGCGTTCCATGGGCATTGCACAGACGTATTAATGTACTTTGTGTAATTTCGTTTTTACGAACGCCTTTTCACTTCACAAAAGGCGGTGAGCACTATGTTGTGTTTCCTAACCTCGTCGGCGTTCCCGAGAGAGTTTGATAAGATACGCCTGATCGATGAACCACACACACATATAGAACAGTTACACAATGAAATAAACAACTTACACAGAAAAATTCACGTCACGGTGGAAACAGAGACAGACAACACAATAAATTTTCTGGATTTAACCATACGAAAAACGAACAACACCCATGACTTCAGGGAACCGACAATCACGAGCACCTGTCGAACCCCCGGTGGCACACAAGCAGGCCTCTGATTCATGCTCGACAGATTGAGCGGAACACCCATCAGCAAACATAATTACACATAGGACCTAAATACAATAAAACAGATAGAGGAAACTGGTTACAAACCCCATATGACAAAAATTAAACCTAGAAATTTGTAGACAGAAAAGGAACACACACACACACAAAACCTTGCACAACACAGGTCAACGCAACATACAAACAATGACCACGTGCAAGACACAACAGTGCCACAACAAACACACAAAAGAAAATGGAACATACTCACCTACAATAACAAAATTGCCCACAGAATAGGCAACGTATTGAAGAAACAGGGACTTCAAATAGGATAGAGGACAGGCAAAACAACACAGAAAAAAACTCAGAACACATGAGATACCCAAACATAAATTCAGCAGTTGAGGAATATGTAAAGTCACATGAAACACTTACCAATCAGTATAAAAAGGACAAACATGTAGGGACTTTAGATAAAGATACACAGAACACCTCAGAACCCTAAAAAGCAACAGCACCCATAGTACATTTGCTAACAACCTGATGCCCAAAACCACCAACTAACTACAATAGCAACAGAATTAAAAATACTGAAATCCAGCCAGTACCTGTACCACAAACTGACAACAGTAAAGAAGGTCCACGTACAGAAGGCAAGAGCAGAAGGCAAACGAGTTTTACAAGAAAACACTACACTCTGTAAAGGCACACTATTTAACACATTACAGAAACTTTACAGAAAAGGCACACAAACACCCGAATGAGCTAACACACACACACACACACACACACACACACACACACACACACAGAAGGAGAGAGAGAGAGAGAGAGAGAGAGAGAAAGATAAGTAGTAAACAAATGAACGCCGACAGGGTTAGGAAGCACAGCAACATATTGCTCACGGCGTTTTGCGAAGTGAAAAGGCGTTTGTAAAAACGAAATTACGCAAAGCACATTAATGTATTTGTGCAGTGTCCTCAGAATGCAAAAGAAGAAGGGCCAGTCTCAACAAAATATTTTGCCACACCAAAATAACGTTTTTTAAAAACCAAAGGATGTGTTAACTCACTGATGAAATTGACATTTACACTGCTAGGTTTTCAGATCACAAGCTATCAGTGCAGGTCACCATACAGATGGTCCTGCAAAACCATATAATGTATAATCAGGGTAAGAAGGAAAACGAACAAAAACATTCTTTAGACCTTACTTTGTTAGATCAGTTACAATCTAAAATATGTTCACTTTTTACAGTTTTCAATAAATAAAACCCACTGATGACAGCACCGAGGTGCCGAAACGTGTTTGGGTAACAAGAAAAAACAGCATTTTTACATAATAGGCGAAACTTATTACCAATAAGATCACTGGTCTGTTTGATTAGCTTTAAGTAATTTGTGTTCTGTAATCAAAAGTGACTACAACTGAAGTATTAACTAAAAGAAAGAGCCTTTGTTAGTACACATATCGTATTATTTGTGTAAAAAAACCTTACATATCATAATTCTTCCAGTTAGATTTTCATAAACTTTGGCTGGAAGGTGAATCGGTACACAAATAAGAACTATCTTTCTAATTACTTTAGCATACAACCACAAATTTAACATAAGCCTCAGCTCAGGAATATGTTCCTGAATTAAATGGTTATATGCTATAGGTAATTAGAACGATTACCTGCACAACTGCTACTTTCGATACTAGGGATGGACAATATTAGAATGAAAACTACTTCTTATCTTTGTTCTTTGACTGTGAGCGTTACTGAATGTGCGGAAAACTTATCAATCGACAACTGTTTTTGTTACATATATTAACTGCCGCGTATTTCTTTTCGTGAAACTCTAGCAAGTCAAACGCCAAAAATATAATCTGAAGAATGTCGTGGCGATTAGAACAGAGCTATTTTCAATTTAAAGAACATTGGTGATAGAAGAGAAATAGTGAAAGATTGGAACAGCGTTCACGTGTCCTTCGACACATCGCCACGCTAGGAGAACCTGAGGAATAAGCACGCATCTTGCAAGCCTATTTCTCACTGCTAATGCCATCTAACAGTCATGCCGTGAACGAGGTGGTCAGCAATATACGCAGTCTCGTTTTTATTTCTTACGGACTACAGTAATTTCTGACACGCAACGAAAAATCTGGATCATGTATCCCAGATTAGCCTATACTGATGAATGTGAAAGTGTAGACGGTAATACTTGTGAAATGATAGAATGAGTGACATTTTTTTTGTACATTTTTCTGCAACTTCTACACATCTGAAACTATTTACGTTTTTGTCTTCTCAAGGGCATAAACATATAACCATTGAGTGACACATCTTTCAGCTCCTGAAATTATTTAAAACTGTCCTGTACACTGAAGCGACAAAAAATCATGAGATACCGATACGTACATATACGGATGACAGTAGAGCGCTAAAGAGTCTTTATAGTTCTGTGGATGTCGATATTCGCTTGTCATTTATCAGCTCAATGTGTACTTCAAAGTCGTGCCAAAGACAGTTTAAGATTAGAGTGACTTATTTATTCGTAAATAATTAAATATTTAACTTTCCTGCGATTTATGCTGAAATGGGCAGCCAAATACCAAAAGAGATACAAATCCGGCATCTCATACTTTTTTGATTTTCAGAAGGATAGGAACGCAACAGTTGCCACCAAAAACATTTGCAATGTTTATCCAAGTGCATTAGACGTTCGTAAATGCCAAAGTTGGTTTTCTAAGTTCAAATCCGGTAATTTTTATCTTTCCGTCTCATATGGTTGAGGAAGAACGATAACTTCAGACAACGTCACGTTAAGGGCGAAGTGGAAGCAAATCCGTGTAAGACAATCTAGGAACTGTCAAACACTCTTAATCAACAATGGTCGACCATCCAAGAACGTTTGTAGCGGATTGGTGAGGACAAACTATGCTAACTGATCCAACAGATGCACATTGCTTAAGCGGCAGAATACAAAAGCGTTTTTTCATCGATTGATCACTGAAGATGACACAATGGTCCTCTATGATAACCTAAAACGCAAAAAGCAGTGTGGTCTCTCTGAATGAAACGCCACGAAATACAGCAAAGCCAGGTTAACACCCCAAAAGACACATTTGTATGTGTGGTGGAGTGTTTGCGGAGTCGTTTATTTTGAAGTGCTGAAACCTGGGAAAATTGTGAATACAGGCCTTCACTGTGAACAAATGGATCGGATAAGTCATCTTTAATTGAAAGATGCCCACCGATTGTCAACAGGAAAGATGTAATTTTGCAGCACAGTAACGCAAGACCTCACTGCACAAGACGAACACTAAAAAAAAGAAAATAAATTAATGAACTGGGTGTGAGGTACTGTCTCACCTACCGTGCTCGCCCGCCACTGTGCCATTGAATTTCTATTTAATGCTATCGCCACGATATTTTCTAAGTGGCAAAAAATGTGAAAATGAGGATGATGTCCAAAACGCCATCTTCAGATATTTTTCTCAAAAACCAACAGTTTTTTATCGATCTGAGAGTAAAAATTTGCACTCTAGAGGGCATAAGATTGTTGATAACGAGGGTGATTACGTCTTTGATAAAAAATAAAAAACTTGTTAATAATTCATCGGTTTGGATTTATTGTAAATGAATGACATTACTTTTCGGTTCCGCTGATAGTTCTCGTCTTCTTCGAGGACAGTTGGACTTTACATCATTTATTTCGTTGGATGTATTGCAGTATTCTTTTCGTTTCTTTATTGCCCCTTGTGGGTATCATTTCTGTCACATATTACTTCTTTCTATTACTTCCTTCCGGCAGTTAATTGCGTTCCTTTGGCCTCCCAAGTATTCCAGGATTCTCTAAACCTATCTCTCAGGTATCATGCGTTTGATGTGCCCATTTAAGCTCAGCCTTGTCTTATTAAAGATAGTGAGTTATTCAGATTTCTCATACAGTCCCTTATTTCACCATAATATTAGGTTCCCGCCATGTTACGTAATCCTTAAGATCCTCCTCTGAATATATCTGCTTCATTTCCAAGTTCTCTTGTACATGTTTTCTTTCCAAGTGGCCACATTCAAATACATACTGGTATTCCGATTTTATTACCAGTAGCCGAGATTTGGGGTGACTGATATCCATTATTTGTCACAGACATTTCGGCATAATTGGTAAGCTATTTCCATCTTTTTTGCTCTATTTTGCAATACGATAGTTGATAGCTATATTTGCGTTATCTCTTCTCCGTCTAAGTATTTCCCTTTCTGCACTCTCATTCTTTCTTATATACTTGGCCTGCAACATTTGCGTTGAGTCTGTTTTGTTTTATATAATAACTACTACTTTTTTCATAATAAATTTGTGGTCTTGTCATCATTCTGTAGTATGATGCTCCTGTTGAGGCTCTCCAAGTTTGTAATACAAATATGACTTCCGCAAAACACAGTGTCTTTCTTTTTTTTTCATCATACATGTTCGAACACCTATTTCTAACTATCTTTGTATCTCGCTTTTTTTTCTGGGGGTGTAGAATTTAAAGCTTGTTATTGTGGCCTGATACTATACACTAAGACTATGAACTTTCAGCACATTCAAGTTTTTTGTAATATTGTGCTACCTTGTTGTTCCCTATGAGAGTAATTCTACATACTTTAGTAACACATTCTGTCATTTAATTTTTTAATTATATTACAGATTTTAAACAATAAAACGAATTTACGAAGCGGTAGTCATTTCTTCAGTTTCTGCGTTGGAGAAGATAGATACATCTGTAACCTAGTATCTATAATCTAGTGTCTTTAACGATCTTCTGAAGCATATAAATCTTTATTTTTTCGGTTTCTTTGTTATCTGCCAGCATTCTCAAATTATCTGCGAATGCTGAACAGTAGTTTCTTATTTGAGATCTTCCTAACGCTATCCAATTTCGTGCATCAGTTTGTTTCATCTTCTTTCTTCAGTCTCTGACTACTTTTCAACGGCTGTCTGAAACAACACTATTTGTTTGTGCGCACTTTGCTCATGATTCATTTATCTGAATACCAAGAAGCGGTTTTTAGTGCTAGTAATAGGTGTTGTAGTTGGAGTTGTTTTGGTCGGGGCACATGGAAGAGTGATCATCAACATTCACATCATCTTCTTATCCAAAGCATTGAAAATCTAGATTCCAGTATATTTTAGACGACATAATTTTTGTTGATATGCTTCCTGCATATACCTTTCTGTCTATAAATTCTTCACCTGCATAGGACCCGCAGTAGCCAAACATACAAAACTCACACCTAAGGCCATGGAGGAATTCAATTCGCGCCCCCTGACACCTGAGATCAACTGGCTACAGTCACTGGAAGAGGTTACTTCGGCTGCATGGTTGATAGTATACCTACATCATGGCGTTCTACTCATCAGATAGCATAATGCAACATTCCCATACATCAATCATCCCAGGCACATACATCATCTAGTAACATCTCCAAACCTTGCACCATTATCTTTTTGTCTGTGGGGATGTGTGACAAAAGCTACAGTGAAAATGAGACACACCATTTTAAGTCATACATTACGAGATTGAGTTTTTCATGTGCTTTAAGTGTGTAGAATATTCATACTGCTTTTTATACCATACTCAATGTACAGGAGCTGGAATAACACAAGGTTCTCTTTTGAGATCGACGTTGGTTGTACATGTGTCATACACCAGAGTTGTGTAGAGTTCGTATAGCCCCATTCGACAAATGAGGCAGCAACATATAAGTCAGACATATTATGGAGGCGAATAGTTAATGAATTCTCGGAATAAACTCCAAACAGCTTCGGTACTGCCTAAAAGTGTTTTACAAACTGTCAATTTAAACTAACAACCAAATGTCTAAAAAAGTTTTATACAACAAAAAGACAGATTATACAGACACCTCAAGTGTTACCAAGTGAAAGCACAGTATTTGGACTGAGTAATTCCAATATCTTACAATTCATCTCTACAAATGCTTTACCTTTTTAAGAACTACGTAGTTATGGAAACATAGAAAAAGAAAACTGCCTGGTAGCTGCCTTACATCACTTAAGAAACAAAACACCATTGCTTAGCAGGAAAATCAATCTCTGACTTAACAAATCGATAATTAAGCCAGTAACACAGTGCTGGGTGTCCCACTCAAACCTCCCTGATTTCAAAGACCCAGAAAAAAAAAAAACACTACGGATACGACAATGAAAAATGCACCAAATTGTAGAGCATCTCAAAGAATTTATTTATTTATCATCAATACACCTCTACATGTGAACCATTTGTAGCACGAAGAATATCGAGTCTATATTCGATTTCTTGCCAAGTTCTTTGTAACATTTACTCTGTTATTGTTGCAATCGCATTAGTGATATGATATCCCAACGTAGGAATATCGTCCACTTTGGTTGCATACACGCAGTACTTCACGAATCCCCACATGAAGAAATCAAGCGGGGTAATGTCGGGTAAACGTGGTGGCCAGGCAATGGGTCCTCCACGTCCGATCGAACGATTGCGACATTTACTATCCAGGAACTTGCGAACGGCCATTGACTAATGCCGTGGAGCTCCATCTTGTTGAAAAATGATATTGGGTTGCAAGTCCTGTATCTGGGGGTACACAAACTGCTCCAACATGTCCAGATACACTGACACATTCACTGTTTGTTCTGCAAAGAAGAAAGGTCCAACAATCCTGTCGTGCATTAGCCCACACCCAATGTTTAGTTTAGGGCTGTCACGAACATGTTCAATAACAATGTGCGGATTTTGCGAACCCCAAATCCGAACATTATGCCTATTTACCGTTCCTGATTGATGAAAGGTTGCCTCATCTGAGAATAAACATCTTTCCAGCAAGCTAACATCTATATCAATGCTCTGCAGCATATCCACAACAAATTGCTGTCGGCATGGTTTGTCGTTCAGCGTCAGATGTTACAGAATTTAAACTTTGTAAGCACACATGCGAAGGCACTTGTGAACTACACAATGCAATGTTGATCGTGGTACATCAACTTGCCTAGATGCTTGACGAATTGACTTAATGTGGGTTTCTGTGAAACGTTTGATGTCCTCCACTGTGTCTTCTGAAACTCTGTAACATGCACCTCCAGAATGTTTCAGAACACTTTCTGTTGACAGAAACTTCCTATACCATTCTTTAATTGTATTCACATCAGGTGGATCACATTCATACGCACAAAGATAGTTTCTTTGCCCAGTAATCGGCGATTTTATTACTGCAAACCACACTACTGCTTGCGCACACTGCTGAGGAGTCGCCATTTTCACTTCATGCAACGATGCTGCACTCTGGCGACGATACTTGGCACTTCTGACGTGGGAATATAAATTCTTCGAGATGCTCTACAACGTAGTGCATTTTTCATTGTCGTATCTACTGTGGTTTTTCTCTCCTGGGCCCTTGAAATCAGGGAGGTTTGAGTGGGAACCCTGTATGTCTCTCCCATATTGGGATATAACGTACTGCACTTACACTAATAAATTTCAGACAGTCTAAAATAAGACACCGTGAATAACACTAAATGCTCTGTACGGTTTCTTAGAACCACAACAATCTCTAACGACCTAGAAATTATACTAAAATAAACTACTACTACTACAGTAAATTAGTTTACTCAGCAAACACATATATTCATGAACTATACACATGTGAAATCCATCAGCGACAAAAGAATAGACTTCCAAAGCTGATTCCCACAAACTGAGTTGACACACGGCGCAGTCGCTTAATGGGAGGCATTTCCCATTTTCCCTCGCATCAGCCACTGTGCCGTGTGTCAATATAGTTTGCGCAACGGTACTAACGGTACTCTTATCCCACTCACCACTACAAAAATTAAATTGAGAATCAACAGTGGAATATTTCTGTTTGAATCATATACTCATATTTAGAGATAAGTCTTTTTTTTCTGATCGAACATGTATCCGGTGAAACAGTTAACTATAATTTATTTTTTCCAGTGATTTTTCTTTCTGTATCTTATTCTCTCACTCTGCTGTTTTTCTATGTTTCTCAGTGGAGAATGAGGATCTTTCTGCGCTTTCTTTCTTTGTTTTGTAGACAACCCTAAAAGTTATTAATTTTGGTTATGAAGCTGTCTGCTTTCGATATCCCCAGAGACATTCATTTTTATAAAAGTTTGTTTCCCATTTATATCAGTTTTTGGCCCCAAAATTTTTCGAAAAATCTTTCTTTTTTTCTCCACTCGTTCCATTGGCCTATTTTGAGTTAAGCTATTGCTGCGTACAACATTCTAACTAAAAATATGTTTCTTTTATAATAATGAAGATGTTAAGCAATAGTTGTGAATATCCTCCTTAAATTTACCACTGCTTAAAATGTAAATTACAAATTATTCATTCGTCTGCACTTCGTAGTTCTTTTTGATATTATTACATGGCGAAAGTTTTACCCCTATATTTATCATTTGTTAGTTAAACCTAATGTTTTTCTCATAGTTGTTTCAGGACCAAACAACAAAGAAATAAATTTAATGCCCGTAATGCTAATCCTGCTCTTATAACAAAACTTAAAGGAGGCTCAGATAAATTTCCAATGTGAGCTAAAAAGTATAATGAAACTAGTGCTGCCGTTTTGTAATATTTAAGAAGACTTTTATCAGTTATTTACGCAATTTTGCATCAGCAGTTTGATCCAATAACTTATTTGTCTGCTCTGGATCACATTTTTGCATTTCTATTACGTGTATCGTGCCTAAAGTAGTTTTGTATTCTCTAAAATCGGTCACACATAAATTGCAATTTTCTAACTGGAGATTGTCTGCTGTACCCGTCTGCTGTACCGGCCTCCAGAAACATTTAGCATTCCTCCTACAGTACGCTATGCAGATTCGCTGTCTTTTCCCGCTACAGAAAGCAGGTCTTAGAACACCATATGGCAACCAGGCTGGGCGACGCGTGTCGTTAACGTTGTTAACATGCGCGCATTGCTTATATAGGTGTAATGAATGAACAGGTCCAGATAGTTTGGTTGTAGAGGCTGGACCTATCTGCAGACACTTCATTCACAACTGTTCCACTCTGCTGTTTTCCGACTAAAATCAGACCTGCGTCACCCGCTAATGACGAAAGTCTTGTGTTATACTGGCCATTGTGAGTGGTGAACGTATGTTCTCTTGCTGTGGTAGGTAAGGAACAAGTACACACACCTTTAGCAAGCACGGCGTCTAGTTAAGGCAACGTACAAGGTATATTATCATTATTATTAGTACACGTTCATATATGTATCGACAAGAATGCTTCCATGTAATTTCTCATCTTACTACGGCCGAAAGACAAATGCGTGAATTTGTGGTCTGAGAAATTTTGAAATAAAGTAACGTGATACTCTGACAGGGCGAAGTTAACGTAATATTCAAGGTATCGTAGGCTGGCAGTGAAATTTTGATTTCCAGCATGTACTTGAAAACTTCCTGCTTTTCTTTACTTAATCTCTTTTCCCTTAACCCACACCGAAAACACGTTTCCTTCTAAACGAGTTTGCACAGCTGTAGAATGTGGACTAACTGGCCTCTCAAGTATTTGCAGAAATCACAGTAACCGGGAGTTCAGGAACGGTGACACCACCGAAGAGACATCTGTACGGCAGAGGTGGAACGATTAACTCAGAAAGCTGGAAACAGAGGGCAGCTCTATCAATACTGTGAACGTGGAACATCCGCAAGACTCATGTACTTATATCATTTCACATTTAATACGTATTAATCTGTACAAATTTACGCGGTAAATATTTTTGTTTTGTTTCTGGAGAGCTTAATTACATATTTTCCTTAGTCGGGACTTAACTCGCTTTGGTTTCGATTTTTCTATTATAAACTTCATAGTTTCCAAACAAATAATGACATTGCCGTCAAACTTTTAGATTTCAGTCACAAATTGTGTTATTATCATGGGTAAACCAACACAAAAACACCAACAAATAAATATTTAAATTCAGACTTAAGAAGCTCATTTTTTTAAAAAAATCCGAATAGCAAATCCCTTCTCATATATAGATGAATTTTCGTTTCTGAATACTACATCAAGTAACTAACTTACTACAGCAGATTACGTCACGTAATCTTGAGAAGTAACATCTTTGACGTATTAATTAAAACAGTGAGTGGCTCGGTTCTCCCGCTCGAAAGTGATCTCTCTGTATTTACTTTATGGAGGTAACTTTACTGCTACATTTCTTTTTAAATTCCCATGCATTAGTCTTACCGGAAGCCACCCGACTACTGAGGATTAATTTAAAGGCAGGTTTTTTTTTTAATTGACATTCTAGTTATTACACGGACGACTGACTGTGCTTTCGTGACATGCGCGCCATCTATGTGTCGCTGGCAGCAGCATGTATCCCCAAGTTGCCGACAGATGGCGCAAAGTCACTGTACGACACATCAGACATCCCACGACAGAACTGCAAGTCACAAAACGATACAAAGCGCCATTTCCAAAGACAGCGGACTAAGTGTAGACTTATGTAGCGTTGTAAGTTGAATTAATTATAAAAAAAGATTTACAATGAAGAACATTGTCAGTCATAAATTTCACTGCAGCAGCTTGTGTTCGAATGGTGCAAAGTATTGAAGCTAGGAGAAAAATTATAAAGTGTTGAGAGAGACTAGTATCTTACATAGTTCATTATCCTGAAATGAAAATAACGAATTCTGGATATCAGGGGTGGCAAAGTTAATAGAAACATAAATAATAAAAATCAACTTCCTTGATTTTTCATAAGTGTGCCATTGTACTTATAAAAGATGTGCAGTAGTAAAAACAATAAACATCAGATACACGGTCTTAAGCATGACGAATCGTCTTCCCCTCTATCCGCCATGCACCCAACAAACGTCACCATACACATTTCCTCATAAACAGCGAAAGAAGCATCACAAACTCAAAATTGTCAAAATGAATTTAACATATGGGCATCTTGCAATAATATCAAGCAAAATCTTTCCACAGTCTGTCTTGTTTTACTGTAATTAAACTGATTCCCTGAATAAAATCACAATCAGAACACAAATTCCTAGATGAATATATTGATATTGCAAAGTGATGCTAATAGTCGTGCTATTAGCGCAAATCACTTTCGCCACCTATCTCTTATCCATAACATACGGCAGTTAACTCCAGCGAGAGAGTTCTCCAGGAAACTACACTTATGAGGTTTCTTGCTACAGTTCTCACGAAATAGTAAACTTTCTTGGTTTCCAATATAAGCACTCGTGAAGTCTCGTACGTCTTCTTATTTCACAGGTAGAAGTGCAATGGATTTCGGAATGAAATTTTTCACCTCGTTTGTAGCTGTTAGAGATGTCATAAAAAGACGACCACAGCTTACAGCAAGATAAAGAAGAAATTTTTGAAGTATATATAGCACACAAGTGAAATATCTTGAAACGCATGGGACAGAAATTCAGCACGAGCGAAGGCAGTTAATGTTCAAAGTCGAAACAGTGCACAATCACTGGTTTGGGAGGAAGGGGGAGATCTGAGCACAACAGTCGTTAATGGAATGTTCCGTCGGTTCATGGCACAACATTTTTCCCGTTATTAATGAAAGACACACGACAGTGGTATAATATTCTGCAACATTTATTATGTTACAAAACAATTTTCGGCTTTACTGCACCGTCACGTACGAAGATTTTGGCGGCTGTGAAATTTTTGTAGGCTTAAAGATGTTAAAATGGTGTAACCATCATGGAGGTAAAAAAAAACAAAGGAGGTGGCGTTAGAGACTATTGCTGTACTTTGTTCTGAAGCCAGAGATGACGGGGTCTGCCGCCATTTTCAGTAGCCAAACAGTTAGCAGACTACTGTTTATGATTGCTTCTTGTCCGTTATTTCCGTCGTGTGCGCGCAACAGCTGTTTTAAATATTAAAAATTATAGAATAACATAGTGTCACGAAGGCAATTTCAAATGTTTTTCCGTTCTTCAATGTGTGTTTTCTATAGTGATACGACACATTTGCCCTCATTAATATAGCTTGTTTTTTGCTACTATATTTCGACTAAACAGAAACAGAAGGAATCGATGTGAAAAGCATGCTTCCGTAATCCATATAATTACACTCAGCAAATGAAACTGGAACTCACAAACTAATGCTTATTTGCTTTCTGGTATCGGTACTGCTTCTTGTTCATTACATTTTCAGCTTTCAGCTCATATGTACAACATTTTTAGTGTTCACACATGCAAAAAACGTACCTACGTGTTATTTGCTAGCCTATAAACGTGTGCAATGAGGAAAGAAGTAAGGCATGCTATCATACCTTTGCATGTCAACAAACTGAATGATTATTGAAATGTCAAAGAAACAGAACTGCATAGAAGTATTCCTGCATGCAGAATGGAGTTCTTGTTTTCTTAAATTGGTAGTGCGTTAGTCTCTCTGTAGTTTACCCATCTTCTCATTTTGAAATCTTACCTATGATGCGCCATTCAGTGTGTGGCCAATAATAGCAACTTACAGGGTAAAAAAACGATATAATTTTTTAAACATTTTGAAACATTGTGAAATGCTTTAAATTTGAGTAAGGGAATGGTCCCATCAACGCTAAAGACCACTCGAAATGGAGATTTTGCGTTAGCATGTATGTGAGTAGCTTTTTAGTAATGATAGCCTAATCTGTGTAGGATATAGGCCTACATTTACAGCAGCAGTCAGTCGGCTTTTCCCGAATATTTCTCACCAGTAACTTGTCCGTTTTTCAGGAATAACCAAACGTAGCACAACTGGAATGTACGTGTACTTTGATCAACTGCTTGATTTTACTTTTGAATTTCATTTTGAGGTTTTCAAAGTATATAAGTATATACCATGCTTTGTGATGTACCAATAGTTAGTTACTTAGTTTCCTGTTCCATGTATCATTTGCACGATAAATAGTAATAATATGGAACGAGTCATTACATATTGACATCAGTTTTCCTAAACACGCCTCCATCCTGATCATTTATTAGTTTTTAGGTTTTTTAATTAAAAACAGACAGATGTTAGTAATTCCTACCTTTCACCATTTACACATTGCAGTAATAGATAATCTTCAGCGGAATAGGAGGAGTTAGCAAAGAGAAACGTCTTCAGTTTAGTTTCAAATTTTACTTTGCTGTGAGTCAGGCATTTTACATCAGTGGATAAATGATAAAATCTTTTTGTTGCAGCATTGTGAACACCTGTTTGTGCTGCAGACAACCTTAATGGGACGCAAAGAATGTCATTTCCTTCCTCTGGTATTGTAATTGTGTACATCAATGCTCCTGTTGGAAGTGCTGTTGATTGCAACAAACTCCATGAGGGAATAACTACACCGTGAAACGGATAGATTGCTACTCACGTGCCGAGCACCAGGCAGGCATAACGAAAAAGAGTCTTCACATAAATATTCAGCCGAAGTCTTCACAAAGGAAGTACAGCACACATACAAGCTCATACACACGAAACTCGCGCACACATGACCGCTGTCTCCGGCTGTTCTAGTCAGAATCTTTTTTAAATGCGGAGAATATGTGAACAAGGAATATTAATTATTGGCGTGAGGAATTAAGGGCATCAGTTGCTGCCCCAACAATCAGCGCGGTTACGTAGCCGTGTGGTGTGCGAGGACGAGGCCGTTATTGATGTGGCTTGGATGTCGGAGCATTTTCGATTTGGAAGGCAATGATAAACACAGGAAAAAAGAGAGAGAACTGGCACTGATTAAAGTAAGGCAACAATAACTCATGTATACAAAAGAAAATATTGCTTGAATTGCTCCACTTACGAATGAAATGTGATTCCTTAAACTTTAGATGACGATCAGATCGATTAGTAGATCCACAAACAAAGCAAGCTGGCGTTTTTGAAGAAAAAACTAGGTCTCCACACAATCAAGGAACCGAACACAGTTGAAACTGGGTACGGGCACGTCAGAGTGACGTCACAGAGAACTGCCACCGCGATGAACTATAGGGTATGAATGAGGTGAACCTAATATTTTGGGCTAGTTGGGATGGCGGACATCTACTTCAAGTTTGTGACGTAAAGGCATCCCATTCATTTTTTTACAAGGTCTACAACTTTGCTTCCGCCGTTTTTCCCCAATATTTGAGGCTTTAATGAAACAAATTGGTTACAGCCGGCCGAAGTGGCCGTGCGGTTAAAGGCGCTGCAGTCTGGAACCGCAAGACCGCTACGGTCGCAGGTTCGAATCCTGCTTCGGGCATGGATGTTTGTGATGTCCTTAGGTTAGTTAGGTTTAACTAGTTCTAAGTTCTAGGGGACTAATGACCTCAGCAGTTGAGTCCCATAGTGCTCAGAGCCATTTTTTGAAATTGGTTACACATGTATCATTCTAAGTATTTTCCATCGCTGGCCACTACTTTCTACCGTCTTTCGGGCAGTGTACCAATCCCGCGTCGTAAAAATTGTCCATCTTTTGAAGTGATCCACAAATCGACCCAATTGTGACTTCATGAGATCGGAAGTGTTGGTCAGTCAGTACATGCGCCATTGATCTAAACAGGTGATAGTCAGAAAGAGCAATGTCTGGCGAATACGGCAGGTGGGGTAGGGCTTCCCATTTTAACGTTTCCAAGTACGTTGCAACGTGGGGTCGATCGTTGTAGTGCTGCAAAAACACTTTATCGTGCCTCTCGCTGTATTGCGGCCGTTTGTCTTTTAATGCTCTGCTCAAACGCATTAATTACGTTCGATAACGAGCACCTGTGATTGTTTCACTTGGTTTTATCTCTTCATAGTACACGACGCCGAGCTGGTCCCATCAAATGCAGAACATGACCCTGGAGCGGTGAAAATTCAGTTTGGCCATCGAGGCGGAAGCATGGCCGGGATATCCCCATGATTTTTTGCGTTTAGGGTTATATTAATGAACTTATTTTTCGTTCCAGGTCACAATGCGATGCAGAAATCCCTTCCGTTTTTGCCTCTGAAGCGGTGGCTCAGATGGATAGAGCGTCTGCCATGTAAGCAGGAGGTCCCGGGTTCGGGTCCCGGTCGGGGCACACGTTTTCAACATGTCCCCAACGAAGTACATCAACGCCCGTTTGCAGCTAGGGTGTCCATTTAATTATCATTTCATTTCAAGCAAAGCTGCATGGTCATCCACGGTAACTGTTCTTTCGGGAACAGGTACTACCGTCATATATAGTTAAAATATGGCTTCCCGGCCATTGATCTTCTTGTGCGAACGCACACGCTATGCTCGAACTCGTACGGGACTTGGTAGATTAATCTGCCACGAGTAATGAGTATGATGGGCAAACATCTATTAGGCGCACTACGAATGCAGTGGTGTGGACATGTTGGGAATGTGGATCTCACGGGGAGCGTGCAAGGGATAAGTCCCTGCAGACGCACTATCCTCTGTGCCCGGGGTGGCTCAGATGGATAGAGCGTCTGCCATGTAAGCAGGAGGTCCCGGGTTCGGGTCCCGATCGGGGCACACATTTTCAACATGTCCCCAACGAAGTACATCAACGCCTGTTTGCAGCTAGGGTGTCCATTTAATTATCATTATATAAAATATGTGGCACATCAAGCAATGAACTACACGACAAATTATAACAACTATTCTGAGAGGAAAATTAAGTTGAACAGTACGTAGTAAAATTTGGTGACATATTCCAAAAGGGTGACTGAACTAAATAATTTTGTCCTCAAAAAAACCAATATTGCAAACAGGTACAATATAGTAACTGAAACTAAGCAGTAAAATGAAACAAGTGTGAAATACTAAGTAAAATTTTAACAAAGCAAGCGAAATTATAGGAACTGAGATAAAGACTTGTGGCATGTGAGAAGGGGAAGGGGAGGGGGGGGGGGGGGAGTAATTTACAAAGTGGTCTGGATGGGATTATAAGCAGTAACTGCTGTTAGAAGTGGCGAGTTAGGGAACTGTGCCTGATCATTGATCATTCGGTACCAATCATGGGCAAGTGGACGTATGATAATTAATTTCCTTTATTTCAATGTAGTTTATCTTCCTTCCGTGTTTCATAAGTCTTCGTGTTGCACCCTGTAACTCTGGCCTTCTTTCAGCAGTTACAAGTGATTATCATATTCAGTTCCTTTCCAAAACGGAGATGCTATTTTTATCACTGTACAGAAAGAGTGCAGTAATTTTGTACACATAACACGAGGTTTTGAAGTTCTTGGATTTAAGCGTTCTGACCACATTCAAAGAGACTTCTAAATATAAAATCGCTTAGCATTCGTTAAGGTCTTGAAGTGGTGGGTCGATCACAGAGTAAAGAAGATAGGGCACTTGTTGCTTTCGTTTTTTTATGCATTATGGAGTCCATCAAGGTTGGTATGTAGCCACTGCTTGGTGCTTTTTGTTTGATTGTATTGTATGCACACTGGAAGTTCTCTCACTCAAGGTTACGGACATTGGGTGACGCAGCATTGAATGAAAAGCACTGTTTTGTTAAGTCACTGCGTATTGAGAACTGAGGTGTATTACAATACCTTCGTGCAGACACACATACTTGTCTTTGTACCAGACGATAGCGTAACAGTTGAAAAGCAGTTTGTAAAATAGCGAATATTGTGGAACCTTGTACCGGTGCCGTATGCTTTTTCTTATATACCGATGCACGATTTCTTACAACTCGAAACTACTGAAAAACTTTATTTATTATTCAACAATACTAATGCTACAACTTTCTAATAGATGTTACCTACAATATACGTCAATGAGATGTGAAGCCGGCCGAAGTGGCCGTGCGGTTAAAGGCGCTGCAGTCTGGAACCGCAAGACCGCTACGGTCGCAGGTTCGAATCCTGCCTCGGGCATGGATGTTTGTGATGTCGTTAGGTTTAACTAGTTCTAAGTTCTAGGGGACTAATGACCTCAGCAGTTGAGTCCCATAGTGCTCAGAGCCATTTGAACCATTTTTGAGATGTGAACGTTTATTTGAATGGGCATCTCAAAGCATCGTCAGTGGTTATGATTTTGCACACATAATAAATCAGCTGTAAACAAATTGCGTAAATAACACGTTTTACATTTCGATCCCTGTACAATTAAAATAGTTAAACATTCATAAGTAAAACTTTTTAATTATAAAACAACGAAGATGTCAAAAGTATTGAATATTGTGCATGCACATGTTTACGGTATCACCACCAACAATTCTGTCAGGCAAAACAAACGCGTTAGGTGAAAAACTTTTATAGTTTACAGTATGATTCAAATGAAAAAAATATTATTGGCTATGTTATGTTTCTGCAGACATTTAACGTACAGATATATAGGAATAGTTTCTATATATACAACTTTATCTGTTTTTGACGTGGGCTGGTAACACGGTAAAAACTTCGCGAATTAAACGTACAGCGCTATTGGACGCCTTGCGAAGCAAGAGTCATCTGTGTTTTCAGTCACAAGAAGAAAGTGGCGATCGGCGAAATAGTTCTGAGATTTCACGACAGATGGCACACTGGTAGCCAATATCTGTTAAACGGTACATATTCTGTCTTCAAACTAGCGCTGAACTGATGAGTCTGTGTGGGAGGGCAGGATCGGAGTTATATCCTTTTGATCTATCGTGAAGTGCGTAGCTGAAGGTACTTCCCATTGTACCAATTACTAGGCCCCCTCCGCGTTCCATTTACGTATTATGCGCAGAAGAATTGTTCCTTCAGCGCCTCTGTTCGCACTGTAATTTGAGTAATCTTTCGTTCGTGATCCCACGAGGTTGCATATTCCTAGATTCCTCACTTAAAGTTGTCTCTTGAAACGTTATAAATAGAATTTCAGGGGACAGTTTGGGTTATCTCCAAGCGTTTTCCGGTTCAGTTTCTCCAGCATCTCCATGACGCTGTCCCATGGATGAAACAAGCTCCTATGCCCCGGTTGGTACGATTACAGCAATTTGTGAGGAGGGGGAGGGGGGCGGAAGGCAGCGGTGAGGGGATGGAGGGGGGGGGGGGGCTGCACTTGCCTTTCAGGCCCGTCACCGGGTGCGTTCTTCTTTAACGTTCAGTTCAGAATGAAAAACTGAGAAGAGGCCTATCCGTGGTAAAAGGTGCCAACAAGAAGAAGAAGGGTTTTCTTTAAATTTTGGATACCCCCTCCCCCTACGTGGGGTTTACGCCGTAGACGGGTAAAATACGTTTAAAACATGATTAAAAACACTTCAATAAAACCATGTATTATTAAGAAAATGGATTAACCAGTGTTTTTAATAGGTGATTAAAAACACTATTTTAAACTTGCCAACCATGTACTCGCGCGGACTGACAGACGGAGACATGTGGTCAAAAAGGTTCCATTAAACTAGTGTTTATCACAGGCTGACCAGATTTCAAAGGGAAATTTTATTACTACACTTACGCTTACCTTTTTTGTCAGTTATCGCGATATTTTGAAATTGATAAAAGGCCTACGACGATGCAGCAGATGAAGAACTGATAGCAAGAATGTATTTTCGTTTTGTGAACTGGAAAGGAACATGGAGGTACATTGCATATGAATAAAATTCTCTTCTTCAGAAATGAAAAAGGCTGATTTGCACTTTTTATTGTAATAGCCTGGATATATTTGTTGCAATGTTCAGTCACTTACTAGATACTTAGGTACAATTTATGAATCCCAAAAACTGTTTAATATTGCTAATCAGTAATTAAATACAAATTGCACACTTCGTACTAAAATTTAAGATTTCATTACGGCAAACGTGCATAAACGATGTAGAACATGCAACAAGCACTGTCAACACACGCCGCATCGCTCAAATTCTTCATAATGTTAGCTTCCGTATGGCTGCAGCCCCTGTTTTTCTGCCTTGAGGACTATAAAGGGGAAGGTCGGCATGTTAGAAGCGGGGGCAGGTAATATCTGCTTTTCTTTTCAACTTTATACTTGTAGGATATTTGTTTTTCACAAATGTTTAATTAAATGAGAAATATTATTGCATGCATTTTGTTTCTCGATTAAAAACCGGGAAAATTTTGTGTCCTGAATGATTTTCTCGGCACATAAGGACATTTATGTGAAAATCACAACTCTCCTTGCAAAATCGGGACTCCTGATTAGCCTAATTTACCGCTTAGACGGACTCCTAAAAAAATTACGTTTTACGGGTATATAAATACGTGAAATGTCTTGAACTTTTTCCTACTTTGCAGAAGAAAGACAACATTGTTTGAATCTTCCGTTGAAGCATATGATTACGAAGTTGTTGAATCTCTTGATCTATATAATCAGTAACAGAAATCTTGTCAGTAAACTTCAGGTTAAGCCTCCTGCCACAAACGATTATATTCTTGCTGACACGTGTCTTTCGACTTGTCGGCATGCCGCTTAACATACACATTTGATACAAATGCATGTTAAACACAATAACATCGGATTTACATGCGTTGTGGACGACTGACTCACTGCCTGGCATGCAGTGATTTCGACCTGCGTGCCAGAGAACTCCCCGAATGAAATATGGCAGTTGTGTGGCACTTGTTTCAGTCGAGAAATCCGTGCATGTAAACGTGTAAAGTATTCATTTCAGTTCAGGGTGGGCATAAAGATTGGAGGGTGCTCTATTGTCCCCTATAATAATGTATGTTCTGTGAATTAATAAGCTGACGTGAAATTTTCATTGTCCACCCTCCTTTTAATGAGATTTGGTGAGATTTTGCCGCACCTCTTCCTCTTAACCCGCCTCCATTTTGAGCTCACATAATTAATGGACATCCCCTTACACATACTGAGAAATGTACACACTCCTGCCACCATCTCAAGTTAAGAACAACACCGAAAAGCTGGAGATGACGAAGGAGATTAATAAGATATGCAGGTGGGCGACAGGGAAAACCGTCCATGGTGTGACTATATCAGAAAGACAATGAATCTGACAAGCATGGACAATAAAACTAAAAGAATGGTAGTGAATGACATTTGGTTAAAACATAAGGAACATTCTGAGAGTAATGAGAGTTTAGACCAGTGGCAAGAAGTGGGGAAGAAGGGCACAAAAAGTGGAATTCTACGACTATGAGTAACTCGATGCTCTGTGAATAGTCATAAAGTATGGGAATTTTTTAGTTTATTATCTATTAAAGAGCTGGTAAAACATCCAGTGTCCTCCTTTTTTTTTGCCTGCAAGCTACGTTTTTGCAGCATTTCTTTTTCTGTCGTCAATGAAACAAGCCTGCGTCCATTTGCTCTGCGCATGTTAGTACATGTTAGTCTGTCCCGTTACCGATCTCACACGGAAGTGACTAGTGCTACCTAAGGGCCTCGCTAGTGTTTTGTAAACCCCCTTTCACAAACAAGCTGCTGTTTACCGTTCCTCTATCAAAATCGAAGTCTTCCGGTTTACCAACACGTAACGATGCGGGGTCGCTCCACATTATATATTTAGATATAGGCACCAGGTATTTGTGTGCTGTGATTCTACATCTACATGTACATGACTACTCTGCCTGGCAGAGATTCGTCGAACCACTTTCAGAGTATTTCTCTACCGTTCCACTCTCGAACAACGCGCGAGAGAACCAAACACTTGAATCTTTTCGTGCGAGCTGTAATTTCTCTTATTTTACTACCATTTCTCCCTATGTTAATTGGTGTCACCAAAATATTTTCGCTTGCAGATGAGAAAGTTGGTGACTGAAATCTCGTAAAAAGATCTTGCCGCAATGAAAAATGCCTTTGTTTTAATGGGTGCCATCCCAACCCGTGTATCACAACTGTGACATTCTCTCGCCCCTATTTCGTGATCGTACCAAATGCGCTACCCCTCTTTGAACTTTTTCGATGTCTTCCGCCAATCCCGCCTGGTAAGGATCCCATCCTGCGCAGCAGTATTCCAGAAGAAGGCGGTCAAGCGTAGCGTAGATAGTCTCCTTCGCAGATCTGTTGCATCTTCTAACTGTTCTGCCAATAAAATGCAGCCTTTGGTTCGCCTCTCCCACGACATTTTCTGTGACATTATTCCATTTTAAGACGTTCATATTTACAATACCTACGTCTCCTACGTAATTCCACTTCTGTAATTTTACGATCTTTAATGTCTTTCACTATTTATACATCCATTGTTGTAGATATATACTTTTAATATTTTAACGAAAAAATCTTTATGCAATTCTGTGTTTGTACTTCCAGAGTAAGAACATATGAGTTATACTTCCAAAGATCCGCATTTTGAATATCTTCATATACTTATTCTGTTTTCGCTACTTCATTTCCACTTTTAAAATCTAATAGTTTGTCCCTCTTTTAGAATTTTACGCATGCATTCTGGTATCTTAAAAGGAGATTTTCTTGCATTATTGACTTTTTGCAATTTTAGTGTAGGACTGTCTCCTGTTGCAACCATAGCATTCCTGCCACTATCCCTCCGCCCACCTCCAACTCCCTTCCCTTCTTTCAATTCCCCTCTCGCTCCATTTTATAATATCGCTGTTTGGGAGACCTGCACCAGGCGAACGGTCTACCCGACTGGAGACCCTAGCCACACGACATTTCATTTCACCGTTTACATTTTACATATCCGTTGTTCTACACTATTAGTGTTACAACGAGAATTTTTGTATGATTATGACGTTCTATAATATTAGCATGACCTCTCGTGTTAATCTCTTGACATCACCGCCATTCCTTCCCTGCCTCACTTCGTTTCTTCTGCCCCCTATTCCCCCCTACCACCAACATTTACCTATTTAAAACACTGACTGCAGTTGCAAAATACAGTAGTCTGATATGTTGTTTTGAATAGACCAGACATTTATTTTGGTAAATTTCACGTTTACGTACAATTCTTTTCTTTTCTACTATTGTAGGATATTAGATGGTACATATTTAGGTTGGCTTTGTTTTAGATCTGAAGATGATCGAGAGTGGCTCAAACACGTAATCGAATTAAAAAAGTGTGCAACTCAGACTAAACAATGAATGAGTATTATCTTAAATCTACTCGTCTACAGTTGCTAAATTCTCTCAGGACGATCATGTTGACTTGTAGTGACCTCAGTATTTAGTTGGAATGACAGCGCAAGGCTTGCGCCAGGTTAAGTGAGTATCAGTAAACATCTGCTGGATAAAAATTTCCCATAGATAATCTCATTACCTGCCAGAAGTACGAGGGTACAGTTTATACTACCTATTGTTATTGTGGTCTTCAGTCCAGAGACTGGTTTGATGTAGCTCTCCATGCTACTATATCCTGTGCAAGCTTCTTCATCTCCAAGTACCAACTGCAACCTACATCCTTCTGAATCTGCTTAGTGTATTCATCTCTTGGTCCCCGTCTACGATTTTTACCCTCCGCGCTGCTCTCCAATACTAGGTTCTTCTTGTCAAGTTGTGCCACAAATTTCTCTTCTCCCCAATTCTAGTCAATAAATCCTCATTAGCCATGTGATCTACCCATCTAATCTTCACCATTCTTCTGTAGCACCACATTTCTAAAGCCTCTGTTCTCTTTTTGTCTAAACTATTTATCGTGCATGTTTCACTTTCATATATGGCTACACTCCATACTAATACTTTCAGAAAAGACTTCCTGACACTTAAATTTATACTCGATGTCAACAAATTTCCCTTGTTCAGAAACGCTTTCCTTACCATTGGCGTGCCACAAAGGAGTGTTATGGGACCATTGCTTTTCTCAGTATATATAAATGACCTAGTAGATAGTGTCGGAAGTTCCATGCGGCTTTTCACGGATGATACTGTAGTATACAGAGAAGTTGCAGCAGCAGAAAATTGCAGCGAAATGCAGGAAGATCTGCAGCGGATAGGCACTTGGTGCAGGGAGTGGCAACTGACCCTTAACATAGACAAATGTAATGTATTGCGAATACATAGAAAGAAGGATTATATGACAGTGGAACAAAGACTGGTAGCAGTTACTTCTGTAAAATATCTGGGAGTATGTGTACGGAATGATTTGAAGTGGAATGATCATATAAAATTAATTGTTGGTAAGGCGGGTGCCAGGTTGAGATTCATTGGGAGAGTCCTTAGAAAATGTAGTCCATCAACAAGGGAGGTGGCTTACAAACCACTCGTTCGACCTATACTTCGGTATTGCTTATCAGTGTGGGATCCGTACCAGATCGGGTTGACGGAGGAGATAGAGAAGATCCAAAGAAGAGCGGCGCGTTTCGTCACAGGGTTATTTGGTAACCGTGATAGCGTTACGGAGATGTTTAACAAACTCAAGTGGCAGACTCTGCAAGAGAGGCGCTCTGCATCGCGGTGTAGCTTGCTCGCCAGGTTTCGAGAGGGTGCGTTTCTGGATGAGGTATCGAATATATTGCTTCCCCCTACTTATACCTCCCGAGGAGATCACGAATATAAAATTAGAGAGATTCGAGCGCGCACGGAGGCTTTCCGGCAGTCGTTCTTCCCGCGAACCATACGCGACTGGAACAGGAAAGAGAGGTAATGACAGTGGCACGTAAAGTGCCCTCCGCAGCACACCGTTGGGTGGCTTGCGAAGTATAAATGTAGGTGTAGATGTAGATTGCCAGTCTACATTTTATATCCTCTCTACTTCGACCATCATCAGTTATTTTGTTCCCCAAATAGCAAAACTCATTTACTACTTTAAGTGTCTCATTTCCTAATCTAATACCCTTAGCATCACCCGATTTAATTCGACTACATTCCATGTAGGACGATTAGTAATTATTTTACCTGCGGCGCAGCAGACATAACTTCTGTGTCTTCTGACGATTCTTCATCCTGGATAACGCACTGTGCTTGCCTGTATCGAAATTTCTAATACTGGAGCCCCTTTGTCACGCAAACCGGTAAACATTTCTCCTTCTCTCACATCAACAAACAGTTCCTGCCCTCGTAGAGGCAGTGAATGAACTCTTTGCACCTATCCGCTTTCTCCTATGCGTTTAACAGCGGAACTCATGTTGCACTCTTCATGTCAATTTTTTGACTTTTAAATTCTCCAACATTCGTTTTAATTTTCTGTGTGCTGAAACTGTTCTTCCAATGACCATTTCTTTACCCAGTTCTTCAGAATTTTGCTACACTCATTTCGCCGTAACTTCTTTGCACTTCCCATTTCTTTCCACCCTAGGCTACATTTCTTTCATTCCTTGTACATTTTTTTGACAGATTTCTTCTACAATTCTCTGCTAACTATCGTTTTTATATCTATATTTGCCAATTCATCTTCTGTTATTATGCTGTTTACAAATGCCCATCCCTACTGTGGTATCCATTAATGAAATTTCTACAGCCTAAGAGAGCTTCGAACGTACATCATGATTCCTTAATAGTTCAGTGTGGCACTCCTTCAACTTTGATTACTCATGTCGTTTCCCTTCAACTTCAGCTACTCGTGTCATTACCAAATCACCAGCTGAGTCTATATGTGCTCCAGGGTACACTTTACAATCCAGTATCTCATTTGGATACCACCATGATGAAATTCAACTGGTACCTTTATGTGTTTCCTGACCTTTTTGAAGTATACGTCTTCCTATTTTGAGTTTCGAACAGTATATTTGCTATTACTGGAAGTAAATTATTGCATGACTCAAGGAATCTCTCTTCTCGCATTCGTGTAGCCGACTCGCTATTCACGTGTGACTCTTTCCCGTGTCCCAAGATAAGATTTTCACCACCCTTTGTATACCCATTCACCCTTTTAATTCTCTCATACACACTACTTCGCCACCTCCTGTTTGCGCATCGACGTAGGACTAGCAGAACTACAGTTGTTAACGTTGATTTGAATAACCTCGACATTAGACTTTCTAGCTATAGGTAACTGGTAGTCAAATGGAAACAACGAAGGTGGAAAGCAGTAAGTAAACTGTTTACATATTTGAAAAGTAGTTGCCATAAACGTTCACACATTTATCTTACTGTGAGGCAAGACAATCAATTACTTCGTCGGAAAGTGTTCGTGATTGTACGGAGAACCATGACTGTACCTACGCACGCACCGCTTCGTCAGAAGTAAATCGACGGCCACAAATGTCTGTCTTCAGAGCTGCAGCCAATTTTATCAACACCAACCATCAGAACAACAGAACTGACAACAACTTGGACATTTTGCATAGAGCAAACGAGAAGGAGTATCTTTACGTGCTTGAAATACTTGAAATTTATACTGCCGAAAGAAAAGAACCTGACAATAATCTTAACGAACAGAATAAATTTTCCCATAACGCTTCCTTTAATATTTACGATGATGTGCTCTAGTAAGTGTGCAACGCCTGATGTACTTCCCTGTTCCTGGAACGTAAATGTATTTATCATCTTAGTTGGCCGTGTCGGAAGGTGGTCGCTGCAGACTTCGGTATGCGACACGCATTAACGAACAACTACATCACGCGTCACTCAGCCTGCTGCGGTAGGCACCGCACTCTATCGATCACTGTTTTCTAAAACTAGTATCACTTAGCACCTTAGTTAATTTAAGTAATTGTTTACTAAAGGCGGTAGCTATTTTTGTAACGGTATTCCTTTTTTGTCTTTCTCCACTTGCAGTAAGAGTCTTCACTGTATTTTTATTTTTGTTTATAGAAATGGAGGCAAATTTTATTTTCACATGTGGAGAATTCAAGCTGCGCAAATTAGATATTTTTGTTTATTTTGCACTGTCTTTTGGAACCGAGCGACCGCTACGGTCGTAGGTTCGAATCCTGCCTCAGGCATGGATGTGTGTGATGTCCTTAGGTTAGTTAGGTTTAATTAGTTATAAGTTCTAGGCGACTGATGACCTCAGAAGTTAAGTCGCATTCTGCTCAGAGCCATTTGAACCATTTGAACCACTGTCTTGTAAAGTACATAAACAGGAACGAAAATGTAGGATGCATATTATACTGGGAAATTA
This sequence comes from Schistocerca piceifrons, assembly GCF_021461385.2. Lineage (NCBI taxonomy): Eukaryota > Metazoa > Arthropoda > Insecta > Orthoptera > Acrididae > Schistocerca > Schistocerca piceifrons. The sequence continues at coordinate 539,554,504 of NC_060141.1, forward strand.
TTTGTCACATTTGCTTTTTTCTTCTATTGTGTCTCGCATCATACACGCTGAAATGTATGACATTAATGTGTCTTTTACTTCTTAAATTTTATTAATCATTTTTATTTATTTATATGATGGAGGAATCTCTTTTTCACTGTTTTAATGCTGCACTCTTTTATGACTTACGCACACGTCACGTGACTAGGAAATTTTCTTCCCACCATATCCTTGTATTTTACTTTAGTTTTATACTATGGTATTGACAAAATTCACTTTGTGATGCCAGGTATGTGTGGGTTCATAACATCTTGTTATTTCTACAAGCTTCGAGTGCAGTGCTTGTAATACCACAATTTCGTAATTTTTATTTCGGTTCTGTTTTTCTTGTTCTATTTTAGACTTGAAGATGATCTGCTGCACAGGCTAAAACTGATTGTCGATAATAAAAAGCTGTGCTCTAGTCTGCGTTTGTTTATTTATCATAACAAAAGAGATCACAGTTCCTAAGTCATGGCGTCAGTTATGACACACAAAAGAGATCGATACATCGTGAGCAACTGTTTGTCGTTTAGCATCACAAGTCATGAGATGGTGATGAAGATTAGCCACTTGTGGAGTGTGTTTACACATCTTACGTGGCCGGTTCCGACGCGATTCAGAGTAGGCCAAATTGTTCGAAGCTTGTTAAATCCAGGGGTTTCACCTTTTCACCTTGATGCAGGGCAGGTTCAGGCGTTGTGGAGGACAGTTTTGTTCCCAGTAACGTTCCCATTCGCAACGCATTGAATTCATCTTCAGTAACAATCCTGGCAGTGATAAGAGGTGGATGTATTGATTTCATCTTTTTCGCTCCACAGAGAATACGTCAATCAGTAGTGGAAAGTCACGGTTATCAAAAATGCCTCCCTGTATTGCCGAGCAGGTTAACATGCCGTTTCTGGGATTCAGGGAGGCGAGCCTGCTACAGATCAAATTCGTCTTGCGGATTAATGACGCAGACTGGTGAGCCAGTCAGATTGGATGTGGTTTTTAGGCGCTATCCCATATCCAACTTGATAAAAATCGGGCTTATAACCACATTCTTCCTCAAATTCACTTTACACAAACATTTAGAAAACTTTCTCCCACTTTAACATGAGACTTACTCTAGACGCAGACAGAAGGGGTGCACAGATTCCGTTCTAAGGGAAGCGGTGGTGTCAGGAAGAGTATCCAGCCACGAGCTGTCACTAACATTGCCTCAACTCACAGCACAATGTCGAATTGTAGAGAAACAGGAAAAGACAAAAGAAGAAGAAGAAGAAGTATTAGAAGAAGAAGAAGAAGAGGATTATCAACAATCTTCCGATATTCACATAATAGCCCAAACTTCCGTCTGGTATAATGAGATGGAATGCGACTCCAAATAAGTAACCAGTATGTGAGAGTAGATCGCATTGAGCTACTAATGATATACATGAATTCGTTTAGTATTATCTTCTTAACATATGAACTATTAGGCCGGACAAATGCACTGTTCTCTGCTGGAGTGTACGCTAACCCCGATTGCTGATACTTGATGACTATCTGCACACGATCCCCAACTAGTGCCTCAGACGTTACGAAGATTGTCATTTTTGCTTTTGAGCTTAGCAGATGTTTGTGTCGAGTGCTCCGTATAAGAAAGCGTCCCTTGTAAGATGATCACAAGGTATTTAGGATGAAATTTGTCTCTCTCAAACTAGACATCAAGGGCTTCTGTTGTATTTGTAACCTCCATCTACGTGAGTAATGGCTTAAGGTGTCTAGATCAGCTTATGAGAATAGCTATTGCCCTGTCGTCTCCATTCCTAAACTTCTTGGACTGTGTTAGACGATATATAGATGTACACATTAAAGAAGAGAGGAACAAGGACAGACCCCTGCTGTGAACCATTATTCAATACATTTAGACAGAAACAGGAGGCCTCTCGAGCAGCAGAACAGTGAGGCTATAACCTAGTAGCTCAATAGGAGTGGAGCTGCAGCCAAAAGTGTGTTTTTCCCTGCTTCTGGCATAAAGGCTGCCCTTTATGACAGGCATATTGTCTGGGAACGGTATTAGCCCGTTAAATCAAAATGCTTTGCAGGGCAGCCTACATGAAAAGAAAATTCTCCAGGCCCTGACATACAGTATGCCCTGCATAACAGTTGTGTTGTACTGGAATAGTATCAGCCTGCTTCATCGACCCGCTCTACATAGTGGCCTGTATGCCAGGGGAAAATAAATGATTTTCAGGCCCCTGATGTGTAGTCTGCACTGCAGTGAATTATATTGGAGGGGCTACATGTGTGGGTAAGCATGGCTACAGTCAATTACAGGAGGGAATGGGGACAGTGAGGGAAAGGAAAAAAATTGACTGCAAGAGGGGAGAATGGGGAAGTGTAATGGGCAGATGGAAAAGGGAGAGGGGTACATAGAGAAGAAAACAGGGATGGAGGATGATACAGTCAGAGAAGAGATAGTGGCTGGGGGAAATGACAAGCAGAATGGTAGGAGGAAATGATAAGACATAGAGAGTGGGGAGGAGGAGATAGGTAGTGGGAGGATGAGTTGGATAGACAGATGGAGGAAGATGTGGATACAGAGAGGGGGAGGAGGGAGTAGTAGGGCAAACTGTGTTTCAGTGTGTTTTGTTAGTGTGGATTGCCTACATCAGGGACTAGTATGCAAACCTATTGTTCTCCTTTGATTGATAGGTACGAGGATCCTTCCTTTTGATTGACAGATCCTTAACCTATTGTTCCCCCGCCACCTTCCCCCCCCCCCCCCCCCCGCCCCCCAACCCCTCGGGAAACCTCAAAACCACCACCTCCTCCTCACTGCTACATGTATACTGTCAAGTCTGAGTTATTTGGATAGCCCACTCTTACTTTTATGAATTTGATTGACTACTAAATTAAATTGATCAGTTAATTAACCCCTCCCCTCTAGTAACTCGGCCCCTGCACCGACCCCACTTCCCTTTCCCATCCCCTCCACCACCTGGAAATTGGCGGCTCTGAAGTGGAGAGGAAGGATCTCACGAAGATATAGGCTGGAAAATTATTTCTCTAGAAACCCGAAACTTCAGTGATGTGAATCGTGATGTAAATCATTGAGTAACTAGAAATGTATCCCATCTGCGAAGATCTTTACTTGAAAACTCGAAAAAATAGAGGAAACTGATATTTCCTCTCGCAAATGCCGAGGTCGGCGATGTAACAGATTCCAAATCATCCCTATAATTTACATAGTCAGCTAAGGTATTTCTCATGTCTAGAGAACCTGCAGTTGTGTCTTCCACCCGTCTTTCACCTGCTAGATGCACACACCGCAATCGATGTTCTTCCAACGAAATAAATGAGCGAAAAGTGTAGAAGCAGTCAGCTGGACAATTTACATGGTAGGGAATAATGGTCCAGCACAAACACACATCCATATTGAATCTTTTCAGATTTCCACACGATCATGAAAGCTATCCAACACACATTAAGTGTTAGTTCGCTATTCAGCCACATAGAGGACGACGTGGTTAAGTCTGCTCCATTCCTGCGTCCCTACAGGCCTCTCCATTGAGACAGCTCCTACTTTTAGCCGGAAACGTGAATCATTCCCGCCACAGATCACCGGTGAAGACAGAATCATCCTAGGAAACCGGTCACATAGTACATTTTATCACTATACTTACAATTAATATTACGATTGCGCTGTCAGTTGGACGACATTCGACAAGGGCGTAGTATCGGAAATACGCCCTGCTGATGGCTGTGGCTCTGGAAATAGAAATATCTGTCCATTCTTATGGCTTGCCACACTCTTCCCTTGGGTGCCACAGTATTCCATGTCAAATCCATCCTTCCTTACGACTGGACATAGTCATTTCCTTTGCCCATATTGAAACACACGCACTCACTTTAGAAGCCTGATGCTCAAGGCGAACCTATCAAGCATCCCCTACTACTAAGTATAATACTTGGCCAATAACTGATTGCTGGCGATACGAAGTAATACTGGCTGCAAATCAGCGATGGGTAGACATGTCACATAAGTTTTTCTTGCGAGTGGTACTACTGTGTCTTCCAAAGAGAGGCGTAATCGTCTTACAAACCGCCAGATGTTAAAAAACACCACCATATTACTATCACAAGTGGTCTTGGTTGCACATGTGCACACAACTATCCGTGTTAAAAGCTATACCGGATTTATAAGTCGAGGTATGGCATTACCTCCGAATGAAGAGGTTTTTCCAGACAAATACTGCAACACTAAATATATGCAGTGATCGAAGGAGTGTACATTATCAGCCCAACAGTGCGGTTCGCCTATAACCTAGTGGATATATTGCATAACCTCTGACATGGCGTCGAGATAGAATGCATAACAAATACTGGAGAAATATTTGACGGCGGCATGAGGGAGTTGCAAATACCGTTTTCATACCACTTTTTACAACCGAATCACTTTCTAAATTCAGTGGTTTTATCACGAGGTTTCATCGTCAGCGACGTGTAACTGCGCTGTTGGTCTGATAGTATACACCCCTTCAATCACCGTCTATATTCAGTATCACTGCATTTGTCTGGAAAAACCTCTTCATTCGGAGGTAATGCCATATCTCGACTTATAAAGCCGGTATAGCTTTTAACATGGATACTTGTGTGCACCTGTAGAACCAAGACCACTTGTGATGGTAATATGGTGGTGTTTTTTTACATCTGGCGGTTTGTAAGACGATTACGCTTCTCTTTCTAAGACATAGTGCTACTCGCAAGAAAAAGTTATGAGACAAATCCACCCATAGCTGACTTTCAATCAGTATTATTTCGTATCACCAGCGATCAGTTATTGGCCAAGTATTATGCTTAGTAGTAAGGGATGCGTGATACGTTCACCTTGAGCTTCAGGCTTCTATAGTATGTGTGTGTGTTCCAACATGGGCAAAGGAAATGACTATGTCCAGTCGTAAGTAAGGATGGATTTGAAGTGGAATACTGTGACACCAAAGGGAAGAGTATGTCAAGTCATAAGAATGGAACAGATATTTCTATTTCCGGAGCCACAACCATCAGCAGGGTGTATTGTAGAATGTCGCCCAATTGAGACCGCGATCTTAATATTTAATTGTAGGCACAGTGATGAAATATACTATGAGGCCGGTTATGGATGAGTGTTTCTACTGGACCATTATTCCCTCCCATATAAATTGTCCTGTTGACTGCTTCTACACTTTTTGCGCCTTTATTGAGTTGGGAGAACAGGATGCTCCACCTCGCTAAAGTTTTGGGATCCTAGAGAAATAATTTCCAGTCTATATCTTCGGAATTATGTTGTGCGAGCGATCAGTAGCATACTGCTATGTACTTGATATCGAGAGGCATCGCGAAAATGGTATAATATTCTGGCAAACCATGTGAAAATACATGTGTTCTTGTAATCCCAGAGTCTGGAGGTGGGTGTAGAAAGGAAACAAGCAAGAAAATAGGTCAGGGCCAGAAACAGTGACGCTTTTGTGCAAAGGGGAACCGTCCCAGCCTTGGCAGTATATGTGTGAGTGTCTGGTGATCGCTACTGCCTGTCCCATCGTGAGGGAGGTATAGATTCAGCACCTCGATAGTCGTAAGGGGAATGAAATATTCCTTTTTAGGTGGAAAATTATGTGTGCTATAGATACTGAGATTCGTTCCAGAACCATGGTCGTAAAGAGGAAACGTATCCAATACATTGCTCAGTGTCAGACTGCGGCAGAAATTCTAATATTTGATTACACTGATAAATATCTGTCTGGTTCCCAGTATTTGTGTGAGTCTGGAGATGGCCGTATAAAGTGTAGCAGCAAGCATGTAGGTTGGGGCCGGAAACAGCATCTCAGTGGACGCCTTTGTTGAGAGGTGGGGCCTGTCCAACCTTTGTACACCAGTTCAGAGAGTCCGAGAAAGCTTCTGGACTATGACGATTTGGCTTGAGGCTCCCCCTGGGCAGGTGAATAGTGAACTAATACCCAGTTGCCTTTGGGAAAGCATGTGTCGCGTGTATACTCTGTGGAAATTTGAGAAGATACAATACCACGAGTGTTTGTGTTGGAAGTATTGATAGCGGTCGAACTGTTACCACTCATGTCCTCATGGAGTGTGGGGGTCGTCCACAGCTGGCTGGTCTCTCTCTGGCTGACATGCACTTCCCCAGCTTCGGTAATGGGCTGCGTTTACGGCGGCAGTTTCTTCCTTTGGCGCTGCACAGCAGCACGGTGAGTACGTGGGATGCATTTGACGACCTGTAGGCCACTTTGCGGGGTTTAACTGTAGTGTGATACGGGAATCTGTACAAAACAGTTTTTGCCACTGAAAGTCTCGTCTGCAGAAAAAAAAGGCAGACAGTGCTTCCACACCGGCAGCATCAGTAATTTGGAGGGTAAATTCACTAAGATCCATCAGAATGCTCCATTCATTCACAAGACATCCTTCATGCTGGGACATAGGAGACTCTACAATCTGATTCGAACAAGATGGAGGCAAGGTATCTACGGAATGTTCTGAGAAAGCATGTGTTGAAAGACGAGTTGGAGCAGACCATCCATCTCTGGTGGGGATGCCGTCACTCATCTGCCACTGTGGCATTAGGACATCTTCAGACCAGAAGCTGTAGGACATCGAAAATTCCAGCCATTTTTCACTTCTATAGGACAGTGCTACGAATTCTGTTTGCGTTATTATTACGATTTTTCCGTCTGTGCTTAGGGAGTGCTCTCTTTCCAAGAATGATTTTATGATTAATGGTGTTTTCACGAGAGTTCACAGACATGATGAGAGCTTTTAGCAGTAAGAATGTTTACCGTTTCTGAGACATATGTTGAAAGCAGGACCTCAAGATTTCCAGGAAGGGAACATGCGATGTCTCGTTAGGACCGTCAGGAAGAATGAATTCGGTGTTATTCTGGGCTATTTTCCTAAACAGGTCACGTTAGGGCAAGAATTTCCATGCAGAAAAGCTGAGACATCACGAAAGCTCCTACAAAAGCGACGGTTAACTATTTCTGTAACACTTTACCAATTCCGAGAAGGGACTTATATGTAATGGATGGGCTGTCCCATTAGGAGCGCGAGGGAGAATGCAGCCGATGTTATTCTGGGCTATTTTCGTGAACAAGTCCTGTTAGGACCAGAATTTTCTTGCAGACAATCTGAGACATCACAAAAGCTCCTACAAATGCAACCATTAACTATTTCTGTGACACTTTAAGATTTCTGAGAGGAAGACTATTATTCACATGGACATGTGAAATCAGTATAACACTAAAACCTCTTAGCTGCACCTGCGAAGGTGAGTTGCTAGACAAACATCTCACTGAGGGTGATCCTCTATGCAAACATCTCTCTCAGCTATGCGTCATCATGCCTGGAATGGTGCCTAGGTGAACACATATTTCGACAGGAATTTCTCAGGTGTCAAGTATGAAAGGGATGCAACCACATCATGCTTGCGGGACCTGAATGGACACATGTACATTGCTCAGCAGCTGATGGTCGCATTGTCACTTTGTGGGGGCCGCCGGTGCACACCGACTCTTGGGGGTGTGTGCGGTGGAGTTCTGTGTGATCCAGTGGAGAGTGGGGTGGGGTGGGGGGGGGGGGGGAGGGAGGGTGGTGCATGTTTTGTGATCGAAAGATTTTTGACTGTGTTATTACATCTGATTTGTGTTTCATGATGGTACCCCTTGTGTGATGAGAGTAAAAAACGGAACGATCGATTTAATTACTTCTTACAAGACCTGCATCTTTACAAACAGCAGAGAATGATGAGTAAGAGAAATCCAACCTCTGCAAAGTGAACTTTTTATAAATAAACAATATACCCTTGCATTTCCTTTCATGAGATCTTTCCTCTCCACTACAGAGCTGCCAATTTCCAGGTAGAGGCGGGAATGGGGTGAGGGAATGGGGCAGGGGAGGGGAGGGTGGAGTTAGTAGAAGGAAGAGGTTAATTAGTTAATTAATTTAATTAAGTAGTCAATCAAATAGGTAAGTGTGAGAGTGGGCTATTCATATAAGTCAGACCTCACAGTGTACCTGTAACAGTGAGGAGGAGGGGGTGGGTTGGAGGTTTCCTGAGGAGTAGGGGGGGGGGGTTGGGGGGCCAGGAGAACAGTAGGTTAAGGACCTGTCAGCCAAAAGGAAGGATCCTATTAGCAGAACAATAGGTTATGTACCTGTCCATCAAAGGACAACAATAGGTTTGCCCCCGAGTGCATATATGCCCCTGATGTAGGCAACCTGGATTAACAAAATGCACTGAAACATAGTTTGTCCTACTACTGTAGGGGATGGTTCAGTACTTGTGTTGAATGCATATATTTGCAAAACCACAGGAAAAAGTCTAATAATTTATAGAGCAGAACAGTCTCGAAAATGTATGATATGGTGCTCTTAGATCAATGGAAGGAACCAATGTTTTGTGATTAATTTGTAATCTTGCTTCATTGAATGTTGTCAGACTTGATCAGCACAGATCAGAACCCAGCTTGCTGAGCAGATAACCCGAAAGATCCCCTGACTAAAATGAATTTGCCGCAGGATATGTACTCACACTGTTCTTTTCAGGGCCCCCTAGCTACATATTTGTTTTAAATTTAGGCAAACGGTATAAGGATTGTGGTCCTTACTGGTTTCGTGTGGCCTGTTTACGAGTACCTCAACTGTGGCAACCTCTTCATGTCAGACGAGTAATTGCACCCTATATCCTCAGTTATCTGTTGGACACACTACAATCTCAATTTTCCCCTGCAGTTTGTCCCCCCTTTTTTTCTTTTTGGTCATCAGTCTGCTGACTGGTTTGATGTGGCCCGCCACGAATTCCTTTCCTGTGCTAACCTCTTCATCTCAGAGTAGCACTTGCAACCTACGTCCTCAATTATTTGCTTGACGTATTCCAATCTCTGTCTTCCTCTACAGTTTTTGCCCTCTACAGCTCCCTCTAGTACCATGGAAGTCATTCCCTTATGTCTTAGCAGATGTCCTATCATCCTGTCCCTTCTCCTTATCAGTGTTTTCCACATATTCCTTTCCTCTCCGATTCTGCCTAGAACCTCCTCATTCCTTACCTTATCAGTCCACCTAATTTTCAACATTCGTCTATAGCACCACATCTCAAATGCTTCGATTTTCTTCTGTTCCGGTTTTCCCACAGTCCATGTTTCACTACCATACAATGCTGTACTCCAGACGTACATCCTCAGAAATTTCTTCCTCAAATTAAGGCCGGTATTTGATATTAGTACCCTCTACAGCGCCATAAAGTACACTGGACGTTTGTCTATGATGTCTCAGCACGTGCTCTTTCACCGAGTCCCTTCTTCTTGTCAAAGTTGTCAACATATTCCTCTCCTCACCTATTCTGCTGCGAACTTCCTTATTACTCCACCTGAGTTTCTACATCTTTCTATAGCATCACATTTCAAATGCTTCTATTTTTTTCGTTTCCCCAGACTAACACAGGCTAAGAGGCCATTACTTGCAAAAATAAGTCAAATTCCTCAAATTAATCCCGCTGTAATGGCCAGTAATGGCGTTTTAGCCGGCCTGTGTTAGTCTTTTATTTTTTTTACACTACTACAAATCAGTATCGCTCACGTTCCTCTCCTACAAGACGTTAGAGCATATTTTGAACTGGAACATTGTGCTGCTCGTGTATGCTCTGGATGAAGGCTGCTCTGGAAGAACTCGTGCTCTGCCGGTTGAATTAGGTCTCGCACGGCATCCGCGGATTCACGTGACGCGTCCGGGCTGACCGGTTCCTGACGCAGGCGCTGCCGGACGCGTAAACACCCAGCCAGCTCTCACCGGTCACCGCTCAAGCCCGTCCTGCGCCCAGGCGAGTAAATTGCCTCGTTTCTGGCAGATATAACGCACAGGAAGTACTTAACTTTCAGATCAGCCGATGGTTACTGAGAAATGATAATTATGTATAGTGAAACGGTACATGGTGAGATTTATCTGGGTAGTGGTTAGCGAATGAGCCCACTCTTAATCAAAATTTAACTATTTTATGTGACACAGGCAACTTACGTAAGGCTCTTGGTGGTAGACGAAGCACATTTAAATATTCACTTACAAAAGCAAGTACCCTTGGACATACGTCATCAGCAAGGTAGGGAAATGACAGGTTTCATTGCAACTGCTTGCTTCACACTTTTCCATGACATAGTTACGTAATGTTTAACATCAAATAATAATGAATCTTTACATATGTCCAACATATACACTCTCACTCACGCTCATTTATTCACACAGCAAAGCAAATAGTTATTACATAAATATTAATCCTTTCTGAATTCTGTGTTACAAAAATGAAAAAGTGAATGTTTTTAATTATAAAAAATCTAGATAAATTGTTCAGCCATTTAGTGAACTTCAGTAATAATTCCAAATGACACTAAAAGACCAACTGCTATGAATCCTAACTGACTTTAATCTTATAAGTGTCGGTTTTTGGTGTGTTAGGTAATTGTCTCTAATCTGAAAGTATCTCAGCTAGATAGCTTAGATTTTAACACAACCTTCCTTTTAATAACAAAGGGCTGTGTTTTGACTTTTGGCAAAATTGAGTAATATTTAATACTGTTTATTTAGATTCTTAGGGGCTTCGAGTATTCTGACGTGCGAACTAACACAGGTTGCACTTCCCATGGCTAGGCTAGCGACAGGTGCAAGTGAGTCATGCTAAGATACCAGCGACTGTATATTGCCACGCCAACGCTCCAAAGCTATGAGCCCGTACTTCAAAGTAGTTTACTGCAATAAAATACTATTGCGTATTGACTCGTGACGTTACAGGCTCAAGACTGGGATTAAAATTCAAGGTAAAAGCAACTTAACATCTAAAGTTATTGAAAACCCCAAGTGTTCAAGCATACAATTAAACATAAAAATTAATTAAAGATACGCCAATAATTGGATCAGAAGTCAACGAAATACGTTAAGGGCGTCAATCAAAGGATAGCTTGGCTTCAAATACTTATAATATCAAAACTTTATTTTAAAAGGCCCCAATCATAGGATATTTTAACATCGAATGACCTCAAAGGGCAAATTGTTTTCAGTCAACGATCTTCTGACTGGTTTGATGCTGCCCGTTAATAATTCTTCTCCTATGCCAAGCTTTCATTTCAGAGTCGCACTTGCAACCGACGTGCTCAATTATTTGCAGGATTTATTCGAATCTCTGTCTTCCTCTACAGTTTCTACCCTCTACAGCTCCCTTTAGTACCATGGAAGTTGTCCCTGATGACTTAACAGATGTCCTATCATACTGTCCCTTCTCCTTGTCATTGTTTTCCACATAATGCTTCCCTCTCCGATTCTGGGCACAACCTCCTGATTCCTCACCTTGTTAGTCCACCTAATTTTCAACATTCGTCTGTAGCACCATATCTCAAACGCTACGATTCTCTTCTCTTCCGGTTTTCCCACAGTCCATGTTTCACTACCATACAAAGCTTTGCTCCAAACGTACAGTCGTGGAAAAACGAGCGAGACCCCTCGCCTTTTAGTTATGCTGATCCGCACAGCTTTAAAGTCTGCTACACAGCATACAAGGCAAGGCGACGAAGTGCTACCAACATACTATGCACAGGTGTGAAATTGAAAAACTATCCCAACTTTGTCAGACAGTTTTCAGTTACGTGTAAAACTATATTAATGCTGGTTAGTGTGTTAAAAAACACGTAAATATAAGGTATAAATGAAAGAAGAAACGCTAATTAGTATGAACTGTACTAATAAAAATGATTTTCTTACACCACCAAGGGACCGTATATCGCAGGAAGTGCGATACATTTCCACTTATTAGGTCTACCTGTAACCGAGGTAAATGGGGTTTAAGGGTTTGGTTCGACAGATGACGGTCAAGAAAGTAAGACTAGTAGGGTTCCATTTTTACCGATTTAGGTGACAAAATCCTAAAAACGAAAATAGCTACAACTTATTGAAAATGAGGGCCGCATAAATAATTCCCCCTATTCTTCATTCGAAATGTTCTAGTTGCAGTCGATACATCAGCATATTGATTGTAGCTACGCTTTCGATCCAAATCACGTTTACAGGAATGCAAGTAATATATATTTGCCTATACACGTGGTAATTCAGATCCCAGTATTAATGCCACCGCGTTTTAGAAGTGCGAGCATTCCCATTGCTAGCTAGCTTAAGAAACACTTCGACTAATGATCGTTTTCTGGCTGTGGCGAATCTAATGGAGAATTCGAAACATTGTAGAATACGTTTGAGCTATGTAGCCGTTTGTTTCCTGGGGTGGTGCAGAATTATCCTACTAAATTTACTCGCTAATAACAGTATTTTATTATTTCGACAAACATCCCGAATGATTGTCACATAGGCGGTGACATAAAGGTAGAAAATTCATGTTTTTGACTCCAGAAAGCTCTATGCAACAGAAACTGCAGATCATTTTGCCATTTTCAGTGTGAAATTTCCGGCTTATTCATGTGTGGGGTAATAATAGAGGGCTCTTTGCCTGGGTTGTCTGCTAGCTTAGTGAAAGGTGTTTGCTACTGCAAGGGAGGTCTGGTTTGTTTTCGATTCTAATGTCGATGGAGGCAGATAGACTATCAGTAAAGGAATTGTAGGAAATTCTCGTGCCCCCAATACGTTTTATTGCTACCTTTGTTATGTACTGTCGTCTTGTCGATGTAAATATGAAAATCTTCTAAAATTTCATACTTGTTACTTTTTCCTCTTCTGTCAATAAATGAATTGACGTAACTGTGGCAATGAATGATTTTTAACTGAATTTCGTTATGAATCTTCACTTACTGCTAAATTTGCAAACTTTCATGGTAGGTCAGCAACGGTAATCCAGTATGACTGGTCTGAAAGTTGACATAGACCGTTTTGCGGCATAATGCGCGTAATAGTTTACTAATTCGTAACCATCTGGGGTACTTTGTCTTACTAAAATAGTTATGTTTTCTCGATAAGCTGAAATTCATTTTTATTAGTATAGTTCACAATAATTAGAGTTTCGTTTTTCATTTATATCTTACATTTACGTGTTGTGTTTAACACACTAATCAGCATTAATATAGTCTTACACATGATTGCTAACAATCTGACAGAGTACAGATAGTTTTTCAGTTTCACGCCTGTGCATAGTATGTTGGTAGCACTTCGTCATAGTCTTACACTTGATTGCTAACAGTCTGACAGAGTACAGATAGTTTTTCAGTTTCACGCCTGTGCATAGTATGTTGGTAGCACTTCGTCATAGTCTTACACATGATTGCTAACAGTCTGACAGAGTACAGATAGTTTTTCAGTTTCACGCCTGTGCATAGTATGTTGGTAGCACTTCGTCGCCTTGCCTGTTATGCTGTGTAGTAGACTTTAAAGCTGTGCGGATCAGCATAACGAAAAGGCGAGGGGTCTCGCTCATTTTGTCCACGACTGTACATTCTCAGAAATTTCTTCTCAAATTAAGACCTACGTTTGATACTAGTAGACTTCTCTTGGCCAGGAATACGCCTTTTTCCAGTGATAGTCTGCTTTTGACGTGCTCCTTGCTCCGTCCGTCATTGGTTATTTTGCTGCCTACGTAGCAGAATTCCTTAACTTAATCTACTTCTCATCATCAACCCTGATGTTAAGTTACTGGTTGTTATCATTTCTGCTACTTCTCATTACTTTCGTATTTCTTTGATTTACTCTCAGGCCATATTCTGTACTCATTTGGCTGTTCATTCCATTCAACACATCATGTAATTTTTCTTTACTTTCACTGAGGGTAGCAATGTCATCAGCGAATCTTATCACGCTTTCACCTTGAATTTTAATCCCACTCTTGAACCTTCCTTTATTTCCGTCATTATTTTCTCGATGAATAGATTGAACAGTGTGTTCGAAAGACTACATCCCTTTCTTACACCCTTTTTAATCCTAGCACTTCGATCATGGTCTTCCTCTCGCTTTGTTCCGTCTTGGTTCTTGTACTGTTTGTACAGGCTGTTTCACAACTAATCTTGCATTCGTCCAGAGGTTGAGATTGTAGAGGGACTTAGTAGATGAAGTTTTACGTTGGAAACATGTCCGGAAATGTCATCCAACGATGCTACAGAGCGTCGAGGTTATAGTCGCCGGCACCTGTATACGTATGTACACACAGGGTCATTCCGTGTTGATGTTACAAACTTTCTGGGATGATAGGATGATGGAGGGGGTAAGTGTATCAATTTGAGGTAAGGAACCCTCTACCGGAAAGGAACGAGTCGAAAGTTATAACCGAAAACCATTCTGATACCTATGACAGCGGAATACGTGAACTGGTACTGTTGTCGCTAAGATCGTAGGGTAGGCAACTTTCAGTGGTGGTAGTATGAACCGAAAGAGGACAAAGATTTACAGTAAACATGGGCAATAAAATGCGTATCTGAAGAGCTATGAGCAATTGTTCACATTCGCTACCGTGAAACATATTTCCTCTATTGAACAAGTGCCCATAGCTCTTAAGATATGAATTTTTGAGTCCATGTTTACTGGACATTTTTGTCCTCTTCCAGTCCATTCTGCCACCTCTGAAAGATGCCTACCTAACAATCTTAGCAACAACAATACTGTCAGAGGTATCAGAACGGTTTTCCCTGATAACTTTCGACTCGTTCGCTTCCGATGCAGGGACCGTTACCTCAAATTGATACATTTGTCCTTCTCCATCATCCTAGAAAGTTTGTAACATGATCACGAAATCACCTTATATATACATACATTTACAGGCGCCTGCTCCTATAACTTTGACGCTCTGTAGTGTCGTTAGATGAAGTTTGCTGACGTGGTTTCTTATGTAAAACTTGATCCATTAAGTCCCCTCTACAACCTGTAGCAGTATGTAACATGAATTGTGAAACTCCCTGTATGTTACCCATCTTTCCCCATAGCTTTCCCCTATTTTTCTCAGGTCAAATTAACCAATGTAATATCAAAATCTATTTTACAGGCGCCAATAATTAAAAGAAACACTGTATTTTTCCGTGGATTTAGACTTAATACAAAGAGACTTCCAATGACGCAGATTAAATTGCATTCCAGATTTTATGCGGACGAAGAACGCCGTGGCCTTGCTCAGGAATTTTACCCAGAATCTGGCCGTTACATTCGGCATCTGTCGCAGCAGTCCGTCCCGCCAGTTCTACACAGGTAGAATAAAAACAGTGAAGTATTAGAGCTCTAAAACAGAACAAAGGTATGTTACCACACACGCAGTAGAACCATAAAAACAATTACGTATTACTTAAGATAATGAAACTATCTTGCATCTTTAGCATTCCTTAACAGAGCAAATAAATTCAGCAAAGGATAACCAGTTGCTGAATGGCCCCTTCGGCCTAGCACCGCACGTTTAAGCAAATGCTACAAGCCCCTTAAGGTAAAATTTCGCACAGGCAGTGCAATAGGGACGCGCTCATTCAGATCCCCCCCTAAACCCACAAGTTACGGCTAGATATCCGCTAGAAGCTTGGACAGAAGAAACACATAAATGATGGGGCAGTCGAACTCGCAGGAAAGCCAACAATTTCCCTCACCTTAAGCGTCACTCAGTTATTATGCAATACAGCATAGAGGAGCTCACTTTCATTGTGTTACGGTGATAACAGCGACATAGTCTCGCAGTAGGTAAACATCGACGAAGTATTTTCGGTGCGGAATTAAAGCCATACTACGCCACAATGAATGTTCCACTAAAGCAGTGGAGATGACTCTAAAGAACTGACTACTGTACATGTGGCTACCCCAATGTAGTGACCCACAAAATGGAAAACCTGCTGTCTTTCAAAATAAGCACGCTCCACTGTCCTGGAACGCCTACATTTACTGCTGGCTGCTAGCAGACTAGTCCCTAGTGCCGCGTTATCGCCCAAACCACCGTCAATAAAATATGAAAGGACAGTTCCAGTCAATGAAAGTACCTTCGAATTTAGAACGTCATTCTAATCTAGAATGTCGAACCAAAACTTTATGGTTGCTGTCCAACGCGAGACTCAATGAGTGACGCGGTAAGCAAAGTATACAGGGTGGTCCATTGATAGTGACCGGGCCAAATATCTCACGAAATAAGCATCAAACGAAAAAACTACAAAGAACGAAACTTGTCTAGCTTGAAGGCGGAAACCAGATGACGCTATGGTTGGCCCGCTAGACGGCGCTGCCATAGGTCAAACGGATATCAACTGCGTTTTTTTAGTAGGAAACCCTATTTTTATTGCATATTCGAGTAGTACGTAAAGAAATATGAATGTTTTAGTTGGACCACTTTCTTTGCTTTGTGATAAATGGCGCTGTAATAGTCACAAACATATGGCTCACAATTTTAGACGAACAGTTGGTGACAGGAAGGTTTTTTAAATTAAAATACAGAACGTAGGTACGTTTGAACATTTTATTTCGGTTGTTCCAATGTGATACATGTACCTTTGTGAACTTATCATTTCTGAGAACGCATGCTGGTACAGCATGATTACCCGTAAATACCACATTTATGCAATAAATACTCAAAATGATGTCCGTCAACCTCAATCCATTTTGGCAATACGTGTAACGACATTCCTATCAACAGCGAGTAGTTCGCCTCCCGTAATGTTCGCACAAGCATTGACAATGAGCTGACGCATGTTGTCAGGCGTTGCCGGTGGATCATGATAGCAAACATCCTTCAACTTTCCCCACAGAAAGAAATCCGGGGACGTCAAATCCGGTGAACGTGCGAGCCATGGTATGGTGCTTCGACGACCAGTCCACCTGTCATGAAATATACTATTCAGTACCGCTTCAACCGCATGCGAGCTATGTGCCGGACGTCCGTCATGTTGGAAGTACATCGCCATTCTGTCATACAGTGAAACATCTTGTAGAAACATCGGTAGAACATTACGTAGGAAATGAGCATACATTGCACCATTTAGATTGCCATCGATAAAATGGGGGCCAATTATCCTTCCTCCCCATTAACCCGCCAAGATCGCTGATGTTCCACTTGTCGCAGCCATCGTGGATTTTCCGTTGCCGGATAGTGCATATTATGCCGGTTTACGTTACCGCTGTTGGTGAATGACGCTTCGTCGCTAAATAGAACGCGTGCAAAAAATCTGTCACCGTCCAGTAATTTCTCTTGTGCCCAGTGGCAGAACTGTAAACAACGTTCAAAATCGTCGCCATGCAATTCCTGGTACACAGAAATAAGGTACGGGTGCAATCGATGTTGATGTAGCATTCTCAACACCGACGTTTTTGGGACTCCCGATTCTCTCGTAATTTGTCTGCTACTGATGTGCGGATTAGCCGCGACAGCAGCTAAAACACATACTTGGGCATCATCATTTGTTGCAGATCGTGGTTGACGTTTCACGTGTGGCTGAACACTTCCTGTTTCCTTAAATAACGTAACTATCCGGCGAACGGTCCGGACACTTGGATGATGTCGTCCAGGATACCGAGCAGCATACATAGTACACGCCCGTTGGGCATTTTGATCACAATAGCCATACGTCAACACGATATCGACGTTTTCCGCAATTTGTAAACAGTCCATTTTAACACGGGTAGTGTATCACGAAGCAAATACCGTCCGCATTGGCGGAATGTTACGTTATACAACGTACTTATACGTTTGTGACTATTACAGCGCCATCTATCACAAAGCGAAAAAAGTGGTCCATCTAAAACATTCATATTTCTTTACGTACTACATGAATATGTAATAAAAAATGGGGGTTCCAATTTAAAAAAAAACGCAGTTGATATGCGTTTGACCTATGGCAGCGCCGTCTAGCGTGCCAATCATAGCGCCATCTGGTTTCCCTCTTCATGCTAGACGAGTTTCGCTCTTTGTAGTTTTTTCGTTTGATGCTTATTTCCTGAGATATTTGGTCCAGTCACTATCAATGGACCACCCTGTGTGAGTTGAGGATCCAATTTAATCTGCTACGTTTATCGGCCCCCCAAGACTTCCTAAACTTTTTCCTAAATTATGATAATGACAATAAGATAGTGTACCTGGTACCCAGGGAGTGCATAGTAATTTCAGGTTCTTAAATCAGTTTAGTCCAATTGAATTTCGTTGTTCATTACATGCTACTTACTCATATAGTTGCACTGATATAATTACTTAACTAAGAAAAGTTATTGATTATGAAATATTGTTAACTGAAAATGTCCATACATTACGACCTTACACATTCAGTGAGCGGTAGGGAACATATTTCGGCGTATTAACACATGTCATATGGACCTATGTACCTCCAACGTCTCCGTAAGGTGGTACGTAAAATTGTCTGAAACGCATTATCTTCCGAATTAATTAACATTAAAGCTTTACACCATCGCTAACTTCAATTCCAAATTATGTCAAAATTACTGTTGTATTCTGAATTTTGGAATTTTAATTTCGTTCATCTATTTTTTATGTTCCGTTTGACGTGCAGCATTTGTTAATAAAATCACTAATTAGGAAGTTCAATATTTGGAGTTTCATAGAATATTTTATTTAGATGGCTGTTGTCAATAAAGAGTAGTGTGAAACATATTGTTCATATGCGAAACTATATGTAGACTCAGCACATCACAGGTCAAGCAGCCTGCAGCTGAGAGTAAAGTGAGAGACACTTATGCCTCCTATCGTAAGCATCGTGCTGTGGTCCGATAACTAACAACCTGAAATATTCGCATAAATTTCATACAGTTAGTTTTCTTCACTCGTGGGTTCGATTCATAACTTATGCGACAGTAATTACTAAAGAATTCCGAGATAGTACTTATTAGACGAACATAGTGATTGTTGAGTCCTACGAAAACTGACTGGTTAGCAGGGCAGTATTTATGGAGTTACTGATTATTTTTGTGCATTACCTCAATTACTTCGAGTTCCTTAAATGTGTATGAGGACAGTGATATGATGAACTGATACGTTAAATTTTTGCCACATGTGAGTCGTTTTCAACCACTGTCTGTGTTGTGTGATAACTTCACTAGGACATTAACAATCTATGAGCTAGTGTAGGAGTTAACAATTTGCTGTCCTTTAATTCGAACTATATGCGAGATCTGAGACTACCCATATCAGTGAATACTTAACACCGATAGTGTACTTACAAAGTGTTTTAAACCTACCTCTGGTGTTGACCACATTACTACTACAGACTACTAGCAGAACTAACATCTTTCAGCCAGTTTTGGAGCCATTGCAGATACGAGGAAGAACAGAAGAGGCTTACGTGAAGGAAGCAAGTTTGCTCCAACGGGGTACCATTCTAGCATACTCATCGGTGTAACAAAGCAGCTTAAATAACTTATTAAAGTCAAGGCCTCCGGTCCAGATTGTATACCTGTCAGGTTCCTCTCAGAGCAACAATAGCTCCATATTATACACAACCGCTCGCTCACAGAAAGATCCGCACCTAAAGACTGGAAAATTGCTCAAGTCACACAAATACTCAAAACGGGAACTAGGAGTGATCCACTGAATTACAGGCTCTTATCACTAACGTCGGTTTGCAGTACGGTTTTGGAACATATACTGTATTCGAACATTATGAAGTACCTCGGAGAAAACAATTTATTGACGCATAGTCAGCAGGGATACAAAAAATGTCGTTCTTGCGAAACACAACTAGCTATTTACACTCATGAAGTAATGAGTGCTATTGACAGGGGATGTCAAATTGATTCCATATTTTTAGATTTCCAGAAGGCTTTCGACATTGTTCCTCACAAGAGTCTTCTAATCAAACTGCGTGCCTATGGAATATCGCCTCAGTTGTGCAACTGGATTCGTGATTTCCTCTCAGAAAGGTCACAGTTCGCAGTAATAGACAGAAAGTCATCGAGTAAAACAGAAGTAATATCCGGCGTTCCCCAAGGAAGTGTTATAGGCCCTCTATAGGAGACAACCTGAGTAGCCCTCTTAGATTGTTTGCAGATGATGTTGTCATTTGCCGTTTTGTAAAGTCATCAGATGACCAAAACGAATTGCAAAATGATTTAGATAAGATATCTGTATGGTGCGAAGAGTGGAAATTGACACTGAATAAAGAAAAGTGTGAGGTTATTCACGTGAGTAATAAAAGAAATCCGCTAAATGATTACGCGGTAAGTCACACAAATATGAAGGCTGTAAATTCAACAAGTACTTAGTGATTTAGAATTACAAATAACCTAAATTGGAACGATCACATAGATAATTTTGTGGGTAGAGCAAACCAAAGACTGCGATTCATTGCCAGAACACTTAGAAAGTGCAACAGGTCTACTAAAGAGACTGCTTACACTACGCTTGTCCGCCCTATTCTGGAGTATTGCCGTGCGATGTAGGATGAGCATCATGTGGGACTGACGGATGACAAGTACAAAGAAGAGCAGCTCATTTTTTAATATCGCGAAATAGGGGAGATAGTGCTACAGACACGATACGTGGAGTGAGAGTCATTAAAACAAATGCATTTTTCGTTGCGACGGGATATTCTCATGAAATTTCAATCACCAATTTTCTCCTCCGATTGCTAAAAAATTCTGTTGGCACCACCCACATAGGGAGAAATGATTATCACGATAAAATAAAAGAAATCAGGGCTCGCACAGAAAAATTTAAGTGCTAGTTTTTCCCGCGCGCCGTTCGAGAGAGGAACGGTAGAGGGACAGCTTATAGCTGGTTCATTGAACCCTCTGCCAGGGACTTTATTTCAATTGCAGAGCAATCACGCAGATGTAGACGTAGACACAAATGGAGAAACTGATATAAGCGATTTTGACAAAGGGAAATCTAATTTGTTCCGTCGCTTGTCAACGAAAATCTAAATGCCAAAGCTTGTCAGCTGTTGGGGCGTTTCTGTCAGGAGCACATACAGAAAGTGGTCTATTTAATCGTGTTACAAGGATCAAACATTGTATATAACAAACAAGAAACAGAGAGTGAAATATGCAAAGATAAAATTTGTACAACTAAAAACTGTTTGTAAACAATGTAAGTTCCCCTCTATGTGTTTCTGTATGAAATTTATCCCAGATTTACAGTCCACTGTGTAAAAAGTCTACGTATTACCAAAACTATGTATCCATAAACTGTTATCCAACTTGAACTCGTATGATAATCTTTGATTAAACAGAACCTAATTTGAACTGAACTGTAACTGCTGAATACAACTTGTCTTTATGTTATATGCGCAACTGAAGTAAAACATTTATCTACCCTAAGTCAAAATTTCCACTTACCTCGCGTCTTGACAACATTGTTGCAGATTTCTCGAAAGCACAGCAACAAACTTCAAGCAGGCAGCGGCTAAACTAGATTCCTGTTTTTATGCAAAATTTCTCAACAATATTCAAACTGTTGCATACTATATGGTGCGATGTGGTAATGAACAGCGAGATAGGGACAGTAACTATTCCTATGAGATGATATTCCAAGGAACGATTTTCGAATGTAGTATTATTGAAAAATACAGAGTAAAACTTCGAGTGATCTTCACACACATCATTGGTCTAAATAATACTAGGCTTAAGAAAGTGAATGATGATTTAAAAAGTGTATAATGTTAACAGAGAGTTTCTATAAAAACCAAACAGTTTAATCAGTCGATATGTTAATACATGACACAGGGAAGTGGGGTGGTCTTTCTTTCAGCTCTGAGCAAGTGAACAAAGTTAACTAGCTGACAATAATTATTTGGAAAACTATTTGCACTTTGCTGCAGCGTGATCTTCACACATAACATTGATCTAGACAATACTGTGCTTAACAAAGTGAACAATGATTTAAAAAGTGTATAATGTTAACAGAGAATTTTTTAAAAATGTCAAGAGTTTAATCAGTTGATACGTTAATACATG
The DNA here is from genome assembly GCF_021461385.2 of Schistocerca piceifrons. Lineage (NCBI taxonomy): Eukaryota > Metazoa > Arthropoda > Insecta > Orthoptera > Acrididae > Schistocerca > Schistocerca piceifrons. The sequence continues at coordinate 539,576,365 of NC_060141.1, forward strand.
ACTCAGGAAAGCGGGGTGGTCTTTCTCGCAATTCTGAACAAGTAAACAAAGTTAATTAGCTCACAATAATCATTCCGAAAGAATATATGCGCTTTGCAGCACAGCGTTACCTCAAACTTCTTCTCTTTCGATTCAAAATTTTTATTCTTTTCGCTTTTCAATATCTACATCATATTCATCCTTGGTGTCCTTTACAGTAAATCTTTCTTCACCTAACAGATACCATCACAACTCAACGCAGCACTACTGCATGCGTCCATCACCCACCACACTACAATTAAGAATGTATCAGACTGCGCAGCGGCAAGGACTGTGCCCCAACGAGACCAAAGTTAACAGTAACATAACTTACTCTCTCTCTCTCTGACGTGCGGCCGAGCGGTTCTAGGCGCTTCAGCCCGGAACCGCGGTGCTGCTATGGTCGCAGGTTCGAATCCTGCATCGGGCATGGATGTGTGTGATGTCCTCAGGTTAGTTAGGTTTAAGTAGCTCTAAGTCTAGGGGACTGATGACCTCAGACGTTAAGTCCCATAGTGCTTAGAGCCATTTCTCTCTGACTTACAAAAATCAAAATGACATGCCCATCATACAATATACATGTAAAATGTAACATTATGTGGGTAAGAAATTTTGAAACATAATTTAACGGTGTCTGTCGCATTTGGGGTAGCCTTCGGAAGCTCGTCGACTGTGTAGGTGCTTGGGCATAGCTCGCATTGTGTGAGGTGGGTAGTAGCCTTCCCTTATCTACAATTGCACAGCACCGGTGCTCCAGATGATTCCCATTTATTCATGATGCTTTTGGTTTTTGCAGCTGCGGAACATACTGTGATCAAAGATGTCCATGAGTCTTACTCCCCTACGTGGTCTTGGGGAATGTCTTCGCTTGGTACAGACGAAACTCGGAGATGGACATCTTTTTCCTCGCCACATTTCTACTCTGTTTTGTTGTGGTGTATTAGATTTTCTGTTGTAAGAGGGAAACTGTTGTAAGCGGGAAACTCTTCCTGGACTAAAGCCGGCAGTGGGCTGGTCGGTACTCAAAAACTTGGTGGGTCTTAGACGTAAACGGTATAGTTTTTCCTTTTCTTGCCGCCATTCCGAGTCTGTTGTTGGGGGCAGCGATACCGGCTAGGCAGTACAGCTAGCAGTCGCTATTGGTCTCAAACAGCCTGACTCATTGAGTGGCATGTCCGTTTGCCTGGCGTAGCTGGAGCTATAACAGAAGGGACACGTGTACGTGACAGATGAGTAGCACAAGGCGAACATTGTAGTCCTTATTGTCCCGGATTGTGGATCACATGTAGTGCCCGTTAGCTTCTTTATGCTTTGCATTTATGAGTGCTCTACCTAATGTGACACCCAAGCATTTTGTGGCTACACAATGCTCTACCGTTATTACCTCCCATACTACTCGTAGTTTCTTTGAACCTGTCTCTTCCTTATGTGAAAAACGCTGGTTGAGGGGTTAGATCTCAGTTCACTGTTTCATTGCAGCAGACGGCCAGATGTTGTAAGGTTTCTGATAGTTTCATTCAGAAGGTGTCAAAGTTATTAGTTTGGGCTGTAATGGCAAAGTCATTTGCGTATATAAGACTCTGAGTGTCTTCCTGGAGTGGCTAGTCATTGATATACAGAGTGTTCGGAAATTCCTATTACAATCCTATAGAACTTGTAAAAGGGAGTGAGTACACAAAATTGTGAATAGGAACGACGTCTTCAATTCAAATGTTTAATTCGTTCAACTCGTTCACTTCTTCTCTAGGGACTGAATTAGGTGTGACACAGAACAATTATTAGGCAACAATTCGAAAGGAAACATAACGAAGCATCCATTTATAACATAAGTAAATTTTTTTGTGTTAACAGTTAAGCATTAAGTGCTTACATTATTCCAAAACTAAACAGAAACCAGCATACTGTACATACATAACACTACTGATATGGGGAATGTAAAGAATGATGTAAATCAGTGATTTCATTTGGCGACCACCAACGTTGTTACAAACGTTGTACCTAAGAAGCATGCTCGGGTACACTCTTCACTCTCACCAGGTGTGTCTTAAATTTCTAGTGCAGAGGTCAGGACTCGCACCAGGAGATGTTCCTCTGTCTCTACAGGAGTCTCGTAAATTTGCATGCGATCCCTCAAGAAGAAGTACACGTCATCCTGTCTACCCTACTGCATAGCAGGAAAAGCGCCTCTGACGTTTGTCTCTTTCTCTCAGCTGACGTGGACGTGTTACACATCTGAACTGAAGACGTCGTAGAGCGGCAACGGTACGCTTCCGGCCGTGTGTTCCCGTTCAGAATATTATGTACTCACTCCCCTCTGTAGACGCTGAAAAACAATGGTACAAGCACGCTATCGCGATGTAAGTCCTATGTTCTCCACCGGCTTCTTTACCTTTGAAAATCAACAAAGTGTCTTCTATTTTGGAGGAAATGTCCAATCATTTGTGCCATGCCAGAATATTTACTTAGTAGGCACACTTTCTATAACAGTAGACGGTGGTTGATTGTTGTTGTTGTCGTAGTCTTCAGTCCTGAGACTGGTTTGATGCAGCTCTCCATGCTACTCTGTCCTGTGCAAGCTTCTTCATCTCCCAGTACCTACTGCAACCTACATCCTTCTGAATCTGCTTAGTGTATTCATCTCTTGGTCTCCCTCTACGATTTTTACCCTCCACGCTGCCCTCTAATACTAAATTGGTGATCCCTTGATGCCTCAGAACATGTCCTACCAACCGATCCCTTCTTCTAGTCAAGTTGTGCCACAAATTTCTCTTCTCCCCAATTCTATTCAATACCTCCTCATTAGTTATGTGATCTACCAATCTAATCTTCGGCATTCTTCTGTAGCACCACATTTCGAAAGCTTCTATTCTCTTCTTGTCTAAACTATTTATCGTCCATGTTTCACTTCCATATATGGCTACACTCCATACAAATACTTTCAGAAATAACTTCCTGACACTTAAATCTATACTCGATGTTAACAAATTTCTCTTCTTCAGAAATGCTTTCCTTGCGTTTGCCAGTCTACATTTTATATCCTCTCTGCTTCGACCATCATCAGTTATTTTGCTCCCCAAATAGCAAAACTAATTTACTACTTTGAGTGTCTTATTTCCTAATTTAATTCCCTCCGCATCACCTGATTTAGTTCGACTACATTCCATTATCCTCGTTTTGCTTTTATTGATGTTCATCTTATATCCTCCTTTCAAGACACTGTCCATTCTGCTCAACTGCTCTTCCAGGTTCTTTGCTGTCTCTGGCAGAAATACAATGTCATCGGCAAACCTAAAAGTTTTTATTTCTTCTCCGTGGATTTTAATTCCTACTCCGAATTTTTCTTTTGTTTCCTTTATTGCTTGCTCAGTATACAGATTGAATAACATTGGGGATAGGCTACAACCCTGTCTCACTCCCTTCCCAACCACTGCTTCCATTTCATTCCCCTCTATTCTTATAACCGTCATCTGGTTTCTATATAAATTGTAGATAGCCTTTCGCTCCCTGTATTTTATCCCTGCCACCTTCAGAATTTGAAAGAATATTGCAGTCAACATTGTCAAAAGTTTTCTCTAAGTCTACAAATGCTAGAAACGTAGGTTTGCCTTTCCTTAATCTATCTTCTAAGATAAGTCGTAGAGTCAGTATAGCCTCAAGTGTTCCAGTATTTCTACGGAATCCAAACTAATCTTCCCTGAGGTCGACTTCTATCAGTTTTTCCATGCATCTGTAAAGAATTCGCGTTAGTATTTTGCAGCCGTGACTTATTAAACTGATAGTTCGGTAATTTTCACATCTGTCAACACCTGCTTTCTTTGGGACTGGGATTATTATGTTCTTCTTGAAGTCTGAGGGTATTTCGCCTGTCTCATACATCTTGCTCACCAGATGTTAGAGTTTTGTCAGGGCTGGCTCTCCCAAGGCTTCAGTAATTCTAATGGAATGTTGTCTACTCCCGGGGTCTTGTAAGCAGATGATAAATCTATGAACACAGCCACGATGATTCCTCTGTCTCTGAATCCCTCCTCAGTGTGTTGTGTCAGAGAGTGGTTGAAGGACGATGAAGCCGTGAGTGGCGACGACGTGTAGACGCCCATGCCTTATTACGGAACGTGGACGTCGAAGGCTTACCAGCACTCTAAAGCAAGATGGGCGGCGATGTGTGGAACACAAAACGATAATGCAGGTCCAAACATAAATCTTTCAGAGCTCACCGTGTAGCGCTCATTATTGAACCTAGAGCTCTGCAGCTGATGACCCCAACGTGTTCCCATTTGATGTCTTGGCCACCAAATTTGCATGATCTGAATGCGATGGAATACCCTGGGGCATCAGTGGGCGCCAGGTCATTGTGCACAAAGGAACGGTCCTTAATTAACGATAATTATGTAGACATCTGGTGCCACACACCTGCGGAATCCTACGAAGGACCTTTTGAAACCATACCACGCCGAATCCAGCTGTAAAGAGTCCCATCCGTAGACAACAACGCCATTAAGCAGGTGGTCATATTCTTCAAGCTCATCAGCCTGTAACAAAATTGTATCCACTTGATAAAGCATAAGTAACGTAGAAACGAAGTGTAGATGTTCTGAGCAGCTATGTGTAATACTCCAAGATACTACTCCAGGAGGGTGTAAAATGAATGTGCGCAACGGAAAATAATAAATGCTAAAATGAATATTTGGCCCTGTCTGACTACCCCCTGAAGCAAATCTTAGCAGATCTTAGGATCTCTTAATCCTATAAATTATAATCTAAACATAAATGAATGATGAAGGCAACTAATCCTTCTAAATGATAAACGTTGTTCCTGCTTATATATTTATTGTAGATTAAAAAAATACCTTTATATTACAAAGTTTACATTTCCTAAGTAAAATTACTAACTAATTGCCCAACTCTGCCCCTTATTTTGACTACGCCGTCAAATATCAATAACGCGAATTGACTGACATGATCTACATACCAAACACTGGAAAACACTACTTTCAAAGATGATCTGCGGTGGTGTGGAACCTCAGTGGAGATAAACTAACGTGATCACAGCTGTTTAGCTTTTGTAACCCTAATAAGCCGAAGCAATTTGCGATATCACCGTATGTACTGCGTCCGGTGCGTCGAAGTGGTGGTTCTCGTACTCGTCTGCAACGATGGAAGAACTCCAGCCACAAATAATCTCTTTCAAACACTAGGATGGCAGAAGGCGGTCCTCTGACTAATATACTCTAATACTGTCTTCTCCTCTCTGTATTCTACAGACGAGAAACGCGAACTCCCAGCCACAAGGGTGGTGTTCAGATAACGTCTCAACGTAAGTAGAGGAGGAAGTGCTCTCAATTACTGACTGCTGGTACTCAACGACGACTTCCAACCCAGAGGTGAAGTGCAGAATTGTATAGGTTCGCAACAGTACAGTGCCTAACTGTTCTAACTATAAACTCTCCTGAGAGCAAAGACAGCAAGTCCGTCTGTACCAACAAAGCTGATATCGAGCGACCGTTACACACAGGTGCTGACAGCGGAAGACCACGTCTCTCCATTGCTGTCTTCCCAGCAACTCTCGGCTCCCCGCTATCGTAATTCCGAAAACTAATCATATACCTGAAACCACGGAATATTCTCTCTCTCTACAGATTCTTCCGAAAACCGACCAACCATATTTTAGTCCAGAATGAGATTTTCACTCTGCAGTGGAGTGTGCGCTGATATGAAACTTCTTCCAGGAGTGCTAGTTCTGCAAGAGCTTCTGTGAAGTTTGGAAGGTAGGAGACAAGGTACTGGCAGAATTGAAGCTGTGAGGGCAGGTCGTGAGTCGTGCTTGGGTAGCTCAGTTAGTAGAGCACTTGCCTGTGAAAGGCAAAGGTCCCGAGTTCGAGTCTCGGTCCAGGACACAGTTTTAATCTGTCAGGAAGTTTCATATTTTAGTCTTTTGTCGTCCGGCGTGGAAAGTTTGCGAGGAAAAACCTATACTCGTACAATGGTACGCTTCTGAATAAAAATCCTTGGAAATAACCCATCGTGCGTGGTTTCTGATGTGCCGCTTCTTCTTTCCTTTCAGCTATGTCCAAGATTTGCAAAGTTCGAAAGTGTTATCCGGTTATCCTTCCTGCCCTACTACAATAGCGGCCGGTCGCGACTCTATTGTGCCCCAGCACTCAGGTGTCCCAACGTCCGTCTTGCTACTTCCTGTGTTTAAGCAGGTGCAACACACCTGTGTGGGCCTTCCACCCAGGGCATGAGTTCCGCCTGCCGTTTCATTCCCACTGTCATTCCAACCTCTACTAGTATGATAATAAAGCCACTCTGTCACCTTTCATGCAATAAGCGTTAACAATCATTTACAAGGCGTACGTGACAATGTCAAGTCTCCTTTATATATTCATATATACGATGTACAACCTAGCACATGATACCTAATTGTGTTTGTAGATCACAGCAAAGTATGTGGATGAGTTCTTGTAAGGTGCGAAATTATAGCCACCTTACAATACTACTTGTGTTGCAAGTTCTGTATGTAGAGAATGCTGTTTTTCTTGCAGATCTGCTGGAGGCAACGTATCAAGGAACTGCGGAGGATGTCTGAGAACTGCCCAGATTAATTCTAGTGGATTTCTGTCTGAAGCTGCAGCTAACTGCTACGAAATTGTTTGCTACTGAATGTACTCAATCACGAGTCAAGCCCTGCGCAATATACTTTAGGTGTACTCCACAAGCCACTGTACAATGTGTGTGATACATGGTGTATCTGAATCATATACTCCGCTTTCTGGACCATTCGCAGCTGATGCATGGAAAGAAAGATTATAGGTTCAGTACTCCCTTCTACAACGTCCTCCAAAAAGTTCCGAGACAGATTTTATTCCTGGCTGATTAGCGACGTCAACGCAGTAATTATGGTGGCAGTTTGAACTAACAAAAAAATGGTTCAAATGGCTCTGAGCACTACGGGACTCAACTGCTGAGGTCATTAGTCCCCTAGAACTTAGAACTAGTTAAACCTAACTAACCTAAAGACATCACAAACATCCATGCCCGAGGCAGGATTCGAACCTGCGACCGTAGCGGTCTTGCGGTTCCAGACTGCAGCGCCTTTAACCGCACGGCCACTTCGGCCGGCTTGAACTAACAGCTGTGAACAACAAACGTGCATTGGACCAGCCAGTTGTGAATACACAGCGTTAAGGCCGTAGTGTGTGATGGTTGTTGTGTCATAAATTACAATGGAGCAACATCTCTAAATCAAGTGTTCAAGATAAAAGATAAAAGTTTGCGGAAAGCTAGTCACGCACACCTCGACTCTCGAACAAAAAAGAACGACTCGTGGACGGCTGCCGTGACTTGATTCAGATGCAAAATGCGGACAATTCTTTTGTGAAAAAAATCATCAAGGGTGACGAGACTTAGTGACCCCTTAAACGAAAAAGTGAAGAGATTCATATGAAGGGTCAACGCTGCGACCGACATCACTGACACTGAAGTGAACGCCAATGCATCCGCCTTGGAATTCGTCCTCCCCTATTTAAACCATCACAGTCGATATCGTCCAGTGTACCGCGATGTGTAGCTGAAATGTGTTTCAACCACAACCACATTATACATAAACCATGCTAGTTGAAAAGTATCCCAAAGAGGAACTTTTCTCACAGTTTCAGATGGTTGTATGAACGTTCTGTGCGTTGTATTCCAGTGGGTGGGAGACTATGCAGAACGCCTGAAACATTAAAACCACCATCTTAACTTTAATCTATTTTTAGTAATGCAGTATTGAAAATTTGTAGGTGCAAGGTTTACTATAATTTCATCGTCGCCCTCAGTACACGACATGCACGTTGGAGGAAATAATATATTTCTGCTCTTACATTGCCTCGGATAGGTACTTCTAATTTTTTTGACTATTGTGACTGATCCCAGAGATTGATTATCGACTGTGTAATCAAACACTATGAGATGTTTATGCGAATTACTTTAATTCATGAGAGTAATCTGCCAATCGTTGAAGCAATCACATAATTTTCAACATTTCCCGTATCACGTAACAATTTTCAACTGATGTGTCCTTCCTGTACTCAGCCGTATCGTTCTCTGTTGCATCATTTATACCAGGTGCATTAGCAAAACTTTAACAAGCCTTGAGAGCTGTTTGCTGACAACAAAATAAGAAGAAATTCCATATAAGAGTATGTCTGATTATATCTCGTTTTCACGTTATTAATGAAAGGACTTCTTACATAATTCTCAAGTTCAAAAAGTCAGAAGAGATACTCATGACCTCAGACTGCTGCTACCCAAGGATCTATTAATCGACTCGTGGACTGCCGCACCCTCTCAAACATGTTGAGACGGTGATACATTGTTCCGCAAACTTGCATGGTAAGTTGATAAAGCGCCTCATGTTTTAGGAATGGCTGCTGCATGAATATAATGTTTTTGGTGACTCATAAGTCAAGACATGACGTGTTAGGAAAACCTGGAAGCACTGTTGGTACGATGAAGGAAAACATCGTCTGAATTACTCACTGCCTGAACTGAGCCATAAAGCTTTTCATCCATCCATATATCTTGTTACTCGATTATCAAACGAAACAAATTCCAGCAGCTGGATACAGAGAACAGTTTTTGAGTTTTACCTAGAAATTTGTGAGATGGAAACTTTTGTAAATAACTCATAAACGAAGGATTTTCAGACATTTATTTACATCTCAACTGGTTTTATTTATTTTTTAATGAGAAAATCGCCTCTGAATTTTTTAGCTTGTAAGTGTGAACAGTAACAGTTTTATCGCACTTCCTTTGAGATACAAAAAAAAAAAAAAAAAAAAAAATGTTCAAATGTGTGTGAAATCTTACGGGACTTAACTGCGAGGGTCATCAGTCCCTAAGCTTACACACTATTTAACCTAAATTATCCTAAGGACAAATACACACCCCCATGCCCGAGGGAGGACTAGAAACTCCGCCGGGACCAGCCGCACAGCCCATGACTGCAGCGCCTTAGACCGCTCGGCTAATCCTTTGAGGTACACTGACCGTGGTTTCTGTTTAGATTGTGTGCATTAAGAGCAACCTGTTTCACACTGTGAGTGTCAGGCGTTGTCTTTTCACAGTAGGAAATATCCAACAGTCGCAAAAGAACGTACATAAGCATCACAGGTGTCATCGCTGTGTCTGCAGCCGCAGGTCTCTGTGAAAATACACGAAAGTCTGCGCGCCTACCTAAAGATATACCACCCAACACATAAAAACTCGTGTGATCCAGAACATTTCCTTCACTAATTTCTGATGAGAGATCGTTCCGTGCTGATGCTCAGTGCGGTAGGACGACGTAGACTCTCCCTCTAGTGAATGGCGCAGACCGCTATACACATGACTGGTCACCTTGCATCAACAACACTCTCGCGAAACCTTCTATGTACTTAGTATCACATTTTCGCAGACTGTAGTAAGGGAAGGTTCTCGTGCGTAAGGATTGCTGTGGAATTTTTTCAGGTGCCCAACAGTAAATGTCAGCCCTCGCAGCATGTTATAACCCTTGGTCTGCCACGGCTGAACCTTCAGTTTGCCGAACATTAGACAGCGAGGAATTGTCACCATATGCAATGAACAATGCAGAATGAGTGTTTGACCATTTTGTGGGAACAGGTGTCTCAGCATATAAAAAAGTCAAAATAATCTTAAGTGGAATTAAAAGCTAGTATGGTAACATTAAGAGTGCAATAGGAACTCCGCTATTAAATGCAGAGGAGAGAGCGGATATGTGGAAAAAGTACAGTGAAGGCCTTAATGAGAGGGAAGACTTGTCTGATGACATGGTAAAAGAGGAAACATAAGTCGACAGGAAAGACGAGGAGAAAGGAACATGTGGAAAACACTACAAGAAGAAGGGTCAGGGTGATAGCAAGTGTCTGCTGCTAAACCTTTCGGGTTGTGAGGTCGTGGTCAAGGAAACTTCTGTTCCACGACCTCACACACGGAAAGATTTAGCAGCAGCTATATCACCCGGTCGTAAAAGCCTTCATTCTGTGATAGCACGTGTATTAGCACATCAGCGAATAACTTCCATGGAACTAGAGGGAACTGCAGAGGATAAAAACTGTAGAGGAAGACGGAGATTTGAATACATCCAGCAGATAACTGAGGACGTAAGTTTCAAGTGCTACTCTGAGGGAAGAGGTTGGAACAGGAGAGGAATTCGTGGCGGGACGCATCAAACCAGGCAGAAGATTGATGACTCAATGGGACGGGGAGGAGGGGCGAGGGAGTGCCTACCTCTGAAACTCACCTGCCTTGAATCAGCCAAATCGCCATTCCGGTAATTAATACACAGTTTAGTCAGTAAGCCATTACAGCTGTCCTGTCGTTTTATCACGGCACCGTCGTCAACAGTTCATCTTGAAGACGTTTTCTGCCCAGGATCTAGGAATGTATGTTGTACCCGTACACGTCGTTCCACGTTAAGAACATTGCGCAACAAAAATTGCCAGAAGAGAGTACGTGTTCTGGGTTTCCTGCAGACACACTTCTGCTGCTGTACGGATAACAGGCGCATCACATTATGCAATGGAAATTGCGCAGAAACTGGAAACGAGCACCTAAGTGAAGCAGGCTATTCTTGTGGGCAAAGCGTCCAAATTGCACACAAATTCACCGTGAAATTCTGGCGAGTATCGACCAAATTCAGTATCGTGTCCAGTCGTAGTAAAATTGTTCCAAAAATTTGACTAAGGCCGCAATGACGTGGGCGATGCTGAACAGGATGCCAAGATCTTGCACGACGCTATTTCCATCTTTTTGACAAGCTGAAAGAACTAATGGGGGAAAAAGATTTTCCAACGAAGAGGACGTTAACACTTCGTGACCAAGGAGCGGATTTCTAGCGTCGAGGAACTGAACGATTAGTAAAACGTTCCAAATATTCTTTACAGAGACTTGGAGACTATGTTGAAAAGTCGTCTCACTAGGATGTTGTTTACATTGACTTGGTGACTATGGTGAAAAGTGGTCTCATTAATGTGTGTGACTTTGAATTTCACCATTCAATAAAAGTTAATTGGCCCGCCTTAATAATGTGTAACGTACTTTTTGAAGTCTCCTCGTATAACTTCTGGTTTGCATATGGTAGTACTCGGATCGTGCAACTCCATTGCGGCGGAAACGTATTTGAGTTTTCTTTGAAGAATTTTATGGTTTTCTGCGTTGTCACTGTTTACTACTTTCTTTCCTAAATTATGCCAAACAGTGTATCGTAACACTCCTCCTTTCTCTGTTTCAGTATACATAAAACTTAAATTTTTGTACCGCTATCCTCAATTAATTTAGACAAATTTCGGGAAAGCTTCTTCGAGAAGACAGCGGATACTTTTCCCTCTGGTTCTCAACAACATGATTTAAAGAAACGATAAATTTAAATCTTTCTCAGCTCTTCTTCCTCCTCCCCTACTTCCCTCTCCACTCTTCCTCCTCTCTCTCTATTTCCTGCCCAACCTTTTAGCAAAACTCCATCAACATGTGAGTTGCCAAACACACTGAATAAATTATGCATAGGCTGCTAGACGAGATTTTTTCATCAACGGGAAGAACTCACGCTGTGGCAATCGCCTGGCTCCAATCCTTCTGGAAATTTACACGCTAAGTAATGAGAAATTCATGGAAACGTCGTATCTCCTCGCGAACGTAACTCAGTTTAGACGCAACGTGCACTAAAGGATGAGGCCTTTTTTTCTTCTGAACCGAAATGACGATGAATTAACACTCTGTAAACAGCTCTTTATTTTTTCCTAGTACGTACTTGTAACTCCGGCATCTGATCGTAAAATAGACAGGCACAGTGGCACTATCGTCATTGTGCTGTAAACTATCCCATAGCGTTAATTCTTTTATAACTGTAAGTGTCTGAGACAGGATCAATAATATATTCTAAAAATAGGTTATAGCAATCAGTGATGGTTTGATAGAATGCAAGGATATCATATCGAGGTACCACACTTTGTATTATGGAAATTGCAAGTATCTCCCCAGTTACTCCATAGTTGATGTATGAATTAACACTCTGTACACAGACCTTTATTTTGTCCTGGTACGTGCGTGTAACTTCGGCATCTGATCGTAAAATAGACAGGCACAGTGACACTATCGTCATTGTGCTGTTAACTAACCCATAGCGTTAATTCTTTTACAACTGTGCCTGTGACAGGATCAATAACATATTGTAAAAATAGATTATAGTAACTAGTGATGGTTTGATAGAATGCAAGGATATCATATCGAGGTAGCACACTTTGTATTATGGAAATTGCAAGTCTCTCCCCAGTTTCTCCATAGTTGATGTACGTTCATTGTCTACCAGCCTCTCCAATAATCAGAAAACTCGGGAACTAGGGTTACGTCAAGACGAAGAAGAACAGTCGAATAATTTGTAGGTGTATGGCGACAACCTGTCTCTCTTCCGCCGGCCGCCTTCTTACGAGGAAATTTTTTCGACCACCTGCTGCCTCCTTCCACCACCTGGCATAGCGCGTCTGCGACCTCGGCCTCGGAAGCTAGCCGGCGTATTTGCGGCTGTGGAGTCAGACACGTGAATGCCCGCAAACTGGTTAGACTGCCTGCTACGGTACGGCGAGCTAACGCGCCTCAGCTTCCTCAAATATATTCTCCGACTTGAGGTACAAAATTTGCACCGTCATCGTGTGAGGGGCATTGAAAGTCTAAAACGACTATTTTGTAACATTTTACTTTTGTACTACATACATTATCTGATCAAAAGTATCCGGACACCACTACGCAGTGATTAATTGGACACTACATGTCACGAGAGGCGGGCCCGCTATTATAAGGAGATTTGGGCTGTATTGTGTCGTCATTAGAAGAGGAGTAACAGGAGAAAGGATAAGGCGGGAGAGTTTAGTGACTTTGAAAGTGGACTGGTCATTCGATACCACCGGAGTAAAAAAGTCCATCAACGACTGTTCGTAATGCGATTGTCAAGTGGTAACACAAAGAAACAACCAGGGCCGATCGTCTTCGCAACAATGTCGCGAAAACCTGTCCGATTTCCCACGTTCCGGCGGGCTGGACACAGCTATGTTTCCTGCAATGTTGAAACGTGCGGACACTCTCATTCGAGGTGATCGACGGATCACAATCAGACACCGCGCTGCTCAGCTGGGCGTCTCTGTTAGTAGCGCTGACACGCTCGTGCATCAGATGGATTACTCAAAGGTATGTGTCCACTGTATTCCTCGCCACTTAACAGAAGACTTACATCTGTTTATCCAAATGAAGGCTGCACTCGAAGGGAAGTAGTACGTGGATGACGGGGAGGTTATCGTTGGAGCAAGACGTTGGCTCCGGTGTCGACCAGTAGAGTGGTACCATGTTGACATACACGCCCTCCCAGCAAGGTAGTGTAATATCGTCGTTCTGAAAGAAGATGATATTGAAAAATAGGGTTTTGTAGCCAAAAGGCGAATAATATGGTCCACTGGAACCCTGAATGGAACCAACCTACTTTAAGAAAAAAAATTTATTACATTACTTATTCCTCGTAGGACATGAGATCTTCCACCAGGAAAAAATAACGAAAATATTATGTAAAATATAATGTTGACGACTTTGTGAGTGTTTGTTGCGATTGAAGTTATTAAATTCGTAACACTTGTTCGTAATGACTTCAGAAAGTAAATTATACTCGTCGTCCCACGCTAAGACCATTGCGCAGCAGAAGTGATGCATTATCAGAAGACAGTACATGTTGCGGGTTTCCTGCAGATACCGTTCTGCTACTGTACGGAAAACAGCGTGCGATTGAAATTACGAGGCAACTGGGAACGTACTTGGAAGTCGAAGTACACGGGAGAGTGCGATTCTTGGGGACGAAATGTCTAAATTGCACACATATTCACTGAGAAATTTTGGCCGTCTATGGACCAAATACATAGGGTAGTGGCATTTTTCAACAAGATAACGCACCATGTGACAAGGCCAGGAGTGTGATGGAGTGGTTCGTAGTGAAATGCCGTAATGAAATGTTGTCAACAACTTGATCAAGGTCGCGTAATAAAAGTTCTTTGACGTGCCGTAATTACGTGTAACATACTTTCCGAAGTCCCTTCCTAGTTCTCAAATTTTCGGAAGAATACTTTTGAATTGCTGTATTTTTCTCAACTGATATTTCTTAGAATTTATGCTGAAGTAATGCTCTAGGCGCCTTTGTAAATAAATTATTGTATTATAAAACTAATTAGTTGTAACTAACAGTTTACACTGATCAGCTAGAACACTATGATTACCTACCTAATAGCCGGTACGTCCACCTCAGACACGGATGACAACGGCGACGCGTATTGGCGTGGAAGCAATGAAGCCTCGGTAGGTCACTGGAGCGAGTTGGTACAACATCAGCACACACAAGTCACTTGATTCCCATAAATTCTGGGGAGGGAGGCGATGAGCTCTGACGCCACGTTCAGTCACATCCAAGATGCGTTCCATCGCCTTCAGATCTGGCGAGTTGGGGACCCAGCAAATCAATTGAAACTCGCCACTGTGCTCCTCGAGCCACTCCATCATCCTCCTGGCCTTGTGACATGGCGCATTATCTTGTTGAAAAATTCCACTACCCTCCGGAAAGGAGTGTAAGTAGTCTGCAACGAGTGTACGATACTCCTTCGCCGTCATGGTGTCTTGCAAGAGCTCCACTGGACCCATGGATGGCGACGTGAATGTTCCCCAGAGCATAACGGAGCCGCCGCCAGCTTGTCTCCGTCCCGCAGTACAGGTGTCAAGGAGTTGTTCCCCTGGAAGACGACGGATTCGTGCTCTCCAAACGACATGATGAAGAAAGAAGCTATCGGGATTCATCAGGCCACACAACGCTCTGTCATTGCGCTTAAGACCAGTGCCGATGGTCACGTGCCTATTTCAGTCATAGCTGCCGATGTCGTGGTGTTAATATTGGCACATGCATGGAACGTCGGTTGTGGAGGCCCTCGTTAGGAGTGTTCTGTGCACTGTGTGTTCAGACAAACTTATATTCTGGCCAGCATTAAGGTTTGATATTATTCCCGCCGCAGTTCGCCGCCTGTCCTGTTTCACCAGTCAGCCCAGCCTACGACGCCCGACATCAGTAATTAGGGGCGGTCGCCCTACCTCACGGCGTCTGGACGTGGTTTCCCCTTGGTTTCGGCACGTGTTGAAGACACACACCATAGCACTCCTCGAATATCCGGCGAGTCGTACAGTTCGCGAAATGCTCCTGCCGAGACTCTGGGCCACCATAATCCGCCCTCGGTCAAAGTCAGATAGATAGTGCACCTTCCCCATTCTACACACGGCCAGCACGCTATTGGACACTACATGCATCAGGCCTATATCTCACTTCCAAACATTCCTCGCCAGGTGGCGCTGTAATCACTTGACGAGTTTATATCGATAGTAGGCCTGTGGTCATAATTTTCTGGCTGATCAGTATATTTTCATTGTACATATTTAATATTTTTACCGTCATTATTATTAAAATGTTATTCATCCGTGGCATGGTAGAAGTGGCGTTCTCACCAATTTGTGTTAGTGGGCGGAGGTCGTAGGTTGGGGGAGGGGTTGTAAGGAGCCAGAGGTGGGGAAGAAACAGAAAAAGATTGCGAATCCCTCTGCCCACCCTCCCCCTGCCGAACTAAACGCTGGATCCACGCCTAAGTCACACTGCTCTTTTATTTGTAACGCACGATAAATGCTGTATATACAGTTTCATTATTTGTCCGCATGATTCAACATAGTTTCATCCACACCATTTGGTAGTTTCTTCACGCATGGTCTCCATTTCTATACACCAAATACTTTGTCGTGAGGATTCTAGTTTCGCATTATCGTCTAGTAAGCAAAATACGTGTTTAACGGACATCTGTTTACCGAATATCGAGCAAGAGATAACACTGAAAAGGAGACGCTCTTCCAAACAGCGTTGCCCAATGGCGAGGCAATTTTGAAAAAGTGTTTGGAGAGTGACAGGATCGTTACTATTCAGGAAACATACGTAAATGATCTGGAGTTTACGTTCGTCGATCTCTTACAGGGAAATCGAACGATTTGGAAAAAAAAAGAAAGGTCCAGTGAGGCAGGGTTATGTTAATGGCTGGTGCAAGAACTGATAGGTCTTCCACAGCACAAGCAAACGTTATGCAACGGCAAAAAAAACGGTAAGAACACAAAGAAAAGGAAAGTAACGAGAGTAGTAAAGCAACTTCGTTTTACTAAAGGCGTAAGACAGGACTTCAGCTTACAGTCAGCATTATTCTGCTTCTGTGCCGAGGAGCCAACGAAAGAAGCTAAAGAAAATTTCACGACTAGAGTAATTGCTGTCGGAGCTAAATCAATTCTAAGTTCGCCGCTCTATCAGCACTCTTGGACGCAAGTACGAATAGATTCGTGGAAAGCAATAAAATACGAGTAGAACACAGATAAAATGAAACTAGTGCAAAATATTATAAAGAAAAGCTTTTCTTAAGGTCAGAATTCGGGTACATGAACCAGTAGAAAAAAGGAAAATCCCTCCTGCCTAAGAAGCAAGGTTACGCGCATGCCGGAAACTAGACAAATATTAGAAGCGTGTTGTCGCAGGTGAAGAAGCTTTCTTCGACAAATGTAATCAACTGCTAACAGCCGGCCGGAGTGGCCGAGCGGTTAAAGGCGCTACAATCTGGAACCGCACGACCACTACGGTCGCAGGTTCGAATCCTGCCTCGGGCATGGATGTGTGTGATGTCCTTAGGTTAGTTAGGTTTAAGTAGTTCTAAGTTCTAGGGGACTTATGACGACAGCAGTTGAGTCCCATAGTGCTCAGAGCCATTTTTTGAACTGCTAACAAATAGTGAGTTGGGCAGGAGTGTAAATCGTTATCTGACAAACTGAGCCAATGTTTCAGCCGGAATGTCTTGTGAGATTAACGTAAACCCTGGCACCGTAGAGCAACATCACCAAACATTACTTCTACAAAACAAAAAAATGCAGTTTGTTTCAACTCACATGGTGAACAGGTTTCGCTGCAAGTATGATCTCGACTTCAGTGGCCCCCTTGGGGCAAGCGGTCAGCTCTGCAGTCTGGGAGTACAACGTTCAAGAAATTTTAATTCACAACGAGACAAAATATCCTAAACGGCTTCATGAATATACCTGTATATCAGCGCAACTTGGTGTTATAGTTTCATTACAAGTCCGTAGAAAAGAAAAACCAGTCTTTCCAGGAAGCTTGCAAAACATGGCCTCGATCAAGCGTCCGAAGAAAGGCTACTGTGTTGTAATGTGAAAATGCTTGGCGAGCATTAGGCGAGCGGCGCTTCGACTATGCATTACACTCATTGTGAAACAGATGATTTACGACGTTCCCAAATTTGATTCCAGATAAGCCACATGAAAGAAACTACCTATTTTTTGTCAAACTGTTTCAGACAGGATGCACTGATTTTAGTTTTCGTCGTTTCTGGGTTAGTACTGTAGGCAATTTTATCAAAAAGTTGACATTTCTTTGTTACAAGTGGAAATGTACTCACAACTGTTGCGCTGCTTGCAACGATGGTGTTACATATATTATTACGACAATTAGGGTACAGAATTTGATTGGTGAACAAACTCATACCTTTTTCAGTTACCAAACGACGCGATACGTGGATATTTAAGCGAGATATTGAGATTTGAATCCCACAGAAATGGAATGTCGGCGTCGTTTTTCATGATGTTTCTGGATAGTGTTGCGCAAAACAGTTCGATAATGATGAAGTGTTGCAGTCAGAAAATGCGAATACGGCTAATATGAAAATATGTTTTAATATTAGTTTCTCAGATTATTAGATCTACATGTAAAACTTCCGAAAGATTATGTCATTGTTTCATTAAGTTAGACACAATGTATCGATGTAATAACAACGTTCCCAGCGGAAATTTACTTATTTCAATGTACCTTGTCCTTCATTTCGTTATATCATTTTAAAAGAAAGGGATAAGGGTTTAATTCAGTCATAGGTGTGCCTATTTACTAATGTTACTAAAGTTTACGTTTCAACCTAGAAATTTGTTTCCGAACTACAAAATACTGTAGACACTTCAGTAGACTATGTCTATTTAATAAAACCCTGAAACAAAGAGAAGATAGCCAGATAATACGAGGGTTGTCCAGAAAGTAAGTTCCGATTGGTCGCTAAATGGAAACCACAATAAAATTCAGAAACATTTTATTTGCAAGATTTAGCTACACTTTCCAGATACTTCTCTTCATAGTCGCCGCTCCGACTTAGACATTTGTCGGAGCGTTATACCAAATCTCCAACACCATCGTCATAGAAGGCAGCCGCCTGTGCTTTCCGATAATTCTCTACGCTGGTCTATAGCGCGTAGCCTGCGCCCAAGTGTTGCCTTTGTATCCAGCGTTTCATGTGAACAGAGATGATACTCAGGACGAGACAATTAGGGCTGTGTTGTGGGTGATCGAACACTTCCCATCGAAAAGGCTGCAGGAGCGTCTTCACAGCCCCTGCAGAGTGCGGCTGAGAATTGCCACGAAGGAGGACGTGCGTGGCAGTTGTGTTAGGTGGGCTGCATTCAGTAAGGCGAAGCCTCTCAGTGGGCCCTCATACTTGGCGGGAGACATCGTTGTTCTAGGCACCTTTACTCGCTCACAGTGCGCTCACAACTGAAAAGAGCGTCCTGATGTGATCGACGGTCATACTAGAGACACTGCCCAACACATCTGTGCAAAGCTTCAGCAGGTTTTCGCTGTGGAGCCCATTTCGCGACCGATCGGAATTTACTTTCTGGACAATCCTCGTATTTGTAGGCGTGACACGTAGTTAGTTAATCTCTAAATAAAAACAATATGACTGATCTTTAGAAAAGATGTTAGAAATGACCACCATTGATGTCGATGTGGGATGAGCAAGGACTGAAGAAATAAAACAGCTGAGAATCAAGATGTTCCGGTATCACATCAGTAGGGCACCACTGGAAAAACTGGATCCATCCAGGCTTGTGTCGGAGCTCAGAAAATATATACTTATAGAGAAAATCGGAGCAATGATGAATGGTGAATTATTCTAGTGACGATGCTCCCAGAAAATGGGAAAAATTATCTGCTAAAAGCACTTTGAGAGAGAACGGATTGTTGAGGCCGGATCCCTGGAACGAGCATCTAGGAAGCGGCAGTGATAGTCAGCTGCTTATGTACTACTGTTGTGGGCTTTTATGGACAGTGGTCGAAGGACGGTGTTGGACGTCCACGCCTCTTCACAGAACGTGAACGTACGGGGCTTGCACGCTAAGTAAAGCAGCATAGGCGACGATCTGTGGTAGATCAGTCCAAAGCATACACTGCTGATGAGCGTCCAAGTGTTCCGGAACACACGGTTCAACGCACACTTTTGACTCCGCGGTAGACGACCCCTGCGTGTTCACATATTGACAGTTCCAGGTCATCAAGATAGGATCGTGAAGCAACGGAAACACCAGGTCGATGATCGTGAACAGATGCCAGTAATAGCGGCGAAATGCTGATGGAAACACTTACCAGCCTGTGGGTGCACGCCGGTGGGACCAAACTATGGTGGTTTTCAGAAGGGGTTCCATGGGGCCTGTGGTAGATACCATAGACACCATAACAGCTGTGGACTACGTCGAAATTACTGCGGACCACCAGCATCCCAGCATATTTGATGTCTTCCCGGACTGCGATAGCATTTTTCAGCACAACAACTGTCAATGATACAAGGCCAGAACCATGCCGCAATGGTCTGAGGTGCGTAATACTGAACTCCTGGTATTTTCGCCACAAAATTCGCCTGATCTGTACCAGATGGAACACATCTCGTTCGCCATTAAGTGTCAGTTTCGTGAACCCAAACTACCGGTCCGTAACTTACGGAAATGGCGAGACCCGTGCGCAGACATGTGCTCTCACATACCTCGGGAAACCTACCACGGACTTTTCTATTCCATATCACGTAGAATTTCTTCTGACTGCTTTCCAAAAGACGCAGTTACGCTGGTGGTCATAACGTTTTAGCTCATCCGTAAATGACGACCACGTGAAAGCCAATGACAAAACTTCACGTGGACTCATGTACTTGCAAGAGAAGTTTCCAAGGACCTGTGAAGCAACAATAATGGAAGGAATATCGGTAGAGCGGCACATTATGGAATTAACGTCAGATGAACATTTCCTTGATCAGTTGAGTGATGTTGAAAGATGCTGTCTTCTCTTTCACAAGGTCTGCAAGAACTTTTTAGGTAACCGTAAGGCAGAGAACTATTGTGATATTGTGCAAGAGCTATTGAAATCATAACTTTTTCTGGGATGTAACCTGTCACTCAAGCTACATTTATTGAATGTTTATTTGGACTTTTCTTCGCGAATATCACTGTTAGTGATAAATATGGAGAACAGTTGCACCTGGAATTTTCGCAAATCGTAAAGCGTTATAAGGCATATTGTAAATACTGGTTTTGATTTTCAAAGACAATCCATCTCACGCCAACTATCCGGCTATGTAGGATATGAAGTACATTTATAGCTGTAGTTTGGCACTTGTATCAACCTTTATCGAGATTAGATGATGATAACTCTGTTTACCGAAGTGGATCATCGTGAATAAAAATTTTACAAATGCGATCCTGGATGAGAAGTTGTCTTCCTTTAAGTTGCATTGAAATGCCTTCGAAACCGGTGAGGCCATCAAACAGTTAAGGTGAGCATTGACTGACATAAACTCACTGGTTGTCTCTTCCAATAACGTGACAAATAGGCAGATGTATATTAATAATTGCTTTTCAGTGTATAGAATGGATAGAATGGGTATTTCTCGTTCAATAGGCGGGCGGTGGAAGTTCAACGTGCTTTGGCTGTTTTACGAACGTAACATTGTGCGACAGATAGAACGAGACATATTGTGAAATTAGAAACGAAATCAAAATTATGCATAAAGAATGTCGTGACAAAGTTAAGCAAGAAGGTGAAACCAAAGACCAAGTGTATACTGTCCATCCAGACCGCTGATGTCGGTATGAGGCATGCCGAGTAAATAATTAAGTGATTGAGTTAGTTAACTTGTACTTTCACTAAGTCGCACGTCTTGTATGAAACTCATTTGGAATCAGCAGCTGTTAAGGCAATATATACCTACTGTATTTCATATCTACGCCTACGTGCTAACCATTTACAGATTATTATGAGAGCATGTCTCTGATTTTTATGTGAAATCCCTTAAAGCTTCTTCAATAAAAATAAACATTATTACTATTCTACATTCTCGTTATTCATGTCTACGTATTTGCAGCTCTCTGCCGCTAGAGGGCTCCGAATTGTAGAGTGTACCATGGCAGTGTGTAATGCACGTCGGTGCGCGAGAAACAGAGTGCTGTAACCCAGTGTCAGATTCGAAGAGTTCGTCCACAAATGGAACACCCTCGCCTTCGGCATGACAATGCGAGACCACACACGAGCTCTCCGACATCTGCAACAATCCGACGCCTTGGGTTCACTGTCATCCATCATCCGCAATACAGTCTCGACTTGTCCCCACCAGATTTTCATATGTTTCCACAACGTCATTTTGATAGTGGTGAAGCGGTGCAAGCAGAGGTGGGGTTGTGGCTCCTCAATAAAGTCAAACGTTTCACAGTGACGGTATAAACAAATTGGTCTCTCGTTGGGAGAAACGTGTTCGTCGCCAGGCTGAGAAATCCAGGTAAAAATGAAGAATAAAGATATAGAATGTTGATAACACTTGTTTTATTTAAAAAGTTTTAAGATTTCCCACATAAAAAATTCGAAGCCACTACTTTCCAGGGCCCCCTCGTAAATAGCACTTGGACTTCAATTTAATGATAATAAAGGTATTAGTTTTGACATTACTCATTTTATCAGCGAAACACACAAATCTGAGCGTAAACTAAACATTCTTGTTTTCTATATTGTATATCCTTCTAATTTTTATTCAGTTGTCTATTTTGTTAGGTTTGTGCGGATGTGGCGTTACGTTGTCCATCTTTTCGGAAATTTGCATAAGGTCACCTCTTGGTGACCATCCATTGGTGTCGTTGTTCAGGTCTTTAGAGGACATTTGCAGTACAACGCGAACCCCGTTTTCTGATGTAATATGGTTCTATGAGATTTATAGTCTCATGTTTTAAAGAACTGTGCACGTTAAACTGTCGCCTCTTCGTAAGAAAAAGAAAAAAGAAAATAATATGGAAACCAGAAAGCTGATCTTGCGAATTAATAGCTTCCAGTAAGTGTTAATAGTACGAAGGCGCAGCAACAAAGCTCCGTATATAGCCCGTACATTTTGAGGCTATTTACAGGTAAACTAAATAGGAAATTGGAAGCTCGCTTCGAAATTGACACTTCCTCAACGAAAACTGCAGATTAGAGTTGGGAATTACTAGGGAAATAAGAAGACAAAGAAGTGGGTCAGGTGTCAGACCGGAGTGGAAAGCGCAGTTATAACCGTAGCGAAAATGAAATGGCGGTGGACACGACATACTGCCAGGCGAATGGGTCTCAGAAACCCCATGAACATTTTTGCTGGGTTCTAAGAGACAGACTGAGACCGATGAGAAAAGAAAACAACAAAAAGCAACATCGATGCTCACTGTTAAAGGAAATTTGTGGTAAGGTTCTATGGGACCAAACTGCTGAGGTCATCGTTCCCTAGGCTTACACACTATTTAATCTAACTTAAAATAACTTACACTAAGGACAAAACACACATCCTTGCCCGAGGGAGGACTCGAACCTCCGATGGGGGCAGCCGTGCGAACGGTGACAAGGCGCCCAGACTGCACGGCTACACCGCGCGGCTTACTGTTAAAGACAGTAATTCACGTAGAAGGCCAGAGAAGGTCTTTTATCCAGCAGTAAACATCAACTACTTGATGACGACTAAGATGAATCGGCATCTCATCTCTCTATTCGCCCTGCACAAAGTGTTTCACTACTATAGTTACAAACAAAAGGAGCGAGTAGAGGATAATGAAACAAGTAAAAAATCGTAAAAAATGTTGGTCTGGAAACAATGGTTTCCCCGGTAGGACTTATGCACAAGTGAAATCATACCATTATTATAACACAGTTATTGTCGTTATGTTCCAGGTACCAGTTCCCACAGGCAGCAGCAAAAGCGTGCTCTTGGAGTGTTTCAAACGGTCGCTATGCCTCTGTACGCATTTACGAATACAGAAATGGCTGACATAAATTCATCTTTGGGAATGTTAGTGGCATTACACGGGAGGTACAGCAATTGTACCAGCAAACATATCCTCAGAGAAAAAAAAATGGTTCAAATGGCTCTGAGCACTATGGGACTTAACTTCTAAGGTCATCAGTCCCCTAGAACTTAGAACTACTTAAACCTAACTAACCTAAGGACATCACACACATCCATGTCCGAGGCAGGATTCGAACCTGCGACCCATATTCTCAGAGAAGACAGCCAGACCAGTTAGTGGCGCCGCGGGGTCTAACGTGTATTGCCACGGTTCGCGCGGCTCCCCTCGTCGGAGGTTCGAGTCCTCCCTCGTGCATGGGTGTGTGTTATGTCCTTAGTGTAAGTTATTTTAAGTTAGATTAAATAGTGTGTAAGCCTAGGGAACTATGACCTCAGCAGTTTGGTCCCATAGGAACTTACCACCACCACCACCACTTCCAGTTAGTGTTCACTAGGCCCCAAAACGCCTGCGCTAGAGAGGTTCATTTAAGTTCAATGTGCAACATGCAAGGAACGGTGTCGGTATCACGACTGGAGGAGAACGTTTTACAAAAAGCTAACACGATGGTGGGGCACAAGTACTAGGACTGCTGCAGGAGAACGTGTTTCGACGCCCACCATATGGCGGATATCACATGAGGACAGTTGTACCTGCATCACGTACAAAGTGTGCAAGCCCTGGTCACCTTTGACTTTAAAGCATAGGTAGCGTTCTGCCAAAGGATCCTTACTCAACGTGGGAATGATGCACAGTTCCTCTTGGACGTCTTATTTGCAGACGAAGCGTCCTTTACCCCAGACGCTATTATGCTCATCCACAAGACACACGATGGGCTTATGAGAAACCACACGCTACCATTGAGACGACCTGTCCGAGGAGATTTTCCGTTAACGTTTGTGCAGGCGTCGTTGGTGATCAGTAGATAGGGGAACATTTTATACTTGATCTATTTAATAATAGAGTATTTGGATGATGTTTCTTATGGTGAAAGGATGCGTTTGTAGTAAATTCTTGGACTAGCAAACTTTCATGATCCTTCTGGGGAATACGTAGCACGTATCAGTCGTGGCTCGCCAATACCAGGCTTCCCAGGTCATCGACAACAAACCGTTGGATCTTTTTCTGCGGGGAAATAAGAAGTTTCCGTGTGCTCCATCTCTGTTGAAAGTGTCAGTGAACTCTGAGAACGCACTGTGGATGGTTGTTAGAGCACTCGGAACACGCCTGGGAGTTTTGAACGAGTGCGGGCAACTGTGAAGAGAAGTGCTTAAGCCTACCTTCACATGAGAGGTGGCCACTGTTATAAGGTTTTCACGTACAGGGTCGTAATACGTTGTATCGGGGAAACATGTGCTTTCCTAACCTGTGTTTAGTTTCACTAGTCGAGCACCCGGCGCTGCGCGAGTACGTATTCCAGTCCTGTTAGTCAGTTTCCTTCTTCCCCTTCCGTCCATCTCCTCATCCACCCTCTCTCAGTTCATCTCCTCCTCGCCACTCTCTCTCTTCATCTCCTCCTCCCCTCTCTCTGTCAGTTTCATCTTCTTTCCTCTCTCCGTCCATTTCCTCCTCGCCCTCTCCCTGTACACCTCCTCCTCCCACTATCTGGGTCCATCTCTTCCTTCCCCCTCTTTGTCCATCCACCCCTCCTCCCCACCTTCTTTCTCCAACTTATCACTCCTACCCCAGTAGCAGATTTCATACACATTTGTACAGATATTTCATCTGTATCTGTATTGAATTTCGCCTTGCAGTTTCTTTTCACAAAACTCAATCTTTATGACGTCATTTCTTCCGAACAATGTCTCTCACAATGATACAATTTTTCACGTTCATTGAGTGGTATGTTCGGATACTGGTTGTGAAATTTGTTGCAAATAGTGTTAGTAGTAAAGACGTAATAAATTTAAACGTCATACGTGATGCGGCATTTTTTCACGAATCTTAGTGTTTATGACGTCATTCCTCTTGAAATATACACTACTGGCCATTAAAATTGCTACACCACGATGATGACGTGCTACAGACGCGAGATTTAACCCACAGAGAGAATATGCTGTGATATGCAAATGATTAGCTTTTCAGAGCATTCACACAACGTTGGCGCCGGTGGCGACACCTACAACGTGCTGACATGAGGAAAGTTTTCAACCGATTTCTCATACACAAACAGCAGTTGACCGGCGTTGCCTGGTGAAACGTTGTTGTGATGCCTCGTGTAAGGAGGAGAATTGGGTACTATCACGTTTCCGACTTTGATAAAGGTCGGATTGTAGCCTAACGCGATTGCGGTTTATCGTATCGCGACATTGCTGCTCGCGTTGGTCGAGATCCAATGACTGTTAGCAGAATATGGAATCGGTGGGTTCAGGAGGGTAATACGGAACGCCATGCTGGATCCCAACGGCCTCGTATCACTAGCAGTCGAGATGACAGGCATCTTATCCGCATGGATGTAACGGACCGTGCAGCCACGTCTCGATCCCTGAGTCAACAGATGGGGACGTTTGCAAGACAACAACCATCTGCACGAACAGTTCGACGACGTTGGCAGCAGCATGGACTATCAGCTCAGAGACCATGGCTGCAGTTACCCTTGACGCTGCATCACAGACAGGAGCGCCTGCGATGGTGTACTCAACGACGAACCTGGGTGCACGAATGGCAAAAGTCATTTTTTCGGATGAATCCAGGTTCTGTTTATGGCATCATGATGGTCGCATCCGTGTTTGGCGACATCGCAGTGAACGCACATCGTAAGCGTGTGTTTGTCATCGCCATACTGGCGTATCACCCGGCGTGAAGTTACCATTGGTTACGCGTCTCGGTCCCCTCTTGTTCCCATTGACGGCACATTGAACAGTGGACGTTATATTTCAGATGTGTTACGACCCGTGGCTCTACCCTTCATTTGATCCCTGCGAAACCCTACATTTCAGCAGGATAATGCACGACCGCATGTTGCAGGTCCTGTACGGGCCTTTCTGGATACAGAAAATGTTCGACTGCTGCCCTGGCCAGCACATTCTCCAAATCTCTCAGCAATTGAAAACGTCTGGTCAATGGTGGCCGAGCAACTGGCTCGTCACAATACGCCAGGCACTACTCTTGATGAACTGTGGTATCGTGTTGAAGCTGCATGGGCAGCTATACCTGTACACGCCATCCAATCTCTGTTTGACTCAATGCCCAGGCATATCAAGGCCGTTATTACGGCCAGAGGTGGTTGTTCTGGGTACTGATTTCTGAGGCTCTATGCAACCAAATTGCGTGAAAATGTAATCATATGTCAGTTCTAGTATAATATATTTGTCCAATGAATACCCGTTGATAATATGCATTTCTTCTTGGTGTAGCAATTTTAAAGGCCAGTAGTGTAGTACAACATATGTAGTACTGATGGCATCGTGTTTACGATTGGAGTTAATCCCCTCAGTGTCAGTTAAGGCTTGAAGATAGTTTACTGAAGCACCGAAACTAGTAGTCATATCAT
Organism: Schistocerca piceifrons; assembly: GCF_021461385.2. Classification (NCBI taxonomy): domain Eukaryota; kingdom Metazoa; phylum Arthropoda; class Insecta; order Orthoptera; family Acrididae; genus Schistocerca; species Schistocerca piceifrons. Next base: position 539,603,120 of record NC_060141.1, read on the forward strand.
AAATAACATCTAAAGGACGGCTGCAGGTGTTTCACATTATTACATACCTATTCCCTTGTCATTTTGTCACTAAACATCTATTCATTCCTGCAGGTTGCTCCTTGATGCCGCTTAACACGTAACGCTTTGCGTATCACAGTCTGCAGTTTGCATTGACGTGCCACGTAAGATTGACTATCTGCTGCATAGCAAACAGTACAAACTCCTGCCGTCCTCCCGTCTACAAATTAAACGGAATTTAAGACCTCTGGTTCTTACATTCGTCCATTTAAGTTCAGGGTGATGAGTACGAAAGGACTCACTGCCCTTCCTTTATTTCCGTTCAGATTATATACCAGAACACAAGCTATCTACACACAAGCAATCTTTATTATAATATCAAATAGCAAGGTACACAACGTGTTCCACTCACTCCCCAGTTACCCGAGCTGAGACATGCGTCCATTCTCTGCGGTACCTCCAAATTTTCTGCTCTTCTTGGACAGAGACTGGATGCTCGATCTAGGCAGACACAAACGCAGTTATAGGCTCTGCTATACACCCTGAGCTGTCCAGTTACGAGTACTACGCTAGGTTCCACTAAATATGGCCAAACTGAATGAGAGAACTTAACACAGAAGGAAAACTTATTAGACGGTACACTGTAAGGTAATCCCTACAATGTATGACACCGTTACACATGGAGTATAGTAATAAAAATGACCAAACCGAATGCACATAGGAAGAACGACTGAAGCTATGGCAGAGATTTCCTCTTCGTCACCAAGTTAAACAATTGTAAGAGCTGCGAATCTTTCCATGGTTATCAGAATGAGAATTTTTTTAGAAGATACGTGCAATAGAATTCATAACTACTTGAATGTTCGAGTTATGAAGCAATTTGGGTTGCGAATAGGAACAAGTAATCAGACTATATTCGTCTTGACAGCTGATTCTTCAGAATTAATCAGTTGACAATTGTAACGACAGGGCACTCTTTTATTGCTATTATGAAGATGAATAATACAAACTTGCATAGCACAATCTTTCTGCTGCAAACAGAACGCTAGTTGCCCCATCAGCATCATTAGGTTCATGAAGGGGTCATCTCCCGTACAATCATGTTAGATTACTGACCACACTCGATGATGTAAATTGTTTCACTCTCGTACTAATTCCTACATAGCAACAACGCAGCACCATGATTAAACCTGTTGTGTAGTAAAACAGTTTTCTTTATGTCTCCTAGAAAATTTGCTTTCTGTGACATGAGCTCTTTTCCAACTAGCCGCGCGGGATTAGCCGAGCGGTCTCAGGCGCTGCAGTCATGGACTGTGCGCCTGATCCCGGCGGAGGTTCGAGTCCTCCCTCGGGCATGGGTGTGTGTGCTTGTCCTTAGGATAATTTAGGTTAAGTAGTGTGTAAGCTTAATGACTGATGACCTCAGCAGTTAAGTCCCATAAGACATTTGAACATTTTTTTCTTTCCAACTCATGTTTCATGATTTAGCCGAAGTTTTTGAATATATCTAACATTAAAATCACGTTGTCCGCCTCCCTAGATGAGTGGTCAGTGGAGCAGAATGCTACGTACGGGGCCCGGGTTCAATTCCCTGCTGGGGTGGAGCTCTTTTATCTACTCTGGTATTGGGTGTTGTGTTCATCATCATATCACCGGATCGACACGCAAACCGCCTAAGTGGCGTCAACTAAAAAGACTTCCTCCAGGCGACCGGTCTACCCGCCGGGAGCCCCTAGCCACACGACATTTCATTTCAATATCTCATTAAACACTTAAAACACTTTGCAACAAATGACACGACAGGCTCATGGAGCCCATCCTACCTGCATGGAACAAGACAATGCATTTCGCCTCCATTCCCATCACAAGGTCGTAGATATTCTGAATTTGAAGCACTGAAGCCTGATGTGACACAATCAGATACCTTATTTGCTTTAGTATACAAACTGTCAGAAGTTGCTAATTCCATTCTTTTCAGGTGCTATACGAATAAGAAAACTTATTCTACTTTCGATTGTAATAAAGAAACCGCTTTTGCGCTTATTACAATAAAAATACAACTTGTGTAAATGCTGCGGAAAACTATTCCTCGAAAAACTAACTTTTTGTATGAATGCATGGTTTCGAGGCGGTATGAATTAATAAAATTTTCTCGGGCTTCCAGCCGCGTCAGGTGGTTAAAATCCCACGAGCTTTCGACCGAGTTCTCCTCAATCATTGTCAAGTGGTAAGAATAACTGCTGTGCAGCCGTGGCCGCGTCATTATATAGCCTCACTGCTGGCTATGACGTCACTGGTGCTCTCTTCCTCGCCATATATGGTAATGTTTTCATCCCGCGTCCGTCGCGCCAGCTTTAACCTCGCGATGGCCCGGTCCCAGGCTGTGCTGAGCTGCAAACCGCCGTCCTTGGTGATGGTGTTTTCAGAGTTTTTTATTTCAATAGCTTCTTTTATGACGCTATCCCAAAATCCCTTCGTCCTCACAACGACGGATGTTTCGCGGAATAGAATTCGGTGTCCATTTTCTAAGGCGTGTTCTACCACGGCTGATTTTTCTGCGTTGGCCAAACAGTACGCACTGTGGAGCAACGCCGGACGAAACACGAAAGGTTCTTACGCCTACGCTATCCAGAAAAATCAGCCATGGCAGAACACGCCAGGAAAACGGACACCGAATTCTATCGACATCTGTCGTTGTGAGGACGAAGAGATTTTGGGACAGCTTCATAAAAGAAGCTATTGAAATAAAAACCTCTGAAAACACCATCACGAAGGACGGCGGTTTGCAGCTCAACACAGCCTGGGACCCGGCCATCGCGAGGTTAAAGCGGGCGCAGCGGACGCGGGATGAAAACATTACCATATATGGCGAGGAAGAGAGCACCAGTGACGTCACGTCCAGCAGTGCGGCTATTTAACGACGCGACCGTGGCGACACAGCAGTCATTCTTACCAGTTGACAATGAGGAGAGGTCGGTCGAAAGCTCGAGGAATTTTAACCACAAGACGCGGCTGGAAGCCCGAGAAAATTTTATTAAACTTACTTATTCTCTTACTGAGAGGAGAACTAGTGAAACATTTGAAAATATATATAAAACCAAATCAAATGTAGTCTCATTAAATTGTGACAAGATTTAATCCACACCACAAGACTTGTTACTGTACTTTATTAACACAAAGAAGTGACTAGCGTCCAGATTTTTTACTCACAACCTGAAATGGTGGAACTACACCTTGGTCTTAACGATCAGACCTGATTATGAAACAATAGAAGTACGCAGAACTAGAGTTATAACCCATTTATGAATGAAGAAACTCAAGTATATTCCGCAAATAGCCACACACCAAGAAGTCATGGATTCATCTTTCGGGAAACTTTATGTACAGAGCTTGTAAGTAGGCTGTTTAGGTTTTTATGTTGGTAACGCCATGTAGCGCTGTATATGAAAATCACTGACTGTGCTGTGTGCAGTCTGTGGCTGGTTTGCATTGTTGGAATTTGCTATTGTAGTGTTCGGCAGTTGGCTGTTAACAGCGCATAGCATTGCGCAGTTGGAGGTGAGCCGCCAGCAGTGGTGGATATGGGGAGAGAGATGGCGGAGTTGTGAGCGGCTGATCTGGACGTGTGTCCATCACAGACAGTAAATTTGTAAGACTGGATATCATGAACTGATATATATATATATATATATATATATATATATATATATATATATATATATATATATATATATATATATATATATATATGGTGAATTTGGAACATTATTAAGGTAAATACATTGTTTGTTCTCTATCAGAATCTTTTATTTGCTGACTGTGCCTATCAGTAGTTAGTGACTTCAGTAGTTAGAATCTTTTATTTAGCTGGCAGCATTGGCGCTCGCTGTATTGCAGTAGTTCGAGTAACGAAGATTTTTGTGAGGTAGGTGATTCATGAAAGGTATAGGTTATTGTTAGCAAGCGCCATTCTTTTGTAGCGATTATTGAAAGTCAGATTGCGTTGCGCTAAAAATATTGTGTGTCAGTTTAATGATGATCCGAATAGGTAAAGAGCTAAATGTCTGAGTACGTTAAGTTCTGCACAGCTGTTTGTAAATCAAATAATGTAAGAGGTTTATCAGCACAGTAATTCACTAATTTTTCTAAGGGGACGTTTGAAGCTGACTTTATGGAACAAAGAAGTTCGTGTAAGAATTATATATGTTGTTCACCTAAAATGTCCTACTGGAACCATATCCATTGATATAGATTGAAACTGAGGGGAGGAGAAAGGAAATTGCCTAGTGACATCAGCAACATCGGGACTGCTCGCGATCAGCGGCAAAGAGTGAAAATGTGGACCGGCCCGGGCTACGAACCCGGCACCGCTTGCATTCTAGGCACTTGCGTCAGCCACTGTGCCACCCGGTACACAGTGTTTACAATTGCGCGGACTAACTCGGCACGCCTCTCGGCCGACCCACACTCCCAGCTAGCGCCACCTACCCGCAGTTCCTGTCCGTGTCCTCCATGTTCGCTACTCCGAGATTCCCACAGGATGTCGGACGTAACTGTGCATCCGCTCTGAACAAGGCGGATCAGTTACATGAGTGCGAGGTGTCTGTTCTTTCTGCTTAATAGCCGAAATCTAGATAGTACAGAAGATAAATGCAATAATACACAGCCAAATGACGGTATACTCTCTCAAAAAATATTGCATGACTGTGGCCCAACACCATCGAAAACTTTTTGCTTAGCAGAACAGTTCGTTACAGGAGAGCTTCTCCGGATGTTGGTTAGCACAGTTACCTCGATAGAAAAACTTTCTGCTAACCCATTTTACAAGCGATGTGGCCAGAAAAGAGCTATGGTGCTTCCCACTGACCACAGGAAAGAACTTGCGATCTAGTGGGAAACAGTTCCGCATAGAAGGGCTTCCCTCAAACACTGTTCTCAATGGCAGAATGCTGACAGTCTCAGCAGAATAATTACATGTCACTCGACTTCTATAAGAGAGAAATCCTCAGGTGCTAATGATGAAGGTGCAGTTAGTTTTGATTAACTCCCTCCCTCCCTTATCAAAATCACTGAGCCGCAGTGAAGACACGGAATCCGACCTAGGTGCATTCGGTTCAAATCTTAGCGCGATTTGGCCGCTGTGGCAGAGCGGTTGTAGGCGCCTCAGTCCGGAATCGCGCTGCTGCTACGATCGCAGGTTCGAATCCTACCTAGGGCATGGATGTGAGTGGTGTCCTCAGGTTAGTTAGTCAAGTCTAGAGGGGACTGATGACCTCAGGCGTTAACTCCCATAGTGCTTTGAACCATTGAAAATTGGGCGGCGAAATAAGGAAGAATGATGTAGTATCTGTCATGATCATCAGAGGGGGCCTACGTTGTGCGACCATGTGCGTGGTTACATTCCAAACTTCTCAGCAGTCCACTATTGAAAGTAAAAGTACGCATAGTTTCGACGTAAAAACTGTCGGTTGAAATCCTACATCTGCTCGAAACGTTCAATCCATGGAGAGCGAAAGGTGTGTGTATTAGTTTTTGTAGGAGATTTTCTTGTTTTGGATGTCTGAAACCGCATTCACAATGTTTCAGTTGGTTAGACATGCACGCACATCCTCGAAAGAAATGCTGCCCCGCGCATAGATAAATGGAAGGTGATCTTTACTCTGTCAGATTTATCTGTTGATCGCGAGGAGAGGAGAGCACACAGTTAGTTGAGCTTTGCTTTTAGAGATGAGCAGTCGAGTTTTAGTTTAGTAGCAACAAGGGACAAACAGTAAAGATTTTTGGAATTATATTATGACTCAGTACAACATGAGCCATGGACCTTGCCGTTGGTGGGGAGGCTTGCGTGTCTCAGCGATAGAGATAGCCGTACCGTAGGTACAACCACAACGGAGGGGTATCTGTTGAGAGGCCAGACAAACGTGTGGTTCCTGAAGAGGGGCAGCAGCCTTTTCAGTGGTTGCAGGGGCAACAGTCTGGATGATTGACTGATCTGGCCTTGTACACTAACCAAAACGGCCTTGCTGTGCTGGTACTACGAACGGCTGAAAGCAAGGGGAATCTACAGCCGTAATTTTTCCCGAGGGTATGTAGCTTTACTGTATGGTTAAATAATGATGGCGTCCTCTTTGGTAAAATATTCCGGAGGTAAAATAGTCTCCCATTCGGATCTCCGGGCGGGGACTACTCAGGAGGACGTCGTTATTAGCAGAAAGAAAACTGGCGCTCTACGGATCGGAGCGTGGAATGTCAGATCCCTTAATCGGGCAGGTAGGTTAGAAAATTTAAAAAGGGAAATAGATAGGTTAAAGTTAGATATAGTGGGAATTAGTGAAGTTCGGTGGCAGGAGGAACAAGACTTCTGGTCAGATGACTACAGGGTTATAACCACAAAATCAAGTAGGGGTAATGCAGGAGTAGGTTTAATAATAAATAGGAAAATACGAATGCGGGTAAGGTACTACAAAGAGCACAGTGAACGCATTATTGTGGCCAAGATAGATACGAAGCCCACGCCTACGACAGTAGTACAAGTTTATATGCCGACTAGCTCTGCAGATGACGAAGAAATTGAAGAAATGTGTGATGAAATAAAAGAAATTATTCAGATAGTGAAGGGAGATGAAAATTTAATAGTCATGGGTGACTGGAATTCGTCAGTAGGATAGGGAGAGAAGGAAACGTAGTAGGTGAATATGGATTGGGGTTAAGAAATGAAAGAGGAAGCCGCCTGGTAGGATTTTGCACAGAGCATAACTTAATCATAGCTAACACTTGGTTCAAGAATCATGAAAGAAGGTTGTACACATGGAAGAAGCCTGGAGATGCTGACAGGTTTCAGATAGATTATATAATGGTAAGACAGAGATTTAGGAACCAGGTTTTAAATTTTAAGACATTTACAGGGGCAGATGTGGACTCTGAACACAATCTGTTGGTTATGAACTGTAGATTAAAACTGAAGAAACTACAAAAAGGTGGTAATTTAAGGAGATGGGACCTGGATAAACTGAAAGAACCAGAGGCTGTACAGAGTTTCAGGGAGAGCATAAGGGAACAATTGCCAAGAATGGGGGAAAGAAATACAGCAGAAGAAGAATGGGTAGCTCTGACGGATGAAGTAGTGAGGGCAGCAGAGGATCAAGTAGGTAAAAAGACGAGGACTAGTAGAAATCCTTGGGTAACAGAAGAAATATTGAATTTAATTGATGAAAGGAGAAAATATAAAAGTGCAGTAAATGAAGCAGGCAAAAAGGAATACAAACGTCTCAAAAATGAGATCGACAGGAAGTGCGAAATGGCTAAGCAGGGATGGCTAGAGGACAAATGTAGGGATGTTGAGGCTTATCTCACTAGGGGTAAGATAGATACTGCCTACAAGAAAATTAAAGAGACCTTTGGAGAAAAGAGAACCACTTGTTTGAATATCAAGAGCTCAGATGGAAACCCAGTTCTAAGCAAAGAAGGGAAAGCAGAAAGGTGGAAGGAGTGTGTAGAGGGTCTATACAGTCTACTGCCCCAGATCTGGTAGTCCAGATTAAAAATGGAGCTTTTTTTCGGCGTAAATCGATTCCCCATTAACGCCTCAGCATATCCACCAAGTTTCGCTGCCATACAATAATTGCAACCCACACTGGACCTTCCGCGAATATCTGCCCCTTAATTACAACCATCTGGTAGTTACGTCGGTTGAATCAATGTGATGTTTCTCTAGGGCTGCTTGTGTGGATTTTGTTACACTGACTAAAAAAATTTCTCAAAATCTGTAAGTCTCAGATAAAGAGGTAGTTCATACTCATCGGTTTGTCCCATAATGTCGTTCACGAACGGTCCATTGTTCTCTATCCAGCTCAGCTAGTTCCTTTGTATGAAAAAAAAATTTTCTATGCAGTTGATAGTACAGGGAGACAGTTGTTGGAGTATATTAAGAAAACGTAAATTAATCACTAACTACGGCGTGCGCTCAGTGTGTTCAATGTGGAAACGCCACTTCAGATATTCGGATTTAGGTTATGACATGTTCGATATGCCTGCCATCATCGGCGATGATGTGGCACAGAGGAACAGGGAAATTCTGCATGACCCGCTGAAGTGTCGGAACATTGATGCATTCGATGACCTCCTGAATGGCTATTTTCGGCTCAGCAATGGTTTTGGGGCTATTCCTGTACACCTTATATGTAATATAACCCCACAAAACGTATCCGGAGAATATGGCGGTCAATCGAGGGCCAAGCCAGAGGCCTGTGGGTACCTCAGAGCCAGAATGCGATCCACAAACTGCTAATCCAGGACATCACTCTCCTGCTTCGATGCGGTCGAACTCCGTCTTGCATGAACCACATCTAGGCGAAATAAAGGTCGCTTTGGATAACGGGAATGAATCATCTTCCAAAACATTCACGTACCGTTGGGGAGTCACCGTGCAATGAAGGAATATCGTCAATAGACATAGCACACCACACAGTCATTCGTTGAATGTGAAGGGACTTCTCGCTCGCGAAATGCGGATTCTCAGTCCCCTAAATGGGCCAGTTTTGGTTATTGACAAATCCATCCAAATGAAAGTAGACTTCGTCACTAAATCAATCAATACAATTCCCATCATGTCCCCGCGGCCAACCGTGCAGTTTGAACGTCCTAGTGCAAGCCGTTCAGAAGTTATGACGATTTGATTTCTTACAGTTCAGTAATTGTCACCCTGCACTTTTAGTGATATATCAGGTAGCAATTGAAAGAAAAACATCCCTCGGTCACTATTTTCAACAAATTAACCTGGTTTCAATACTGCTAGGAGTGTCTTCCTCAGAATTTAAAACAGAAATGGTCTATATTCTATAACATGGTCACAGAATTATGACTAAAAACGTATGATAGGGTAAAGTACGGAATCATCGTTAAAGACTGGCAGTACTTATATGTCATTTATAAAATAAAAAATATGCCAAAAGGGCATTAGTCACAAAGATGCTTAAGATAAAGAAAACTATGATGGCGAGCCACTAAGGGCTGCTCGTTACTTGCGTGGTGCAGGTTGCAAAAAGGACTGAGTAGGGTTCCCGCGTTAACAAATGCGGCTAGGTGAACATGGCACTGCAACGAGCGCGCCATCTAGTAGCCGCAGATACAATTAGGCTACTTCACATTGAAATATAAGCAGAAATGGTTGTAAATAAACAGTATTTGGTACATAACGGAAAGCAATGTTTGTTTGATAGTGGCATACAACATAACATTTTGTCTACGTCAAAGCTTATAACAGTAAGATAAAACATGAAAATATCATTACGAAAATGTAGATAGGACTGAATGACAACTTGTAGAAAGCAATATTGACGTGAAATGCAGCCAATAAACATTTGATAATTGAAAAAATACGAGTACCTTAGAAGGAGAAGAACATTTCGGCAACCTGCACAAGGAGACCCGATGTCAGATATCGAGTGACGGGTTTATACCGTTGAAAAAATTTTTGTTACGTAGCTGTAACTGTTCGTTAAGGATGGGGCTATCATTTCGAGCAAAATGCTTGAAAATCTCTAATTCTTCTAGAATATCTAGTCTACGCCCTTTCTTTTCGGTATGCAAAATGTTGCTATCGCTGATGGCTTTAGGTGAATGACCTGTAATTAGAAGATGGTCGGCAAAAGACGAATTTTGAGGGCTAGTGCCAGTTTTTCTTAGCAAGTGTTCTTTATATCTGGTAGTGAAGGCACGTCCTGTTTGTCCTATATAGCAAGAGAAGCAAGTATAGCAGACAATTTTGTAGACACCAGAATTTTCTAAAGGGGAACGCATAGAATGTAAATTATGAATGAAGTTTTTATTCATATTGTTATTAATAGAAAAAGCAACGTTGCAATCGTATTTCTTTCGAAGAATGCGTTGGATCTGAGAAGAGATAGGCCCCAGGAAAGGAATAGAGAAATATTTTTTGGAGTTAGACTCGATAACAGAAGCGCCTAGCTGAGTAAGTCTCTTGGCAGTTTTCTTTTTGAGGACGTTATCTGCTATGTTAGGTTTATACTCATTGTTAACTGCTATTGTTTTAAGTAAATTTATTTCGTCGTTGAAGTTTTCTTTAGAAAGTGGGATGGTAATGGCTCGGTGAACAGCAGAATGAAAGAAGGCTTTTTTATGTGATTGTGGATGAGTAGATGATGCACGATCGATCTGTTCGGTATATGTTATTTTACGAAAAATATTGAAAGAAATTTTATTTGTTTCTATAGTAAGCGTCAAGTCAAGGAAATTTAATTGACAGGCCTCTTTTTCAAATTCGATAGCGAAAGAAATTTTCTGATGAAGATCATTGAATAGGTTAAAGATACGATCAACACCGTCAGCGGGTCCACTGCTAGGAGTGTCTTCCCCAGAATTTAAAACAGAAATGGTCTATATTCTATGACATGGTCACAGAATTATGACTAAAAACTTATGATAGGGTATAAGTACGGAATCATCGTTAAAGACTGGCAGTATTTATATGTCATTTATAAAATAATAAATATGCCAAAAGGGCATTAGTGACAAAGATATTTAAGATAAAGAAAATTATGATGGCCAGCCACTAAGGGCTGCTCGTTACTTGCGTGGTGCAGGTTGCAAAACGTTGACATATAAGTACTGCCAGTCTTTAACGATGATTCCGTACTTATACCCTATCATAGTTTTTAGTCATAATTCTGTGGCCATGTTATAGAATATAGACCATTTCTGTTATATATTCTGAGGAAGACACTCGTAGCAGTGTTGAAACCAGGTTAATTTGTCAAAAATAGTGACCGAGGACTGTTTTTCTTTCAATTGTAACTATTCACGGTCTCTGAACGTGCAGTCATGTACAAAATGTTTTGAATATCTGGTAGATTACAGAAAGGAGGCTGATAGGTCCGTAGTTTTTTATGCCCCCGTTCTTGTGAAGAATAAGAATTCAACATTGTTTCTGAGTTGGGGAATTGTCTTCCCCAGCAGACGGTTTATTGGTAATTTTGCAAGTTCGTTTCGTATTCCTTTTCGTCCAGCTTCCAGCATACAGAAAAATCATCATCACCAGGCGCCTTCTCCTTAGCTTCTTACTTCGAAAGATTTTCTCAAAATGAGTTATTTTATTTCTGCCAGAAGTGTCAGAAATTTCAAAAACTGGTGAATTCTGCTTTAAGCGTTCTTAGTTGAATTTTGTGCAGCGGAAAAAAAGGAAGGATATGATTTTGGTTCAAATGGCTCTGAGCACTATGGGACTCAACTGCTGAGGTCATTAGTCCCCTAGAACTTAGAACTAGTTAAACCTAACGAACCTAAGGACATCACAAACATCCATGCCCGAGGCAGGATTCGAACCTGCGACCGTAGCGGTCTTGCGGTTCCAGACTGCAGCGCCTTTAACCGCACGGCCACATCGGGCGGCGAAGGATATGATTTAACGTCCCGTCAAAGACGGAGAAATTAGGGACAGAGAACCAACCCGGACGTGGAATACGAGAAGGGAAAAGGGGGAGGGGGAGAAATTGGCCATATACTTTTCACTAGGAGATTTAGAGAAATCACAACAAACTCAGGGGAATTGTAAATCTTACGCGGTCACATCATTCCCGTATTGTTGGGACACTTATATGTGCTGTACCACGGCTTTCACGTATCTAAAGACGGCATAGTATTAGTGGTTTCTTCATTCACCTCTGCCTTTCTTGTGTTGTGACCTGATATTTGTGAGTGTTTCGTATCGAGCAACTTAACCTCTTGCCTGTGTTTACATTCCGCGCTGACCAGTTGCAGCTGTAGCGGCGCATCGAAAGCTAAGTACTAATTAATTGTTTGTGTACAGTGGTTTATTTAGGAACTTTAGTAGTCTTCAACCGGTTGTCTTGGTGTTTTCTGGTGAAATAATTTCAGAAGAACCTTTTGGGAACTGTTTTCAGCTTCGTTACTGTGTCATTAGACGTTTGATTCTCTTTCTGTATTAGTCTTTTGTTATATTCACATTTGTTGTTTATTAATACTGTTAATAATAGTAGTTACTTCCCTTGTAGAGTAAGTTTGTGATTATTGTAGTCAGGTTTTTAACATCTTCTTATTGTAGTAGCGGAACTTAGAAAAAGTAAAATTTTACCATGAGTGAGAAGTGTGGGCTTTGCCGTAGGTTCGTGAGTAGTGGATTGCGGTGTGAGACTTGTTCGAAGTATTTTCACTGGGGGGAATGCAGTGGGGAAGCCAGTGGGCATTCTGGTGAGATCCTCTCCTGGAACTTCAGGTTATGTAGCAAGAGTAAGTTGATAGAGGAGCAGGAGCGTAAGATCTGTGCCCTTCAGGTGCAGTTGAAAAACGCACAGGAGGAGCTAGATAGGATGAGGAGGGGGAAGGGGGTTGGGGAATGGGAGCTGGCTGTTGGCAAGAGATCTGCTAGGAGAAGAAGATTTTCAGATAGTTTTACAATTGGTCTTTACAATAGATATGATCAACTGTCAGAGTCTAGTGGAGAGGAATCTCTAGTAGTTGTAGATATAGGAAGTATGCAGCAGACCTCAGTAGTTACTGTGCCTAGAACAGTTGCAAAGTCGAAGAGGAAGAAGAAGGTTCTGCTGTTAGGTAGTTCTCATGGCAGAGGTGTAGGCCAGCAGTTGCAGGAAGTGCTGGGGAGTGAGTACCAGGTCACCAGCATTGTGAAGCCTAATGCAGGGTTGGCTCAGGTGACTGTTAACATAGGGGGGTTATGTAGGGATTTTACTAAAGAGGATCAGGTAGTTATTGTGGGTGGGGCTGGTAATAGTATTGCTAGGGATGGGGAGTATAACATAGATGGTGACCTGGAAAAGATAGCCACTCAGACTGGCAACACGAATGTGCATTTCGTGGAACTGTTTCAGCGTCACGATCGGCCTCATCTTAATACAGCCGTCAGGCGTAATAACATGAGACTTGGGGGTGCGCTGATGACAGAAAGCATGGGTCACATTTCAGTGGTGTTGGTGGAGTCTATCAGCAGGACGGGTTTCACTAGACATGGCCTGCACCTCAACAGGTATGGGAAGGGGAGGTTGGCAAAGCTTATAGGTGACAGCATAGGTGGGGTTGGTGGGATCACTCATGGGAAAATTCCTGCAGTAGTGGGTGTTAGAGCTGCACCTTTTTTAGATTGAAGTCAGCTGATAGGTATTCCTGCTTAAGGGAAGTCTCTCTAACAAGGGAATCACGTTTGACAAAGCTTAGGTATACGAGTAATGAGGGAATTAGTATATTTCATCAAAATATACAAGGTATTAGAGATAAAGTTAGTGAACTGCTTATAGATGTTGACTCTGAAATTATTGGTATATCTGAACACTTCTTAAATAAGGAGATAATTCAGAGGCTTCCTTTACCAGGATACAGGTTGGCTGGCAGCTTTTCGAGGAGCTCTTTGCGGTGTGGGGGAGTAGCCATGTATGTGAAAAACGGCATCCCATTTGAGTCAATTGATGTTTCAAAGTACTGCACTGAAAAGGTGTTTGAATGTTGTGCAGGTGTGGTTATATTTAACGGAGCTAAACTTCTAACTGTTGTTATTTATAAATCCCCAGACTCCGATTTCACAACATTTTTGCTAAAGCTAGAGGGGGTTCTTGGCTCACTTTATAGGAAATACAAAAAGTTAGTTGTATGTGGTGACTTCAATATTAATTGTATAAGTGACTGTGCAAGGAAGAGGATGCTGGTAGACCTCTTTAATTCATATAATCTTATGCAAACCGTATTCTTTCCAACGAGAGTGCAAGGGAACAGTAGAACAACCATAGACAACATTTTTGTTCATTCCTCATTACTAGAAGGGCATTCTGTTAGCAAAAAGGTGAATGGCCTTTCAGATCATGATGCACAAATTTTAACTTCAAAAGATTTTTGTGCTGCAACACGTGTTAAATATAGTCATCAGCTGTTCAGGAAAGCTGATCTAGTTGCTGTAGAGACCTTTGTAAACCTTATAAAGGAACAAGAGTGGCAAGATGTTTATAGCGCTGATACAGTAGACGATAAATATAATGCTTTTCTCAAGACTTTTCTCATGCTCTTTGAAAGTTGCTTTCCGTTAGAACGTTTAAAACAGGGTACTAGCACAAACAGGCAGCCTGGGTGGCTGACTAGAGGGATAAGAATATCTTGTAGAACAAAGTGGCAATTATATCAAAACGTTAGAAACAGTCAAAATCTAAATGCAGCAGCCCATTACAAACAGTATTTTAAGGTGCTTAAAAATGTTATTAGGACGGCAAAAAGTATGTGGTATGCAGATAGAATAGCTAAGTCTCAGGATAAAATTAAAACCATTTGGTCAGTCGTAAAGGAAGTTGCTGGTCTCCAGAGTCAGGTCGAGGATATAGAATCAGTGCGTAGTGGGAATGTCCGTGTTACTGATAAGTCGCATATATGTACAGTATTTAATAATCACTTTCTAAATATAGCAGGTGAACTAAATAGAAACCTAGTCCCAACAGGGAATCATATAGCACTCTTAGAAAAAAGTGTTCCGAGACTGTTACCTGGAATGCTCCTCCATGATACTGACAAGAGGGAGATTGAGTTAATAATTAAATCACTAAAGACCAAGAACTCTCATGGATATGACGGGGTATTTAGCAGAATACTGAAGTAGTGTTCTATGTATGTTAGCCCAGTTCTCAGCCAAATCTGTAACTTTTCCTTTAGGAGTGGTCGGTTTCCTGACCGATTAAAGTACTCGGTAGTGAAGCCACTTTATAAAAAGGGAGACATTGATAATGTTGACAATTTTAGACCTATTTCTATGCCATCGGTGTTTGCTAAAGTTATCGAGAAGGTTGTATATACAAGGTTACTGGAGCATTTAAATTCACATAATTTGCTGTCAAATGTTCAGTTTGGTTTTAGAAATGGTTTAACAACTGAAAATGCTATATTCTCTTTTCTCTGTGAGGTTTTGGACGGATTAAATAAAAGGTTGCGAACGCTAGGTGTTTTCTTTGATTTAACGAAGGCTTTTGACTGTGTTGATCACAAAATATTACTGCAGAAGTTGGACCATTATGAAGTAAGGGGAGTAGCTTACAATTGGTTCGCCTCTTACTTTAAGAACAGAAAGCAGAGGGTAATTCTCCGCAATATTGAGAGTGGTAGTGATGTTCAGTCCCAATGGGGCTCTGTTAAGTGGGGCGTTCCCCAAGGGTCGGTGCTGGGGCCACTGCTGTTTCTTATTTATATAAATGATATGCCTTCTAGTATTGCAGGTGATTCAAAAATATTTCTGTTTGCTGATGACACCAGCTTGATAGTGAAGGATCTTGTGTGTAATATTGAAACAGTAACAAATAACGTAGTTCATGAAATAAGTTCGTGGCTTGTGGAAAATAATTTGATGCTAAATCACAGTAAGACTTAGTTTTTACAGTTTCTAACTCACAATTCAACAAGAACCGATATTTTGATCAGATAGAA
Source organism: Schistocerca piceifrons (assembly GCF_021461385.2). Taxonomy (NCBI): domain Eukaryota; kingdom Metazoa; phylum Arthropoda; class Insecta; order Orthoptera; family Acrididae; genus Schistocerca; species Schistocerca piceifrons. The sequence continues at coordinate 539,618,564 of NC_060141.1, forward strand.
TAGGCATATTATAAGCGAGACAGAACTGTTAAAGTTCGTAGGCGTTCGGATAGATAGTAAGCTGTTGTGGAAAGCCCATGTCCAGAATCTTGTTCAGAAGCTAAATGCTGCTTTATTTACCATTAGAACAGTATCTGAAATAAATGACACTTCAACACGAAAAGTAGTCTACTTCGCATATTTTCATACGTTTATATCGTATGGTATTATTTTTTGGGGTAATTCTTCTGATTCAAAAAGGGTATTTTGGCTCAAAAACGGGCTGTTCGAGCTATATGTGGTGTAAGTTAAAGAACCTCTTGTCGACCCTTATTCAAAAATCTGGGAATTCTGACATTGCCCTCACAGTATATATTTTCTTTAATGTCGTTTGTTGTTAGCAATATTAGCCTATTCCCAAGAGTTAGCAGCTTTCACTCAGTTAATACTAGGCAGAAATCAAATCTGCATGTAGAATGCACTTCCTTGACTCTTGTGCAGAAAGGAGTGCAGTATACTGCTGCATCCATTTTCAATAAGCTACCACAAGAACTCAAAAATCTTAGCAGTAGCCCAAACTCTTTTAAGTCTAAACTGAAGAGTTTCCTCATGGCTCACTCCTTCTATTCTGTCGAGGAGCTCCTGGAAGAGCTAAAAAATTAAGCAAATTCCAGTGTTACATTGTTGATTTTCTTCATTAAAACTTACGACTTGTTACCTGAATATGTTTCTTTTATATTTCATTTTATCTGTTTCTAATATCGTGTTATAATTTCATGTATTGACTCGTTCCATGACCATGGAGTCTTCTCCTTAATTTGGTCCCACGGAACAATAAATAAATAAATAAATAGTATACAGGAGAAGAAGCAGTGCAATGCAGATACAGTAAGGGAGAGACAAGCTCTGCACACTACTACTCAGTCACTGTGTGAACGTGAACCCACATTTCTACCAGCACAGATCTCTGCAGGGCTCTTAAACTTACATGTCTACTACTTACTCATGTTGGTACTTCCGCGGTATCCAAAGTTTGCCGTGTCTTAGCTAAGTGCTTTCCCTACATTGCCTGGCTTAATACCCTCGTTTCTTGCGGGTCCAGCATACCATGTCATGTGACTCCATATAAAGAGCAACGTGAATTGCTAGGTTATACCGAGAGCATGTAAGGGGGATTGATAGGCTCGTCCCTTGGACCCTTTCCTGGAACTAGTAATACTCGTATCTATTCCCACCATAACTGTCCCTGACATACTATCAATACAAGCAAACAGAAATATGATATATATCAAACAAGGAACAATAGAAACAAGGAAACCACGAACGTTACAAAACACGCATGCTGATACGTACCCTCGTTGTTGTTGACGACGTCGGGACTATCTCCAACAATCCCGCAGCTGCCATCAAATTTAAAGGTCCGCTAAGGCGGGACAAGATTGACGGAGTTCAGGAAATCTCTTTATTATGCATCGGGGTAGGCGGAGATTGCTATCCTCAGTGTAGGTGAAGAAGAATTACAGGATCTGTTGAATGGAATTAACAGTCTAATCAGTACAGAAGATGTACTGAAAATAAACCGAAGAAAGACGAAAATACTGAGAAGCAGCAGAAACGAGCATAGTGCGACACTTTATCAAACTCGGTGCTCACAAAGTAGATGAAATTAACGAATTCCACTACCTTGAAGCAGAATAATCTATGGCGGACGAAACAGGGAGGATATACAAAGCAGGCTAGCTCAGCCAAAAACGGGCATTCCTGGGCAAGGGAAGTCCACTTGTATCAGAGATAGGCCTTAATTTGAGGAAGAAATTTTTAAGAATGTACGTTTGGTGCATAGCTGTTGGCAAGCTGGGTGCAATCGGCCCTTGTGACGCAAACTGAGGAGCTACTTGATTGAGAAGTAGCGGCTCCGTTCTCGTAAACTGACATACGGCCGGGAGAGTGGTGTGCTGACCACATGCCCCTCCATATCCGCGTCCAGTGACGCCTGTGGGCTGAGGATGACACGGCGGCCAGTCGGTACCATTGGGCCTTCCAAGGCCTGTTCAGACAGAGAGAGAGAGATGAGATAAGGAATGAGGAGGTTCTTTGCAAAGTCGGTAAAGAGAGGAACGCATGGAAAATGCTGACGTTTAGGGACAGGATGATAGGAAACGTATTCCGACATCACGAAATAACTTTTATGGTGCAGTAGAGGTTAAAAACTGTAGAGGTAGACAGAGATTGGAGTACATCCCGCAAATAATTGAGGACGTGCTCGCAAGTGCTACTGGGAGATAAAAGATTGTCGCAGGAGAGGAATTCTTGGCTGGCCGCATCAAACCAGTCAGAAGACTGAGATTAAAAACAAAAATAATTTTCCCTTTGAGTGCTACTGTAGATGGAGAGGTTGGCAAAGGTGAGGAATTAGTGGGGGGTGCATCAAACCGGTCATATGACTGATGACACACACACACACACACACATACACACACACACACACACACACACAGTAAGAAAGAAAGAAAGGGCAGATGTGGGTGTACACCTTCGTCCGGTTCGCGCAACCTGGCGCGGATCCACGGCGTACTCGTATCGGTGTACTGGAGGCCGGCGTGTGTGAAGGCCATGCGCACTGCTCGGATGCAGTGCGCTTAGACAGCGCTGAATAACGATATCGCCGATGCCTGCGACAGCGGTTGCCAGGTGGAGCTAGTGTAGCGTTCTCGCAGGCTGGAGAGACTGCGCTTAGCACAGACAGCGATGGCTAGAGGGCGTGGCGGTGTCGAAGCTCGGACCACAAGGAAAGTGAGCAGCGGCTGGAACGAGGAGGCTGTCTGACTCGACACATAGGTCTGCTGCAGTCTTTCGCCGAACTCCTCGCTGACCACTGTTTTCATTTATCATATTTTTCCCCTTAAACAGCTTAATGCTTAGTTATTACTAACACATCTGACAGTATGTTATTAATGCTATATTCATTCCAATTCATGTGAAACGTTCGATCTGTTCGTTTGCATAGATAATAGACTAAAAGAAACAGGGGAAAAAATAATAAACTACATCTGTAGCAACCTCACGCCAAGATGTTTCGCTGTCTGGTGGCGGTGATATGAACAGTCGGTTGACGTTACAATATTTCAAAACGTTAGAGTCTCGTCACACATCGATGTAAGATGTGGGGCAGTTTGCAGGTCGGCTGTGCCGGCAGCCGTGTGCCTTCGTGACGGTAAGCGGGTCGCTGGATCGCATGACTAAAACGGAGAATATAAACTCGGAATTTCAGACAGGATTCTCAGGTTCGCATGAATAAAGCGAGTCGGAGAATACACTTCACCCGAGAACGTTATCAGCGTGAGTAAAAGGGTGGGGGAAGTTGCTCAAAACAAAGAATGTTCTCCGATTTCGTGTGACTAAAACTAGAGGAGCCTCTCAGAAGCGAACATTCTCCGTTTTTTGAAGTGAACGCTGTAGCATACTTATGGCTCATTAAGTTCTGTTAACTTTTCGGGAGTTTTTAATAAATACGGCAGAATTATGTTACTTGGAAGGCTTAAAGGATGAAGGTAGCCCGAAGAAAACTATAGAGGGAAACTGAAGATGTTTATACGGGTTTAACAATAAAAAATTATGTCTGGCGAACTTCCTTCCCGAAAATTATGTAAGAAGAGGGGGAGGGCGAACTTTCAAACGAAGTGAAAATTACAACATTTCTGGAGCTATTTAGCACACCCAAGTTTTCAGACTGAAGTGCGGAAGACTTAGGTATACACCAGACAACTTCGTCACTGACGTTTTCAGATGTTCATCATCATGTTTGGTCACAGCATAATAAATAGGCGGATCAGAAAAATTAATAATTGATTTATTAAAAATCTAGCGATCTATTTCTAGTAACGAACCGCATCGGCGAGCGGTTACGTACTTGAGGCAAGAGCGGACCATTAAGTGTCATACTTAACCAAAATTATCTCGTGCTAGAAAGCTCCGAACGGAGTTCTAGTTTGGATCAGATGACTATGTCGTGTAATCGTAAGTTTTCGTTCGGGTAAAGTATTCACCTAACTTCAATAACACAAAAGTTTCCCGCGTGTCGAAAATTCGGTAACATAGCAAGAAAATGCATTCCTGTAAACTGTCTATAATCGTCTTAATAATTTCTTGCTGCCCATAAAAGTAAAATCGAAACTCTTCCAGAACACAGTGACGCCACTTCCATATTTGTATAGTGAATAGTTTGTTTGTCCGAGGGAGTTGAATGAAATGTCATTACGGGAGTGTCCTGTGCCAGACACACCATACGACACATCACCGAAAACCTTCACAAGAAGTAATGGATGTAGTGAGAAGGAACCCACTCTTCGAAAAATATGCTTCGAATTTTTTATTCATACCAAATTGAGAACTTTCTCAGAGAATGTTCTTTTGCTCGGAGAATCTGCTTCGGGGAATGTTCTCTTTTTTATTCCTATGAGCCACTGTGTCCCGAAATTCCTTGGCTTCACGGAGTTCCACCTGCACCTCAACACGTTGTTAACTAAGATCTGGGTGCAAGGTCCAGTTCAGCACACGGTTTTAATCAATTACTCTCTTCCACTTCAGTGCACACTTCACTGTAACATAACCTCTATCGACCCGATGTATCACATACAGCACATCCGTGAATATCACTTTCAATCGCAAAATCCTCTGTACCTGGTGCGAACGTCGAATGTATCTTCTTTGACACAGTCTAAAGAGGACCAGGTAAGCTACTCGCCTTTCCAAGAACAAATGTTTGGTCTCAGCAGCAGCCATCAACAATCAATTTTCGAACAGTTGAACATGACTTCACGATGGAAAGAATATTGTTGATTTAGCTTTATTTCATTATATAACAGTGTTAAATGTTGTTACCATGCATTCGATTCCAATTTCGCCCAAGAAATTGAGGTGAAAGCTGATTATAATTCCTCAAAATTGTATTTTCGTAGACTTATTACATGTTACGCATTGCATCCTGTGACTACATGCTTTACAATTATCAGAATCTGGCAGTCTATCCTATTTTATTCTGTTAAAAAAATATTTTATTTTGTCCTGCAAAAGGACACAATTGAAAAAAGTCTGAAGTCTGGGTAAGAGGTAGGTCATGAAAGAAAGGGAAAAGAACAAACGGGAAAGGATATCAATTCAGACACCACCCTTACTAATCAAAATCAGCTACGTACAGTCGTGCTCAAAAGTGTCCGAACGACCTGAATTGCATTTTGCCTGATTTGCATGCAACCCGCATGACGCAGGTGTCTAGCAGGTCCTCCAATCGCTCATTGGTACAGTCGTTTGACTATTTAAAATGGTTCCAACAAGTCACCACTAGAAAACACTGCTCTGTATCGCAATAACTCAAGATGTAAAGTAATACCACGATACTACAAATATCAAAGAACACCTTATCACAGATAAGACTGTCCTTAAGGCTTGTAAGCTCACATTTATTGCAATAAATGACATACCTGAAATGTTACCACTCTCATTATTACGTCAGATAGGTAATGCACGTAGTAAGTTCGTCGTATTCATGATTTCCTCTTCAAAGTAACATACCGTACTTGTTATCTAACACAAAATGTCATTAAAATTTAAGTTATTCACGAGCAGCTAGTTGAGAATATGTATGAACTTCAAATGACGCGACGAACCGTCTCGTTCAGATTTGGATTCAAACCCAGGTCATGCAGACTAAGATTTTGTGACTGACGGAAACTAACAGTCATTCCTGACTAGGCATACAGAGAGTGATATACCTCGATTTTAGACAGTATCAGTTAGCAAATATCAACTTTAAATTACATAACGTAAGCATTTTTAACGGACGCGAATTCCTACCCAGCATCTATTCTCTGTTAACGAACTACGAGAGATGTTAAATATTGCTTCTTCACAAGTAACTTACTTGAAATGCCGTGATGTAAAGCTTTGTGTTGGACAGGCATTAGAACCCAGAATCTAATCCGATTGTTATCGAAGCACAATCAACTGTGACATATCGGATTTTCTCGGCAGTAGCTAGATGTTTTAACTGAAATGACGAGACGAAACATTAATTTTATCATTCCCAGGACTCCAACCCGAAACCTATCGCTGTTATATTTTAGAGAAAACGAACGTTAAATATGGGTTTATTACATCAGCAGCGACATGTGAGCATGTTTGAACTAGAAATAATATGACGAAGAGTTCAATGCTGACTGGGAATCGAACCCCACACATACCGTTGTTGACTATACAGAAAGAGACGTCAGTTACAGAATTTTTCTCCACCAGCAGCTCGGAATAACATCCTTGAACTTAGAGTTATCTCTCAAATAGTTCTGTGTCTCACTGGGAGTCAAAAACGTCAGATATCGTTAGTGTTGACAACAAATGAAAATGCATTAAAAAGCAAAATTATTATCCATCAGCAGATAGGTGTTCTCATGCTAGAGCTTGATCGTACATAATGAAAACTTTAGTGCCGGGCCAGCATTCGAACCCATTCACGCGCAATATGTGGAGATGTTGAGGAATCTGCAGTTTTGAACAAACAAGAAATTGTAGTCGAGCTGTATTGTCACGAACGGATCATATTCCGCGTTAAGGACGGTCTGAGTTGCATTCCAAGTTCAGAACCAATTTTATCGACATACAGAAGCTCAGATAAAAGATGGGATAAGGGTCCTGTAACCCTACAAAGCGTTTGTTTTGTCACTATAAATAAATAACTAGTATAAGAAAGGTTACTAGTGACTGAGTTCCCACATTTCACCACTCCTGACTTTATTGTGGTGCAACCTAACGACTACTTGGTAGGGAAAGCATAACATTTTTAATGTGAATTTCAGACCACAATGCCATTATACCTTCTTCAGAAAATAGAATCTATCTCTCCCTATTAAAAATCATGGGGAGAAGTTAGAATCGAACCCAGACCAGCATCATAGGAACCTATCATCAATCCACCAGACCACCAAATCAACTTCCGTACGACTCATTTTTCTTTCATAACGCCGATGCGGCACACTTGATGAGAATTCTGACACACTGGCTCCCTGTAGTGGTTTGCAACATGTTCAGTACATTCATTTACTTGGTTGACCGAATCGCCATGAACTATCTGCCTCGGCTACTCAGTGGGTACATTCGACTCTATTTTGTAATCACCGAAATAAAATCATGTAACTGCCACCTACACAGAACTGCCAACAGTGTAGGATGCAGAAATTTAAAGAGGAAGTGTTCCTTTCCATTTGAGCTACTCTATTACGCTATCTGTTTGTTGAAAACGTCGTGCAGTGCGAAAGGAAAGCTGTAACTGTCTCTCAGAAGTCCAGATCCGGACATATGCATCATCCTACAGCACTGTGGAATGCGGAAATTCTGGTGGAACTGTTGTTGACTTCTGGAGGTACTGTAGGTAGATGACAGCTAGTAGCGCCACGGTAAGTGTCACGCACCATAGATAAGATGTCAGTGTCGCGAGTTCCATTTCATTCGGTTCTACATTTTTTACAACGCAATTCTGCTGTCTGTTGAAGTTACCAATTTAATGGAAATTTGAACATAATTACCTTCACTTCTCAACACAAAATAGCCGCATGTGGAAAAAGGGCTAACTTCTGCGACATTTTGTTCTTTTCAGGTTTAATAGACGGCCAGGCAGCAGATGCATCTCGAAGCTTTTGTATTATGTATGGGGAGAGCGCATCGTGCCAAAATAGTCAGAAAAGTATTTTCTACATTATCCGTCGTCTGGTAGTGGCATTTTATTCTTCTTCAAACCTTGTTTGACAGCTTTAAGTCGGAACAAGTTTTCTACATGCATGTAATCAATAAACTGCATTTGCAATGTCAGACTGTTATAGATCACATCAGAGAATTCGCATATATCGTTGATGATTAATGGCTCACTCCTGTTTAGTATTGTTTTAACAACACTAAAAAAAACCTTACGAAAATTGTGCACTGTATTAAAAGAAATGAAATAAAACTACCCACGATAACCTTACGACGAAAGTCTGTTTTGATAAAACTGAGTGTCTGTACACAAGCGTGCCTCTATGGGCACGAATTAGTAAAATACTACTCACTTAGATTTCGATTGGGTCTGTGTTTAATTGGTATGCTGTGTCATACTCAACAGGTATGCAAATGTGGCATTTCATAAATAAAGTTATCTATTCCTAGAGCCCCAAAATTGCTTGTCAGCAGCGGAACGAGGCGTTACCTGTTGTGCAGCATTGTAAGTTTTCACCATTGCGCTATGAGCTGAAAGTATTTTCTTGCGATTTCCTTATAGATGTTTGATCTGACTGCTTGTATCTCTTCCACAGACGGGATAAAAACGTTACATTCAGCGAGACTGGAACCGCGCACCGTAACAGACGCTTTTTCGGAGGTCAGCACGTCACCACAGAGCTAGCGAAGAGGTATGTGTTGTGCATTTCTCCTACGAGGCCAATAGAGTCTAATACTCGTAAACCGCTATTAAAAGGACGAGTTTAGTTGCGATTTACACATGCAACGACTTTCCTAGGCTGAAAACCGTAAATTTAAAATCTTTTGTTACACCTGAAGCTATCACAACTCAGATTATTCAATGGAAATCACAGGAAAAATCAAGTAAACTTTGAGGCTTAATTCCGTACACACCAGGGAGTAACTCGTCGATTACAGAGTTGCCAAATATACCTTGCCTTGTTGCCAAATCTCAGTTACAGTACCAGCAGGAAGAAGACGAACCGATGTGATCCTATAGTGGGCTGGGAAGTGACCACAGCTGGTCTTTCAAAGACGCGGCTGCGACGGCCTGGAATACGTAATGCGTCTGATTCCCATTTCTGTAACCAGGTTTAGGGACTGGAGCGTAGTTACTAATAACACTCAGAACTGACTGCAAAGTAAGCATCATAAATCAGTAACTCTCATAGTTGTTTTTATATTTCTTTCGGAACTGTACCCAAACCTAAGAAACTCATTCACACCAAACAAATCAAAATAAAAAAAGAATGTGTGTGTGTGTGTGTGTGTGTGTGTGTGTGTGTGTGTGTGTGTGTGTGTGTGTGAGTGTGTGTGTGAGAGAGAGAGAGAGAAATAAAGATAAAGAAGAATGAGAGAGAGGGAAAACAATTGTTGTAAAGTAATTGAATACCGGTATATAAAGAAATCTTTCATTAAAATTACACGTTCCACATCATTACGAAGTGTCGTATTCATGATCTATGGAAAAAGTATTAATCCAATCTAATCTAATCAATCATTTTGCTGACTAGCCGTGAAGAGTCATGAATTACCGATATTTTCGCCAATATCAGTAACCAAATATAATCTTGAAAATAAAAGACGACAGTTTATGTAATAAACCGGGACTCCTATCGAGACCCTTTCATCCCTGTTATCTAACCAAGAAAGATGACTGATATACCTCCATTCAGAAGTAACAAAGTGTGTATGCATTTAAAGATGAAGTGCATGATGTGAAGTTCTGTGACGGAGGTACGAACCCAACACGCAATCGGATTGTTAACTAATTAAAATCGAATGTTATGTATCGGTGTTTCTTACCAGCTGCTAGGTGTTTGAATCTAAAACAAGGACACAAATTTTTGTGCCTGAGCGACAATCGAATCGCACTCCTATCGTTCTTCTTTATCGTCCACGAATATATCTTAAGTATCAATTGCTTACTCACCAACAGTAAGATGTGTGCGTGTTTGACAGGAAATTGTTGGCAACTCATGAACAGACATTAAAAATACACGTTAATTTTCACTAGCAGGTCGGTGTGCACGTGATAGGGCTTGAAATGAAATTATGAATATTTGTGTACTGGATCAGGAATCGGACCCACATACTTACCTTTGGATGTGACCTAGAGAAGATTGCAGTCTTGGAAAAAGGAACGAAATGATTGAACTATCCTGTTCTGAGAGATTCAGATCCTCGAAAGAGGAGATACGAATTCGAATCATAGTCCAGCACCAAATCTGTCAACGTCTCTAGTTCAATCAAGTACAAGTAGAATAAGAGCCCTGTTCCTTAAAATGGCTATCGGTTTATCAAATAAAATAAAATTTTGTAATGTAAGTAAGTTTACTGGCGACAGTATTTCTGTTTACAGTGACCTCCGCCTACGTCATTTCCCAAATCAAATCGGATCTGTCCAGTTGGGTATGAAGTAATGTGATGTTTAATGCGGAATCTGGATTGTAAGGTCTTTCTCTTGAGGTTACCGGAGGTAAAGTAAATCTGTTTGTGCCTCTTAAAAGTAAATGCTTGTACCCACGCATTGCACTTGTGACAGTTCGTTCCACCAGACTACATTTCCCAGCCCGAGGAGTGTGCTGTAACGGATGATGTGCTTAGCTTACAAAATTAGTCACGGTGGAAAAAATGCGAGTCTATTAAATGGTTAAGTAGAAGGAAGCTTCTGACGCGGAGATTCTGCTATTCTCACATCAGTACTATGTAAAGACTCTTCTAAGCATCATAGCCTCGATGTGAAGCCATTCTGAAATTTTCACTAATTCAGAAAATATCTTAGTTTGAGAAAATCCACTGTGAAATGTGAAGTTATCGGATAATTCAATTATTACCGTACTTATCACTATCATTTTCTTCATACTGCTGCTGGAACACATGTGCTTGAAGATCATTTAATGCCTTTTGGTCATTACGGAAGTAGTTGCTCAAGAACAGGTTCTTTCCCTGTCTACGGAATCCTTTTCATGTTAATATCAAACATCAGTAATTACCCGTAGATTACATTAAAACTAAAGTAATTGATGAAGACGTTACTTGATAACAAAAACGCGCTGCCTTTCTTCATTTACTTGCGGCTAGAAATGGCTGTCGAATACTGCCAAACCAAAAGCCAAGGGATCTTACTGCCTTCCGAAATACGTCGCTCTCAGTTCTTCCATATGATTTGGTCGACGTCACCTGTTTCAAGTTGAGTATGACAGAGAATGTTTTAGAAAATCAATTGTATTCCTTTGCAATAAACAGAAAGATTTTCATTCTAAGCTGTTCAAGTTCAGAATTTTCGGAATATTAGTTCAAATTTAATATTCGCTTCTATAATGTAGGAAAGTATTTCATAGTTGCAAAACTCCCCCTTTTCCTCGTGTGAAATTTGTAAGAAAGCTTTTTGCCTTCCAACCAGCGAAATGCGGCAGAGTACGGCCGGTAAACGATTCACAAACCACGATCTAGTGCCGTTAAGACGATTTCTTTAAACAGTGGTGTAGCTGAAGGAATTTAGTTTCTTCTTAAATCGTCTTATGCAGCAACGTTCGCAGATATCTCAAATAGGAAAAAGCTCTTTATCCAGGTACGAAGGTTGTAAAACAAACTTCCCACAGTTTGTGTCAGGTTGATCTTTTCGTCCGCTCCGGAAGTATTTTTGTCTAAGAGATATCACAAGTAGTCTTCCTGTAGCTGTGGAAATCATTGGTTGAAAACGAGTTGAACACCAGTGGGTACAGCACTGCTAAATGTTCAAAATGATTATCAACCTAAGTGTGAATTCATCGATAAACTGAGGCGTATTTATAATATTGAAGCTAGACTGTGTATCGTTGTCTTCGTTCAGTGGGCATCGGAAGGCGTTTACACACACGTATACAATACAATGATGGCTTGCAGAAAATAAAGGCGAATCGCGTATGACACTAAAATTGTGTTTTATTCAGTTACTGTCAGACGGTCTGTAAGTAAAAATTATCAATATAGTGTAATACAACTTACTGTGTCGAGCTACCAAGAGAATTTGATGTGTAGAGGTTTTCTCCTGATTTCGTTACAGAATTTTTCTGGAAATTCGCTGCTCCATAAAATAAATCAGAAAAAAGCTTGCACACGCTGGCCCTTACCACAGTTAGAACTGACGACTTATTGAGCCGTTGCGACACGAGACATGGGCGGTACCAATGGGCTACGGACATACTGCTAACAACACCCCACTCTAATCATGGTGTTGGTTGCTCAGCCTTATAATGCATCGTGAAAGATAATAAAAGTCGTCACTTATGTGAAGAATAGCATTTCTTTAGCCAAAAAATTGAATTTTCTGACTCAGTGTCTTAGATTACATGAGGATTATATAGCACGAGTCATTCATATGGATATGTGAGTCAATTCAGAACCATACGCGGAAGTGATATCACTGTCACAGTGTTGCCAAATGTTTCTGACGATGTTGCCATTTCTCAGTTGTGCTAAGAACAGCTCTGTAGCGGTATGTGAGGAGAATCCCGTGCTCATAATATAGGCCGGCCGCGGTGGTCTAGCGGTTCAGGCGCTCAGTGCGGAACCGCGCGACTGCTACGCTCGCAGGTTCGAATCCTGCCTCGGGCATGGATGTGTGTGGTGTCCTTAGGTTAGTTAGGTTTAAGTAGTTCTAAGTTCTAGGGGACTGATGACCATAGATGTTAAGTCCCATAGTGCTCAGAGCCATTTGTATCATTTTTCATAATATAGGAGGATACAGCGAGGAGGGGCGGGGTTTGGTTAATAAAAAGCGTATTCTCCTACCGGTTGCGTCAAACATTCAGGTGTGCAATCTTCCATCACCATTACAGTTTCCCTCAAAACACACTCCTGGAAATGGAAAAAGAACACATTGACACCGGTGTGTCAGACCCACCATACTTCCTCCGGACACTGCGAGAGGGCTGTACAAGCAATGATCACACGCACGGCACAGCGGACACACCAGGAACCGCGGTGTTGGCCGTCGAATGGCGCTAGCTGCGCAGCATTTGTGCACCGCCGCCGTCAGTGTCAGCCAGTTTGCCGTGGCATACGGAGCTCCATCGCAGTCTTTAACACTGGTAGCATGCCGCGACAGCGTGGACGTGAACCGTATGTGCAGTTGACGGACTTTGAGCGAGGGCGTATAGTGGGCATGCGGGAGGCCGGGTGGACGTACCGCCGAATTGCTCAACACGTGGGGCGTGAGGTCTCCACAGTACATCGATGTTGTCGCCAGTGGTCGGCGGAAGGTGCACGTGCCCGTCGACCTGGGACCGGACCGCAGCGACGCACGGATGCACGCCTAGACCGTAGGATCCTACCCAGTGCCGTAGGGGACCGCACCGCCACTTCCCAGCAAATTAGGGACACTGTTGCTCCTGGGGTATCGGCGAGGACCATTCGCAACCGTCTCCATGAAGCTGGGCTACGGTCCCGCACACCGTTAGGCCGTCTTCCGCTCACGCCCCAACATCGTGCAGCCCGCCTCCAGTGGTGTCGCGACAGGCGTGAATGGAGGGACGAATGGAGACGTGTCGTCTTCAGCGATGAGAGTCGCTTCTGCCTTGGTGCCAATGATGGTCTTATGCGTGTTTGGCGCCGTGCAGGTGAGCGCCACAATCAGGACTGCATACGACCGAGGCACACAGGGCCAACACCCGGCATCACGGTGTGGGGAGCGATCTCCTACACTGGCCGTACACCACTGGTGATCGTCGAGGGGACACTGAATAGTGCACGGTACATCCAAACCGTCATCGAACCCATCGTTCTACCATTCCTAGACCGGCAAGGGAACTTGCTGTTCCAACGGGACAATGCACGTCCGCATGTATCCCGTGCCACCCAACGTGCTCTAGAAGGTGTAAGTCAACTACCCTGGCCAGCAAGATCTCCGGATCTGTCCCCCATTGAGCATGTTTGGGACTGGATGAAGCGTCGTCTCACGCGGTCTGCACGTCGAGCACGAACGCTGGTCCAACTGAGGCGCCAGGTGGAAATGGCATGGCAAGCCGTTCCACAGGACTACATCCAGCATCTCTACGATCGTCTCCATGGGAGAATAGCAGCCTGCATTGCTGCGAAAGGTGGATATACACTGTACTAGTGCCGACATTGTGCATGCTCTGTTGCCTGTGTCTATGTGCCTGTGGTTCTGTCAGTGTGATCATGTGATGTATCTGACCCCAGGAATGTGTCAATAAAGTTTCCCCTTCCTGGGACAATGAATTCACGGTGTTCTTATTTCAATTTCCAGGAGTGTATATACGAGTAAAACACTTACCTTGTTACTTTGTGACAAAAGATTATTTCAGTACAATAAGAAGACTTTGCAAATCAACTTTGCCCACCTTTCACGAAAAGTAAGATAACAAACACTTTGCACCTCGAAATCGATTGCTTCTATGTGGAGTCTTGTGATCATACAAGTAGAATTTCATGAATTGCACGAGAATGTAGAAAAATGTTGGTGCAAACGGAAGCTGTAAGAAACACTGTTAACTAATTATTTTGTACCACGTAATAATCAATTCGTTTGAAAATTCAGAAGAGAATAAACTAAAAATTGTGCCCATTAAGACAGAAACTTAAGTGCAGATTCGGGAGCTGTGCAGATCTGCACTTTTTCATCTTCAGATCTATACAAATAATGTATACTAACCAGGGTATTCATTGCTTTCGTAATGTTTCCCCCCTGTTTAGTCTTCTAGTGATGAACTGGATCCACACCCATGAATCTGATTGTTTCTTTGTATCCTTCCATCTACTATCTTTGTGTGTTATTGTTCGGTGTTCAAAAAGCAAAATATTATGAGGTATTAAAACAAGGTCCCAAGAAGGCTAACGAATTATAATCAAAATACAGTGAGGCGCCAATTTGTCTGTCGTCATTGTGTTAAGTCGACAGAAATAGTTGGGTGTTTTTGCCTGCATCACCGGCATCCCGTTGTCGTCGTCTCTTATTGAGATTTTCATATTACCCTGAACAAAAGACGCCGAGATAAATGTGTATATTCTCCGTGACGAAACATCCCACATTCCATTCATCCTGATCCATTCGTTGCATGCATCGGCAGCAATGAGTGAGTGATAGGGAAGCTGTTGCGAGCTGACGAATAACAATAGAAATGGTAGTAATAACGAATCAGTAATCAAGGATGTTAGTGCATTACAGACGATTAACAAAATAACCAAGAAAATCTGAGGGTTTAATTGGACCACTGCATAGGTGTTCTTACCAATTTGTTACTGAATTCTGTTCTAGTTGTTTACAGAGAGAAAAGAAAGAAGCCTATAGCCATACATATCGCTAGTACAACGAGATATTACCTATCACCTATCCTTGCTTTACATCACGAGACGAACATGGCGTCACCGGGCTGATATATGAAATATATTTCTGTTTTCTCTCTCTGTCTCTCTTTTTTATTTTTGTTTTTATTTTTTGAGGAAAACATCGAGAAGCGCAAATAATAAGCAAGTAGGCATATAACCTGTTTACTGTTATTTTCACTGGGATACGTAATGCAAAAATACAACTTTTAAGTGTATTACTGCGTAATTCCAGTTGTTGACCGTCTATTCGTGAACTTCTCGCATTCAGTTGGGTGAAACCTATCTTGAAATACACAGAAAGTCACATGGAGGTATTCGACTGAAACCTAGCGATGACCAAGACTGTAACTGGGGTCGCCAGCATCGTCGTCTACCACCTTGACAACTCGAACGGTGACAATGCTCAACCGGTTAGTTACGTTTACTGATGTCACAGATATACCATGAAAGCACAAAAATGTTAATAACCCGAAGATCATTAACTTTAGAACCCATAGAAAGTAAAGCAGTCAACAGTCGGAAGACTGGTTTGAACACCACAGTGCTTTAATAGACAGGGTCTTGTTGGAGGTGGTTGCCGTTGCTTTCCTCCGGCGTTTGAGTTGACTTACCCAGCCAGTTAATAGCGGAAACTACAGCTTAACGTGGCTTTCAGACCACAGTGCAACTCGGCATTTTTCACACCAACAAACACTGCCTGTCGGGAAATAAGTGTAAAATGGCACATAAAAATCATGGGCCTAACGACGGATTGAGCCTGAGACCTTCGTATCCGTTCTCTTGCTCATTATAACTTTGCAACTATGCAGGTACTACTGTGGTTTTTGCTTAGCTTTAAAATTAAGGATCTCTCGTTTGAGCCTGCGTTGGCAAATGCGTGTCCCTTAGGAGTCCTTACGTTTGGGATTACCCTCGTATACGCGAGTGTAAACGCCTTCCGATGCCCACTGAACGAAGACAACGATACACAGTCTAGCTTCAATATTATAAATACGCCTCAGTTTATCGATGAATTCACACTTAGGTTGATAATCATTTTGAACATTTAGCAGTGCTGTACCCACTGGTGTTCAACTCGTTTTCAACCAATGATTTCCACAGCTACAGGAAGACTACTTGTGATATCTCTTAGACAAAAATACTTCCGGAGCGGACGAAAAGATCAACCTGACACAAACTGTGGGAAGTTTGTTTTACAACCTTCGTACCTGGATAAAGAGCTTTTTCCTATTTGAGATATCTGCGAACGTTGCTGCATAAGACGATTTAAGAAGAAACTAAATTCCTTCAGCTACACCACTGTTTAAAGAAATCGTCTTAACGGCACTAGATCGTGGTTTGTGAATCGTTTACCGGCCGTACTCTGCCGCATTTCGCTGGTTGGAAGGCAAAAAGCTTTCTTACAAATTTCACACGAGGAAAAGGGGGACGCAAACTCTCCCACTGAAGGTCATGTTGTTTTATTTAAGTTATTACAAAAGCAGGTAAAACGAACAGTGAGGTAGTCAGTATAAGCACATTACTGTAGCCAGTATGATGTTGCACCGCCCAGGGCCTGTAATGATAAAGGGCCCGTTTAGGTCAGTCATATTCTGTACAGAAGTGGAAGAGAGGGCACCGCTGAATTCTACAATCCGTATGCATTGCATACACACAGAATTTACTGTTACAGTGTACTAATGGAGCCCAATGAGTGAATTGCATATTTTCCGATGAGAAAGAGCACTAGGAAACAGTCTTCGCTACATTAGGTTACTTAAACTGGTGTCACTCTGAGCTAGAATTTATGGTCAGCGACTAAGTGTAAGGACAATGAGTCGGATGCGAGTTTTGCAACTATGAAATACTTTCCTACATTATAGAAGCGAATATTAAATTTGAACTAATATTCCGAAAATTTTGAACTTGGACAGCTTAGAATGAAAATCTTTCTGTTTATTGCAAAGGAGTACAATTGATTTTCTAAAACATTCTCTGTCATACTCAACTTGAAACAGGTCACGTCGACCAAATCATATGGAAGAACTGAGAGCGACGTATTTCGGAAGGCAGTAAGATCCCTTGGCTTTTGGTCTGGCAGTATTCGACAGCCATTTCTAGCCGCAAGTAAATGAAGAAAGGCAGCGCGTTTTTGTTATCAAGTAACGTCTTCATCAATTACTTTAGTTTTAATGTAATCTACGGGTAATTACTGATGTTTGATATTAACATGAAAAGGATTCCGTAGACAGGGAAAGAACCTGTTCTTGAGCAACTACTTCCGTAATGACCAAAAGGCATTAAATGATCTTCAAGCACATGTGTTCCAGCAGCAGTATGAAGAAAATGATAGTGATAAGTACGGTAATAATTGAATTATCCGATAACTTCACATTTCACAGTGGATTTTCTCAAACTAAGATATTTTCTGAATTAGTGAAAATTTCAGAATGGCTTCACATCGAGGCTATGATGCTTAGAAGAGTCTTTACATAGTACTGATGTGAGAATAGCAGAATCTCCGCGTCAGAAGCTTCCTTCTACTTAACCATTTAATAGACTCGCATTTTTTCCACCGTGACTAATTTTGTAAGCTAAGCACATCATCCGTTACAGCACACTCCTCGGGCTGGGAAATGTAGTCTGGTGGAACGAACTGTCACAAGTGCAATGCGTGGGTACAAGCATTTACTTTTAAGAGGCACAAACAGATTTACTTTACCTCCGGTAACCTCAAGAGAAAGACCTTACAATCCAGATTCCGCATTAAACATCACATTACTTCATACCCAACTGGACAGATCCGATTTGATTTGGGAAATGACGTAGGCGGAGGTCACTGTAAACAGAAATACTGTCGCCAGTAAACTTACTTACATTACAAAATTTTATTTTATTTGATAAACCGATAGCCATTTTAAGGAACAGGGCTCTTATTCTACTTGTACTTGATTGAACTAGAGACGTTGACAGATTTGGTGCTGGACTATGATTCGAATTCGTATCTCCTCTTTCGAGGATCTGAATCTCTCAGAACAGGATAGTTCAATCATTTCGTTCCTTTTTCCAAGACTGCAATCTTCTCTAGGTCACATCCAAAGGTAAGTATGTGGGTCCGATTCCTGATCCAGTACACAAATATTCATAATTTCATTTCAAGCCCTATCACGTGCACACCGACCTGCTAGTGAAAATTAACGTGTATTTTTAATGTCTGTTCATGAGTTGCCAACAATTTCCTGTCAAACACGCACACATCTTACTGTTGGTGAGTAAGCAATTGATACTTAAGATATATTCGTGGACGATAAAGAAGAACGATAGGAGTGCGATTCGATTGTCGCTCAGGCACAAAAATTTGTGTCCTTGTTTTAGATTCAAACACCTAGCAGCTGGTAAGAAACACCGATACATAACATTCGATTTTAATTAGTTAACAATCCGATTGCGTGTTGGGTTCGTACCTCCGTCACAGAACTTCACATCATGCACTTCATCTTTAAATGCATACACACTTTGTTACTTCTGAATGGAGGTATATCAGTCATCTTTCTTGGTTAGATAACAGGGATGAAAGGGTCTCGATAGAAGATTATATTTGGTTACTGATATTGGCGAAAATATCGGTAATTCATGACTCTTCACGGCTAGTCAGCAAAATGATTGATTAGATTAGATTGGATTAATACTTCTTCCATAGATCATGAATACGACACTTCGTAATGATGTGGAACGTGTAATTTTAATGAAAGATTTCTTTATATACCGGTATTCACTTACTTTACAACAATTGTTTTCCCTCTCTCTCATTCTTCTTTATCTTTATTCTCTCTCTCTCTCTCTCTCTCTCTCTCTCTCTCTCTCTCTCTCACATACACACACTCACACACACACCCACCCACCCACCCACACACACACACACACATTCTTTTTTTATTTTGATTTGTTTGGTGTGAATGAGTTTCTTAGGTTTGGGTACAGTTCCGAAAGAAATATAAAAACAACTATGAGAGTTACTGATTTATGATGCTTACTTTGCAGTCAATTCTGAGTATTATTAGTAACTACGCTCCAGACCCTAAACCTGGTTACAGAAATGGGAATCAGACGCACTACGTATTCCAGGCCGTCGCAGCCGCGTCTTTGAAAGACCAGCTGTGGTCACTTCCCAGCCCACTATAGGATCACATCGGTTCGTCTTCTTCCTGCTAGTACTGTAACTGAGATTTGGCAACAAGGCAAGGTATATTTGGCAACTCTGTAATCGACGAGTTACTCCCTGGTGTGTACGGAATTAAGCCTCAAAGTTCACTTGATTTTTCCTGTCATTTCCATTGAATAATCTGAGTTGTGATAGCTTCAGGTGTAACAAAAGATTTTAAATTTACGGTTTTCAGCCTAGGAAAGTCGTTGCATGTGTAAATCGCAACTAAACTCGTCCTTTTAATAGCGGTTTACGAGTATTAGACTCTATTGGCCTCGTAGGAGAAATGCACAACACATACCTCTTCGCTAGCTCTGTGGTGACGTGCTGACCTCCGAAAAAGCGTCTGTTACGGTGCGCGGTTCCAGTCTCGCTGAATGTAACTTTTTTATCCCGTCTGTGGAAGAGCTACAAGCAGTCAGATCAAACATCTATAAGGAAATCGCAAGAAAATACTTTCAGCTCATAGTGCAATGGTGAAAACTTACAATGCTGCACAACAGGTAACGCCTCGTTCCGCTGCTGACAAGCAATTTTGGGGCTCTAGGAATAGATAACTTTATTTATGAAATGCCACATTTGCATACCTGTTGAGTATGACACAGCATACCAATTAAACACAGACCCAATCGAAATCTAAGTGAGTAGTATTTTACTAATTCGTGCCCATAGAGGCACGCTTGTGTACAGACACTCAGTTTTATCAAAACAGACTTTCGTCGTAAGGTTATCGTGGGTAGTTTTATTTCATTTCTTTTAATACAGTGCACAATTTTCGTAAGGTTTTTTTTAGTGTTGTTAAAACAATACTAAACAGGAGTGAGCCATTAATCATCAACGATATATGCGAATTCTCTGATGTGATCTATAACAGTCTGACATTGCAAATGCAGTTTATTGATTACATGCATGTAGAAAACTTGTTCCGACTTAAAGCTGTCAAACAAGGTTTGAAGAAGAATAAAATGCCACTACCAGACGACGGATAATGTAGAAAATACTTTTCTGACTATTTTGGCACGATGCGCTCTCCCCATACATAATACAAAAGCTTCGAGATGCATCTGCTGCCTGGCCGTCTATTAAACCTGAAAAGAACAAAATGTCGCAGAAGTTAGCCCTTTTTCCACATGCGGCTATTTTGTGTTGAGAAGTGAAGGTAATTATGTTCAAATTTCCATTAAATTGGTAACTTCAACAGACAGTAGAATTGCGTTGTAAAAAATGTAGAACCGAATGAAATGGAACTCGCGACACTGACATCTTATCTATGGTGCGTGACACTTACCGTGGCGCTACTAGCTGTCATCTACCTACAGTACCTCCAGAAGTCAACAACAGTTCCACCAGAATTTCCGCATTCCACAGTGCTGTAGGATGATGCATATGTCCGGATCTGGACTTCTGAGAGACAGTTACAGCTTTCCTTTCGCACTGCACGACGTTTTCAACAAACAGATAGCGTAATAGAGTAGCTCAAATGGAAAGGAACACTTCCTCTTTAAATTTCTGCATCCTACACTGTTGGCAGTTCTGTGTAGGTGGCAGTTACATGATTTTATTTCGGTGATTACAAAATAGAGTCGAATGTACCCACTGAGTAGCCGAGGCAGATAGTTCATGGCGATTCGGTCAACCAAGTAAATGAATGTACTGAACATGTTGCAAACCACTACAGGGAGCCAGTGTGTCAGAATTCTCATCAAGTGTGCCGCATCGGCGTTATGAAAGAAAAATGAGTCGTACGGAAGTTGATTTGGTGGTCTGGTGGATTGATGATAGGTTCCTATGATGCTGGTCTGGGTTCGATTCTAACTTCTCCCCATGATTTTTAATAGGGAGAGATAGATTCTATTTTTTGAAGAAGGTATAATGGCATTGTGGTCTGAAATTCACATTAAACATGTTATGCTTTCCCTACCAAGTAGTCGTTAGGTTGCACCACAATAAAGTCAGGAGTGGTGAAATGTGGGAACTCAGTCACTAGTAACCTTTCTTATACTAGTTATTTATTTATAGGGACAAAACAATCGTTATGTAGGGCCACAGGACCCTTATCCCATCTTTTATCTGAGCTTCTGTATGTCGATAAAATTGGTTCTGAACTTGGAATGCAACTCAGACCGCCCTTAACGCGGAATATGATCCGTTCGTGACAATACAGCTCGACTACAATTTCTTGTTTGTTCAAAACTGCAGATTCCTCAACATCTCCACATATTGCGCGTGAATGGGTTCGAGTGCTGGCCCGGCACTAAAGTTTTCATTATGTATTATCAAGCTCTAGCATGAGAACACCTATCTGCTGATGGATAATAATTTTGCTTTTTAATGCATTTTCATTCGTTGTCAACACTAACGATATCTGACGTTTTTGACTCCCAGTGAGACACAGAACTATTTGAGAGATAACTCTAAGTTCAAGGATGTTATTCCGAGCTGCTGGTGGAGAAAAATTCTGTAACTGACGTCTCTTTCTGTATAGTCAACAACGGTATGTGTGGGGTTCGATTCCCAGTCAGCATTGAACTCTTCGTCATATTATTTCTAGTTCAAACATGCTCACATGTCGCTGCTGATGTAATAAACCCATATTTAACGTTCGTTTTCTCTAAAATATAACAGCGATAGGTTTCGGGTTGGAGTCCTGGGAATGATAAAATTAATGTTTCGTCTCGTCATTTCAGTTAAAACATCTAGCTACTGCCGAGAAAATCCGATATGTCACAGTTGATTGTGCTTCGATAACAATCGGATTAGGTTCTGGGTTCGAATGCCTGTCCAACACAAAGCTTTACATCACGGCATTTCAAGTAAGTTACTTGTGAAGAAGCAATATTTAACATCTCTCGTAGTTCGTTAACAGGGACAATAGATGCTGGGTAGGAATTCGCGTCCGTTAAAAATGCTTACGTTATGTAATTTAAAGTTGATATTTGCTAACTGATACTGTCTAAAATCGAGGTATATCACTCTCTGTATGCCTAGTCTGGAATGACTGTTAGTTTCCGTCAGTCACGAAATCTTAGTATGCATGACCTGGGTTTGAATCCAAATCAGAACGAGACGGTTCGTCGCGTCATTTGAAGTTCATACATATTCTCAACTAGCTGCTCGTGAATAACTTAAATTTTAATGACATTTTGTGTTAAATAACAAGTACGGTATGTTACTTTGAAGAGGAAATCATGAATACGACGAACTTACTACGTGCATTACCTATCTGACGTAATAATGAGAGTGGTAACATTTCAGGTATGTCATTTATTGCAATAAATGTGAGCTTACAAGCCTTAAGGACAGTCTTATCTGTGATAAGGTGTTCTTTGATATTTGTAGTATCGTGGTATTACTTTACATCTTGAGTTATTGCGATACAGAGCAGTGTTTTCTAGTGGTGACTTGTTGGAACCATTTTCAATAGTCAGACAACTGTACCAAGGAGCGATTGGAGGACCTGCTAGACAGCTGCGTCATGTGGGTTGCATGCGAATCAGGCGAAATGCAATTCAGGTCGTGGGGATACTTTTGAGCACGACTGTACATGCCAGAGATTGGAGCTGAAAGAATTCAACAGACAAAGCTTCAGGTTACTGAATCGTTCAAGGAAGACGAAAAGAAAGTAACATTCATTTTTACCCTTTGTCATTATGTTTTTTAAGAAACCTTGTGAGTCATACATGATACATACTTTGCAACAGCGTGCAACCAGGTGAAAAATATTATCACGAAATTATTATCAGTGCAGCCGAACAGCATATTAAATGTCTCCAGAGCTCTAGAGGATATTATTCTATAGTTGACATATTCGAAAATCAGCAACCCTTGGTTTTTAAAACATGTATCATTTAATCTTCAGCCTCAGTTGCACATTCTTGATTATATGACACATTTCAGTCACTCTGGATCAAATTCAGATCTAATTAGTTGCGCCAGTTACAACGAGTTGGATCTGAAGATGATCCAGGTTGGTGGAAACATGTCATGTAATTAATAATGTGCTGCTGAGACTGAAGAATAAATGATAATTGTTTTAAGGATATTATTAATATAAACAGTTCAAGTATTCACTGTTTTCGAACTTATTCCACTCATAATGAGCCAGCTGAAATATCCGAACAACAACTGATACGAATGCTCGGGGAATATAGTTGTATTATGTCTAGATGCTTACATGCTCTGTTGATTTTCTGGAACAAGACTTATAGAGTGAGCATGTAAACAGTTCCATTGATGTCATGTAAGACCTATTTCCTTTTATGTCAAATGGCTCATTAATTTAGGACAGTTTAAAACTTACACGCAACAAAGTCAATAATCGTCAGTTCAATATCGTAAGCACAAATATAAATATGTAGAGAAAAATAGTAATGGATGAGTTTATTATTAACCTAACCAGCCCAACTTTAAAATTCTATAAAAATCAAGATGGATTTCGGAAACATAGCTCCTGCGAAACTCAGCTCGGTCTATGCTTCCACGAGATCCATAGCGCTGTGGACGACGGCACTCGGGTTGACGTCGTGTTTCTTGACTTCAATAAGGCATTTGGCACCGTTCCGCAGCGCCATTTAGTGAAAAAAGTGCGAGCTTATCGAGTATCGGAACAGACTTGAGACTGGTTTCCAGTCTTCCTTGCAGATAGAACTCAACACACCGTCTTTAACGGAACAAAATTGACAAATGTAAAGATAATTTTCAAGTACCCAAGGAAGTGTGACATTAACTTTATTGCCTACCATGTATTGAATCATCCTGTAGAAAGCGTTGATTGCTCTTTAAGACTGGTTGCGAACGATGCGGTTGTCTATGACAAAATAGCAACTCGAGAAGACAAGATTTGGTTTGCAGAATGACCTGTAGAGGATTGATGAATGATGCAGGCTCTGACAGTTGACCCCGAATGTGGATAAGTGTAACATATCGCGCATACGTAGGAAAATAAAGCCACCACTGTACACCTACACCAAATGATGAAAAATTGCTGTAAACAGTATCTACCGTAAAATATCTAGGACTAACCATCCAGAACGACCTTAAGTGGAATAACCACATAAAAGAAAAATTAGGAAAAGCAAGTACCACACTGTGATTCATAGGAAGAATCTTAAGAAAATGTAACTCATCCACAAAGGGATTGGCATATAAGGCGCTTCTTCGACCGATTTTTCAGTATTGTTCATCAATATGGGGTCCTCACCAGGTAGGACTGATAGAAGATCTAGAGAAGATCCATCGAAGAGCGGCACGTTTCGTCACGGGATCGTTTAGTCTGCGCGAGGGCGTTACCGACATGCTGAACAAACTCCATTAGCAGACTACAAGAGAGGAGTTGCGCATCACGCATAGGTTTACTATTGAAGTTTCGAGCGAGCACTTACCGGGAAGAGTCGGACAACATATTACATCCTCCCCCCCCCCCCCCCCCCCCTATACACCTTTCGTGATGACCGCGAAGTGAAAACTCGAGAAATTAGAACTAATACGAAGGCTTGCCGACAATCATTCTTCCCAAGCACTATTCGCGAATGGAACGGAATAGGGGGGGATCAGTTTGTTGTGCCAGAAGTATCCTCCACCGCACACCATTAAGTGATTTGCATAGTATTATGTAGCTGTAGACGTTTTAGATTATGTTTTACTGTGGCTTATTGATAACAAATGTTACCAGTCAACATTTATTTTATTTCCACTACGCGTTGCAGAGATTTAAACTTCCATCGTCACGTGGGTTTATGTCTATTTAATAAGAAATGTAAGTGATGTGTATACGGCTCTATGGCACCGACTGCAGTTCTCACAGGTTTATTTTGCTGTCGTGTTTACTCATCAGTATTCCAGTCTTCTGACTGATTTGATGCGGCCCGCTACGAATTCCTCTTCTTCACCAACCTTTGCATCTCAGAGTGGCAACTGCAGTCTACGTCCTCAGTTATTTGCTGGATGTGTTCGTGTCTTTGTCTCCCTCTACAGTTTTGCTTTCTACAGCTCCATCTAGTACTATGGAAGTTATTCCCTGTTGTCTTGACAGATGTCCTATCATCCTTTCCCTGTTGATTACTTTACCTGAGAGGTTTAATTACATCTTAAAGAGCTAGACGCTCTTGAACGACATCAGGATAACTAAGATGTATGCAGCGCAGTTCACCTTTATTTTTTAGGTCACGTTCTCGTGTAACCGACTCCATGAACAAGAACATTAACAAGATCTAATTTGCTGTCATCAGGGCGTCTTTCTACGCTGTCGTTTAGTTTAATGGTTTTTCATTTTGCAAGAGAGCGGTTGGTGCACTCTAAAGAAACTAAAATCGCTGCTTAGTGGCAAAAATCTGTTAGTTCATTAGTCTGAGAAGAGGGCGTACCTAATTCGCGTCATGTGTATCCGCAGACTGAGTGAGCTTTGGAACAGAACGAGGAACATGAACTAAATTTGTCTGCGACCGTATGGACGAAGTAAGTAAGAAAAGCTAGTCCCGTCGAAATCGAAATAATTACAGACATCTAAGGGAGACATGGCGAAAATGATCGAACGACGCTGCAGACTGTGGTGCTAAGAACAACAGGATAAAAGTCTGGTTACAGTTATGCAAAAAATACCCATTACATTTTAATCAAAACCAGACAAAAAATATATTCAGTTATCTAGATGCAACAAAAACATTTTATTGGTGAATTAATTTTCCTACACAGAAATCGATTCGCCGTTCACTTGCGCATTAAAGTTTTTAATTTTTTTTCTGTAAGAGAGGGAGAAGCAGCGTTAACCTAACATCGTCCACAGTTACAGGCTTAATTTCTCTTCAAGGAGAACGTGCCGCTCAGAAACTGGGAGTGGTTTACTAGTAGACATCTCAACTCCAACATATCGCAATAAAAATGAAAAGAAGTAGCAGTTCCTCTACTTACTGAAGATTTTAATCTGATGGGCACTAAGCAACAACGGAATGAGACCGTCCTACGTCTCTTGTTTTTTGCAGCCAGCTCCATAGCTTCTTTTTGTTCTCTAAAATCCTTCGCGGGATTTGCTATAAGCTTTCTTATTTTGTCTTGACAGTTATTTCAAATCTGATGCAAAGCTCAGGTGTATCTCAGAATTTCCTCAGCGCAGTCAACGGATGACTTTGGAGTCTTGTCATGATGTTTCAGCTGGCAACCAGACAGCCGTCAGTGAGATCTATAACTGACGTCAATTGGCACTCATAACTATCATTATATCGGGAATTGGCGACCATACCTTGCCTGCATTACCATCCTGTGTCCAAATTGGCCTCCTCTGTCAAATTTCACGCCAATGACGTGGGCGTATGTGCACACGTGGTTTAGCATTACGCCCTCGCGGTAGCTGCATACGACTGTCTTTCAGAGTGGACGAAAGATATGGCCGGGTCTCAGTACATATACAACTGAAAGCCACCATCCCACTGATAAATCTTCTTCCTAACGTATCTCCACAGACCCCGTAGCAATTGAATTCCAATAGGATTTAGTCGATGACAGGGTTTTTGTAATCCATTAAATGTCCAGCAGAGATTCAGTGCTTAACTATGGTCTACTTACTCAGCTGCAAAATGTGAATATAGCGTTCATAAACAAAATAAGCAAATAAATTAAAAATAGCGTGGAGCCCCTCCACGCCCGCATTTGCAACGATGATTATCACAAGTTCCTCTGTCACCTGTGACTTTTTTTTTTTTTTTTTTTTTAAAAAAAGGTTCAAATGGCTCTGAGCACTATGGGAGTTAACTTCTCAGGTCATCAGTCCCCTAGAACTTAGAACTTAAACCTAACTAACCTAAGAACATCACACACACCCATGCCCGAGGCAGGATTCGAACCTGCGACCGCAGCGGCCGTGCGATCCCAGACTGAAGAGCCTAGAACCGCTCGGACACTCCGGCCAGCTAAAAATCATCGATCGATTGCTTATTTTCTCCTATTTTCTAACGTTCTCTTGATACTGAAGTTATATCAGATAGAGTAAGTCACAGTACTATTCAGGATTCCATTATATCATATCATTCCCGATTCTTTCGGCTACAAAACCCTATTTTTCAATGTAATCTCTGTTCAATGCGACGGCCTTACGCCACTCCCTGGGAGAGCCCTTATGCTCTTCTGGTACGACACCTGATCGAGGTCGGAACCAACTTCTTGATGAATCAATATCATCGCCATGATCCACGTACTGATTCCCGTGGAGTGCATCCATAATTGGGCCAAACCGATGGAAGTCAGAAGGTGCGAGATATGGGCTGTACGGTGGATGAGGAAGAACAACGAAGTTTTGTGAGGTCCTCTCGGGTGTGCAGACTTGTGTGAGGCCTTGCGTTGACATAGAGAAGTTTTTTTGCATTTTTGTGGCGACGAACACGCTGAATTCGTCCCTTCAGTTTCCTGAGGGTAGCACAATACATCACAGATCTGATTGTTGGACTATGAGTGAGGACACCTAACAGAATAACCCCTTCAGAGTCCCAGAAGATCATAGCCATACGGAGATTGCGGCTTTAAACTTTTTCTTTGGAGGAGAGGTGGTGTGGCGTCACTCCATGGCTTGCCACTTTATTTCCGTTTCGAAGTGATAAACTCATGTTTTACCGCCTGTGACGATGTTCGACAGAAAAATGTCTCAATCAGCCTAGTAACACGCGAGGAACTCCTCACAGATGGTCCTTCGTTGCTCATTATGGTCTTCTGTTAGGCAGCGAGGAATCCAGCTGGCACACATCTTTGAGTACACTAACTTTTGCACGAGTGTGTCAGCACTGCCAAAAAGAGACGTCGAGTTGTGCAGCGACGTGTTTAATTTTGATCCGTCGACCACTTCGAATTAGAGTGTCCGCACGTTTCAACATTACTGGAGTCACAGCCGTGTGCGGCCTTCCGGCACACGGGGAATCAGACACATTTGCACCAGGTCTGCGCAGACAGTCTGTAAGCACCTATGAATATCTGCGATGCTCTGGTTTTCTGCCAAAAGAAACTCAGTGACAGCTCCCTGCCAGGAACGCACTTCCGTCACAGAAAGCTACACTCATGCTCATAAATTAAGGATAATTGCAGAATGTGTGCCACACAACGTGGTACTACACAAAACTGGCGCTAATGGCATAGGCACATAGGAAACACACACGAGACAGATGTGTAAGTCCAAGGTATTGGTGATAAGTTGGGAAAACCGTCCCGAAACACGTGTGCTACAAAATGCCACTGTTTCCTGCGCATGTACCCCGACATCAACATGGGATATGATCACCATGCACACGTACACAGGCCGCACCACGGGTTGGCATACTCTGGATCAGACGGTCGGGCAGCTGCTATTGTATAACCTCCCATTCTTGCACCACTGCCTGTCGGAGCTCCTGAAGTGACCTGGCGTTTGAAGACGTGCAGCGATACGTCGACCGAGAGCATCCCAGACGTGCTCGATGGGGTTTAGGTCTGGAGAACGGGGAGGCCACTCCATTCGCCTGATATCTTGTGTTTCAAGACACTCCTCCACGATGGCAGTTCAGTGGGGCCGTGCGTTATCATTCATCAGGGGAAGGTGGGGCCTACTGCACCCCTGAAAAGCCGGACATACTGGTGCAAAATGACGTCCCCATACATCTGACCTGTTACAGTTTCTCTGTCAAAGACATGCAGGATTGTACGTGCACCAATCATAATCCCACCCCACATCATCAAACCATGACCACTATTCAGGTCCCTTTCAAAGACATTAATGGGTTGGTATCTGGTTCCTAGTTCACGCCAAATGTAAATCCGGCGAGAATCACTGTTCAGATAATACCTGGACTCGTCCGTGAACATAACGTGGGACCACTGTTCCAATGACCATGTACTGTGTTCTTGACACTAGGCATTAAGGGCTCTCTTGTGACCTGGGGTCAGTGGAATGCACCTTGCAGGTCTCTTAGCGAATAAACCATATCTGTTCAGTTGTCTGTAGGCTGTGTGTCTGGAGATAACTGTTCCAGTGACTGCGGTAAGGTCCCGAGGAAGGCTACCTGCAGTACTCCGTGGCCGTCTGCGGGCACTGATGGTGAGATATCAGTCTTCTTCTGATGTTATACACTGTGGACGCCCCGTACTGTAGCGCCTGGACACGTTTCCTGTCTACTGGGATCGTTGCCTTATTCTTGAGATCACACATTGTGGCCCATGGAGGGCCCGTGCTACGAACTGTTGTGTTTGACCTGCCTCCAGTCGCCCTAGTATTCTACCCCTCATAACGTAATCAATATATGTTCTTTGAGCCATTTTCAACACACAGTCACCATTAGCACGTCTGAAAACGTCTGCACACTTACTCGCTGCACTGTACTCTGACCTGCACCAACACACCTCTGCGGATGTGGACTGCTGCCAGCACCACCGTGCTACGACCGCAGGTCAAATTCACAGCATCGTCATACCCCGAGGTGATTTAAACCCTCAAACCTCCCACCAGAGCGTTGTTTCACCATGTATCAGCATTATCCTTAATTATGAGCATGAGTGTATTTACAGCGCCGCCACCTATCGGAACATCATGGAACTGCAAGGGCTGAAGCGGGAATCCCTCACGGTGCCCCACATCGATTCTTGCATTTTTTTCAACGGAAACTGTCCGAGAAAAAAAAAAATGTGTGGCATTACGTACTGAACTTCGCTCATTTATACGGGACTCCAGTTCTTACAAAAGAGTGACGGTTTCCGTGTTAGAAAATAGAGTATTGATAAAATATGCTTTAGACCGCTTATCAGATGGGATTCAGGTATTTTCTCGCTGGACGAGGTGGAGCATCGGCTTTAAGCAGCTTAGAGCCAGGACCCTACCAGTCGGAGGCCGTACGAGTGCTTCCTGAACCGAAACGCAGCCCATTGTGTCAGTGCACCTGCTAGCTGCTACCTGCCTCCCGGCTAACGGGCGGATCTGACAGCCCGCAGGGGTTTCAACTGCCGCTCATTCTACACGAGAGACAAGAAGGCGTACTCTGCCATTCCGCTTCTTTCCAGTTTTGCTTCAATTTGGGTCGCTTGCGTATTATTCTCAACACTCTTGTGTTTCGGTCCAGCAATCGTTGAATGCATTCACCACACCGTCATATACTTATGCACCTACGTCCACTCCACGCACACACACACACACACACACACACACACGCACACACTGACACGGACACGGACACGTACAGAAAATTCGGTGAGTATTTCAGGAGTAGTTACAGTCTTTGGAATTTAGGGGTTATATGTTTTGGAAAGAAAATGGATTGCTGTTTATACAGAAGTTTGTTTTTATATACGTAACTATGACGTTAGGCTGATGGAGCGCCCGAGTCTGACCCAGCTAAGAGAGTCTACTTAAAAAAGCGGAACCGTGGAGAAACGTTTAATATGAAACTGGTACTAACCCCATTAGGCTACGTGTGATCGGACAGACGCACCAACTGAAAGATATAGGACGTGCTGTCTAAAAATAACTCACTATTTTACTGTACAATAATTCCGTTCTATTTCCTGCCAGAGTCTTGAAAGAAGGATGTATGACAAAAAATGAATGCGTACGTCAAACAGGGAATTGACACATAAAGATCGTTATACAGATTATAAACCAGAATAACTCGAAAAAAAGCTTCACACGAAAAAAGTGCAGGATTCAAAGTTGATTATTTTCGAGGGGGACATCTGCTGGTGCACCCCCTGGGGGTGGGGCGGGAGACAATTTTAAAATTTCAAATGGGACCCCCATTTTTTATTGTAAAATCAGATTCTACATAAAAAACTACGTACATTTTGTCTTAAACATTTGTTTTGGTTCTTGGTTGTTGGCGCTGTAATTCAAGAGAATCCATGTTCTCATTTTTGCGTGGAAAATGGTTACGGATAAATAAAAAATACTTATTTACTTCGTAAATTTTGATTCGCTAAAACTAAAACTCTTTCCTCTTTCCCCATAGCGTGGGGTTTGAGAGGAATTAGAGTTTTACAAATGTTGACCCAAATATTAATTATTTCCGCAGATTCGGATAAATTTTGTTTGTTTCGTGGTCATGAGGCCACACAACTCCCCGTATGGGGAGAGAGGGAGAGTATTAGTTTTAGCGACTCAAAATTTACGAAGTAAATAAGTGATTTTTATTTTCCCGTAAACATTTTCCACGCAAAAATGAGAACATGGATTTTCTTGAGTTGCAGCGCTAACTACCAAGAATCAAAATCAATGTTTAAGACAAAATGTACGCAGTTTTTTTATGTGGAATCTGATGCTGCAATTGCAATAAAAAATGGGGGTTCCCATTTTGAAATTTTAATGTTTTCTCCCACCCCACCCCCATGGGGCTGGGGTGGCGGGCTAATTTTTGCAGCAGCAGAGGTCCCCTTCAAAATAATCAACTTTGGATTCTACACATTTTTTTCGTGTGAACCTTATTTTTCGAGTTATTCTGGTTTGTCAACTTAAAATTCACACCCTGTATAAAAACTTCGCGTCATTAGTTTAATGTGAAGATACACAACTGCAATGCAAAGTTGCATCAACAACAGCAACAAAAGGAAAATCACAAAACAGTGAGTTAATAAATACCAGGCGCAAACCGTCTACTACAGTAGACGTTTGCAGTTTGGATGGACTGGACCGATTCCTTCCATATCAGTACAAATCCTCCAACAATTCAATGCTTTAAATCTTCTTGGCTCATTGAACTTTTACTTTTGAGTTTACCCAGAGAGAAGAGTCCAGTAGCGTCAAATTAGGTGAACGTGCAGGGCATTTGAAAACACCACGTCCTATCGAGCAATAGGAAAGATCTGCGTTGCCTCTTTCCCAGCCACAAATGAGTAATGAACTGGGCACTCTTCGTGCTGGTACCTCATACATCTAAGTATTACAAGTAACATTTCCTTTACGAGCGCGTAGATCATTTCGGTAAGAAACTGCGCTTGTCTTTTAGGTGATAAGATTTATTCAGTGAAGCAAGGACAAACACATAGTTTCCAGTAATCGAGTACCAGTCGTCCACACTCCACTGCCTCTGATGTTCAATCTGCTTCAGCCAGTTGGGATTCTTAGCGGCACGAAAATCTAAATGTACAGGGTGCATCAGATGCTCCTACCACCATCTTTTCATGCAACCCTCAGCGTTATAGCCGGCATTTATAAACTACACGCGACATTTTCGCATCCTCTCGTGAAAACTATCAGTCCCACATAAAAAGGAGCAGAACCTTTTCTATAGGAAATTTATTGTAGTTAAATTTTGTACAGGGATACGTTTTCGTTGGAGGCCAAGTTTTCGAGTTATTCAAGAAAAACGTACAAAAGTTACCTTAAAACGCACCCCCACTTCCACATTTTGCCACCACCGGTCATGATTTCTAGTATGGCACTCCCTCCTATCACAGTACGTATATTTACGACTGCACAAATTATTTCCCACATTCGACCTTTTTGGTCTTCGTTGATTGGTATTATTTCGCCACTAGTTTAGCCGAGCGCTTACAAATTGTAAAATTTACGTTTGTATAAATTTTATCTAATAATTTTATGAATTTTAACAGCTAAAATCAAGAGTTACATCCTCTTTTTAAAAGATACAGCTGCCATTTGACTGTACGAAAACAGGTTTTATTCCACAATCTAGATTTCGGCCTTATGCCATTTTCAAGTGTTGCAGGTATGAAAAATCAGTAGACTTGAGGAGAACACAAGTCATCGTCAAAACATGTATATGTGGTAAGGATGACATACCACAGATCACATGGTGCAAACTGGAACGCCTTTATGATGGTCTTTGAAGATCTTTTCACTTATGTTTATGTCAGTGGTTGCTTAGACACAGTATAGCGAATTTTAAAACCTGTGATTTGTGTTATGATGACGACGAACGAGTCGTCGCCAATGTTGACTGATGGCCAATGCTAAACAGAAACATATAAGTCACAGGAGGTTTGCCAGTAACGTCGATAAGGTGCTGGCTGCAGGGTCTGGGTCTACAACGACTAAAATAATTAGAAGTCGTTGGTAAAAAATAATATATTTTGTACTAAACTGGTTGTACAGGATTGTTCTTGGCTGCATACATATAATTATGAACAGATAGCTATTGAGGCCTTACTTATGCCATACGTTACTAAGCGCCTTGTTATAGGTTGCTTCCTATCAGCTGAAGGCTATGCTACTTTACTACTTGACGTCCCGAGCAAGAGTGGACGAGAGCTCGCTAGAAATTTGATAAAAGTCGCGGAGCGGCGCTCGTCGCGACGCGCGCGTCCAACGATACTAATACGGACCGCGGTCGATAACTTCAACCTCTAACAAGTGTGGTATCGAACGGTGATACCACAATTTGATCATATGTTTTCTTCCACAACCATATCAAAAGAATAAGTTATGTTTATTGCCGTAAGTTAGCCTATTACACAAATGCTCTTGCATTTTCTTTTGACAAAATTGGTTTGTGTAACTGAAGATACATACTTTGGTGATGACTTGTGTTCTACTCAAGTCTAATGATTGTTAATACTTGGAAGAATGTAGATTGTGGAATAAAACCCATTATACAGTCAAATGGCGGCTATATTTTTCAAAAAGTTTTATACGACTGTGGCTCCCCACCCCATAAGATTAGTGGTTACAACATCGTTTTCCTTAGGCATTATAAATACGAACCTACTGTGCTTGTAACGGTTAACTTAGGATCGAATGTCAATGTAATTTGTTTTAGCGTAACTTCTTAACGTACCTGTTTATTTATATAGTTAGGTTAGATCATGAAATATTATTAGGTTACGTAGCTTGGTACATTATTATGCGAATTTAAATCGGAAATTTATTACAGAAGATACCTCAGATTATCACCTGAATTTACCTACCACTTAATTATTTTGAAAAATTGCTTAAAATTAGTAAATAGGACTCAACTTAGGAAAAATTTATGAAATCTTGATATACTTTGATAGTTTCTTATCAGTTCTGTAGCAGAATTAGCTTCGCAAATGCTCGTAAATACATTAACAGTCACACACGTGTGAGCTGGCCTGGAAGAGCGCCGATAGGAAATGGGACAGGTAACGGATGAGTTACCGAACATCAGGAATCCCTTCTGTTATAAATATACTTTACGATTAATTTCTTAAACTGGAAGCACATGAACAAACGTATATTTAACAGAAAACCTTGACCTACCATGAAGTATTGGTACTGAATATTGCTAGTAAAACGGAATGTAATGCCTACATGAAGAACACAATCATTTGAAATGCTGTGGGAAAGATCGATTACACCCGCACACATTCAGACTAATCATTCATCACAGACAAAATAGTTGTTCAATAATTTAATAAAGGAAATAAGATATAAACTGGGTTACAGAGAGACTAGTCTCAATGGTCGAATACTTTAACAGAAATTTATTCCCAAATTTACAAAAAATACGCGAGACTGCAATTCAGAACAAAGAATAGGAACTACGTCCTGCGAACAATTCTTCCGAAAGGTAGAGACCCATGACTATCCGCTACAAAGAAAGATTAAAAAAACATATATAATTAAAAGAATTCGCGAGAAGGAAGATCACGAAATCAAACAATAAAGCACGAGGATTTATTAAAGGAAGGAAACTGGTTCATTTGCAGGCACAGAATACTAAAGCACAATCTCACGAACAAAGCACGTGGTAAAGGCTAGCAACCATGCACAAAGAAAACGCACTCAGATCTACACAAAACACAGTGGACTTTTATTAATATGACTACTGAATTTTAATCCATATGCACTGCTCATAATCACAAGATTTATTAACGAATCTAGTCAACTTATAGAGCCACGTAGCCTCATGTCCCACAATCCCAGAGTTACAGAGCACAAAGGAAACACTGCTATAAATTCTAAAAATCGCGAAATTATTCTCAGTTTCTACCTACGCAAGGTATACCGAGTTATTCTACGTGTATAATAGCTGAAATCTACTAAGAAATAAATTAAGGACTCATATAAGCTGGACGGCCGGTGTGGCCGAGCGATTCTAGGGGCTTCAGTCTGAAACCGCAGGTTCGAATCCTGCCTCGGGCATGGATGTGTGTGATGTCCTTAGGTTGGTTAGGTTTAAGTAGTTCTAAGTTCTACGGGGCTAATGACCTCAGATGTTAAGTCCCATAGTGCTCAGAGCCATTTGAACCATTCGAACTCATATAAGCTGAAACTTACACAGTCACAAAATTACAACACTAAGGATTGAAACTAGATGTTACCTCGTCGTCGATTCCCAGAGGTGTGAGGCTGCTCGCTACTGACATGGACCACCGTTCCACCTTAGGCGAAGGATTATGGTTCGTCGGTGTCTCTCTGACCGAGAAGAATTCCCCTTTGTATGTACAAAAGTTGACTAAACTGTCCCTACATTCAGAGAAGTCCAGACACTCCAGCAGACGACGAACACATTTCCAAGCAGACAACCAAGGGGATGGAACAAGGAAAACGTAGGGTGACACCGCAGATATGTGATGATTGCTTTCCTGTACCAATTTAAACTCTTAATATGTAAAATGCTAACGTGGAAAATGATTTAGATATCAAATACACTTCAGATATGTTATATCACCATGGCTGTGTGATTGACCGATACACTGGTGAGACAAAATATGTCGACCACTGTCCATCGCGAGGTTTTATGCTACCTGGTGGTGCTGGGGGCACGTGACGAGGCAAGAGAAGTATATGAGGGGAGCAGAGACGAATGGGGAATCTAGCGACGATAAGTGGCGCAAATGCGGAAATCCACTGACTTAAGCGACTTTCAGAAAAGCCAGACTGTTGTGGCCCAGTGCCTGGGAGCTAGCACCTCGGAAACGGCGAAGCTGGTTGGTTGTTCACGTATCACTGTCACGAACATCTGTGGAAAATGGTTGAAGAGTGCTGCAACCACGAGTAGGCGATAAGAAGTTGGAGGTCCATACGTTGCCACAGAATACAGGGTCGGAAGCTTGCCCGCTCTCTAAAATAGGATAGGTGGCGATCTGAGGCTGATCTGATAGAGTAGCTGCTGGCACCGTTCAGCACACAGTGTTGAACATGGCGTTCAGCAGCAGAGGACCTCTACGTATTCCCATGTTGACCCGACAACATCGTCAACTATGGTAACAGTGGCCAATGGATCATCGAGATTTGACCGCAGATCAGTGGAATCGTGTTGCCCCCTTTATTGTTAAACCAGGTCCATGGTCGTGTACAGATTTCGCGTCATCCTGGCGAACGGCTACTCGAAACCTGCAGTGCGCCATGGTCGCAGGT
The DNA here is from genome assembly GCF_021461385.2 of Schistocerca piceifrons. Lineage (NCBI taxonomy): Eukaryota > Metazoa > Arthropoda > Insecta > Orthoptera > Acrididae > Schistocerca > Schistocerca piceifrons. Next base: position 539,655,094 of record NC_060141.1, read on the forward strand.
CGGTGGGAGCGGTATTATTTTATGGGAGAAGTTCATCTGGGCTTCCATTGGATCTGCAGCAGTAATCCAAAGCACCATAGCAGCTATGGACGCCGTGAATTTAATTAGGGACCACATGTAACCCCTTATGCTTGATTTCTTCGTCAACACCAGTGATATCTTCCAGCAGGATAACTGTCCAAGTCACAAGGCCACAATCGTGCTGCAATGGTTTGAGAGGCGTGATAGTGAACTCACGTTCGTGTTTTACCCATCATATTCGGCTTATTTATATCCAATGAAATCCAACTGGGACGCTATAGGGGCCAGCTTCTCGCCCACAAATCAACCGCCCGTAAATTACGGGAGGTGTACCACCTGTGCGTAGGCACCTGGTGCCATAAACTTCTGGAAACCTACCAAGTACTTGGCACGCAGAATCACTGCTGAATAGCGTTCCAGAAGTGGACCAATTCGTTTCTAAGTAGGTTGTCATAACGTTTTGGCTCATCAGTGTACAGCACCCAGCTAATCATCGTCTCAGTTTGAATTTATAGGAGCACCGATACATAAGTAATGCTGTTCAGAAATGTAAATGTGGGTAGCAACCTGGAAAGTCAGTGAAGTGACTTATATAGAAACGCTTCAGCATTTCGAAAAGTTGTTTTTGGTACATTACGCTCCCGGGCATGCTTAAATTAATAGTGTTAACGCAGTAGACGGCTCTGCCGGTGGTGTAATAGCCTAAAAAGTTCGAATGTCGTGAACAGGGGTCTGTAGTGTAACGGAATAGTTACCTGGAACGGTTTCTGTCGCTTAAAGTTTCGTACTAAGTAACTACGAGAGTAATCCCAAAAGTAAGGTCTCCTATTTTTTTTATAAGTACATAGACCTGTTTATTTCTACAACGGTTTACAACAGTTTACAGCTTCAACATTTAGCTGTTTTTCGACATAATCGCCATTCCTGCCGATGCATTTTTGTAGACGCTGTGGCAGTTTTTGACAGGTACTGTGAAACTAAAAAAACTCAAACGGGCAATTCAGAACCGGAGAAGAGGAATGTTGAGCAATGGCGTACACATTTTCCACGACAATGCCTTTCCACACATCGCTCGGCAAACCGTTGCTCTCTTGCAACAGTTTCAGTGGAACATAATCACCCACCCACCCTATAGTCCTCACATGGCGCCCAGTGACTATCACCTGTTCCCAAGGTTAAAAGAACATTTGGCCGGAAAGCGATTCAGCTCCGACGACGAGGTGGAAGAAGAGGTTCATAACTTTCCGAACAACACAGCGGCGAGCTGGTATGACATTGGCATACAAAAACTGCGACAGCGTCTACAAAAATGCATCGACAGAAATGGTGATTATGTCGAAAAGTCGAAAAATAGTTAAATCTCGAAGCTGTAAACTGAAGTAAACCATTGTAGATTTAAACAGGTCCAAGTACTTATAAGAAAAATAGGAGACCTTACTTTTGGGATTACCCCCGTGATAACGAAATTGGCCTGAATAACGTTATCCCAGACTGGAACGGAGTTAAGGGTCAACGTTAAGTCAAATAACGTTATTGCTAAAACGAAACTGGATTATGTTCCAGAACGTAACGGAAGAGCAACCAAACAGAAATAACGTTAGGTGGCCTGAATAACGTTACTGGAATGTGGTACGGAAGCAACAGAATCATTGGTAACGTTACACCATATACCGTTCTCGTTGTAGCTTAATGGAATGACGTTCCTGAACGTAATGCAATAGCGTAACCAAAAATAAGTTACGTTATTTGGCCTAAATAACATTGCTGGACTGTGAAATGGAAGTCATGTCATCGTTGGTAACGTTACGTCATGTACCGTTCTCGTTGTAACTAAATGGAATTACGTTCCGTAAACGCAATAAGATAACAAGCAAATGGTGCACTAACATTGCACATTCTTTCTCGCACTTATAGTAGCAAAATTCATAGTAGCCAAATGAACGGAGTGGGGGACAGTCTGTATACACCAAGCTGGCGTCTTGGCTGCCGGCTTTAGCCGTGCAACGATTAGCTCTGAGCGCGACTAGCGCGTTCATGACTCGCTCAACCTGATCTAGCTCGTTCTCTGCTGATCAGCTCGCCGCTCTGTGGCCCAACTCACAGCCCTGTGGCCCAGCTCGCCGTATTGTGACCAAACCTGTCGCGTTGGGTTCAGCACGCCACGCTGAGCCACAGATGTTTAACTTGCAAGCGAATCCTCATTCTTATGCTTCGTCCAAGTAGGATTGCCGTACGATTTAACCTTTAATTTGAATGATTGTCTAATTTATTTATTATTATGAATTTATTTAAGTTGCCAGCCGATGTGGCCGAGCGGTTCTAGGCGCTTCAGTCTGGAACCGTGCGACCGCTACGTTCGCAGGTTCGCATCCTGCCTCGGGCATTGATGTGTGTGATGTCCTTAGGTTAGTTAGGTTTAAGTAGATCTAAGTTCTAGGGGACTGATGACCTCAGATGTTGAGTCCCATAGTGCTCAGAGCCATTTGAATTTATTTAAGTCAATTAGACTGAAGTGATGACTAGAATGTGGGATATTTTTTGGAAATTTTAATTTCACAATATACTAAAGAAATTCCGTCGTAGTAATGTTTTCCACAAATTTGAAACCTATTTGTTTAATCTTCATCCTACGTAACATATTATGTATTTATATACACCTACTGTATTTGTATTTATTATGTATTTATATGCAACATATGAACAATATTTCCTGTAAGTCGTAAAAATAGTAACGGACGGAGTACCAGTTTGACAGAGTGTACGCAACTGTTATGTTGGAAGAGAGGAAGTGAAAGTAAACAAAGCGGGACAGATCGAAAACGGAATAGAAAGCGAGAGAAGTCGGGAGAGGACAGCGTACAAAAATGTGCTAGAGTAGAAGGTCCCGATCCGTTAATTTTGCCACTACAAATTTAGGTGCATAGAACTCGTATGTAACAAAGAGAAAGTATGTGAACTGTTCCTGCGCCACGTATTTCAAAATTATTTACCGTTTCCAGAATATATTATACACACACTTTTTAAAAACAAATAAATAAAAAAAATGCTTTAAGTCGATTTCCTAGAAAATTCCTATTCTCCTTTGAAAATTTCAAAAGCTACTTTACAAATTGTTATGAACATCAAATATAAGTTTCAGGTTGATTGAAATATTGCCGTAGTGAAAATTTACACAAAGTTGAAAGAATTTTCTACTAGACACTCTAGACACATCCAGTAGTACTGTACGAGAAACTATGTGGCACCACTTGTTGTTTTTGTTGGATTATTGGAAATCTGGACAATGGGAGGATACTTCATGGTTTTCAAAATATGGAGCATAGAATGACCCATATTTGTCAGTGAATGACACAATAAACATTTAGTGATGAAACATGAATTTATAGTGCAAACGCATTGGCCCTTAGTACAAAATGGTAGCATATATGGCTTAACTTAGGTGCTGATGTTATCGGTAACTGTCTCCATTTTGTAGAACCAATACTTTACGCACAGCGACCGAAAGAATATCAAAGCCTCGAGAGTGGTTTATGAAGGCCAGGATCAACATTGCGGGTTGCATAAAACGGCGGAGATAGAGACAACTGAATCACCCGGTATGGTCTCGCGCATCGCGTATTGCGTACTGGACCGCATTTTGTAACACTTCAGAAAACTGAACCGCCATTGACAACGGCTTCCAATTTCTTGCTTAGCGTATTTAATAGCTCATGTGGCTCTTGTCGCTTCATCGATGTTATAACTCAGAAAAGCCAGGAAAAGTCAGAGCTCCAAGAACAGGCGTTTACATGGAGACTATGTACACCAGTAGGCAGAGAGTTTTAGTCGTCCGGCCACAGTATAGCATGCACTGCGTGCGTTGACAGCATTCCTGAGAAAAATTTTGTAAACAGAACGGTCATATCTTTTGTGAAATGATCAAAAGTAACAGATAAACTAAATTAGAGAAACGTATGAGGCACCTTTGAATGCTGTTCACAATCATGCGCAACAAATGAGGTGCCGGTTGAGAATTTAAAGTTCGAAGTTTAACTTAGAATTTTAAAGAGTGCTGGAGGATATTTGTCTGGTGGATTATATAGACCATGGACCACATTTGCTGTACATGATTTCCAGCCTCATTCAAAGGCACGTCAAATGTTTCTCTAATTTATTTCATTTCTTACTTTTAGACGAATCATTCCACAGAACATCTGACCGCTCATTATTTAATTTTTTTGATTTTCATGTTTCGTTCAGAAAGCATAAAATATAAAATATTTGAATATCTATCGATATTTTATTGTTATTGACAGTATTTACAACAAGGAAGCAATTTTTGAGAGTAAAAGAGCCAAACAAATATACGAAATAGGTAGGCCCTGAAAATATAAACTTTTTGACACCTCATTTGTCTTTCGAGTGTCTGCTATTCTCTAAATGTCCTAAATTTAGCATTAGATTCGAAGGAAAGGATTTTGACGTTTAAATGTCACACCAACGGAACTCCATGAGCGAAACATATAGGCCTTGAAGACATGAACTTTTTAACACCTCATTTGCTTTCTTAGCGTCTTCTGTTTCCGAAACGTCCTGAATTTAGTACCTGATTCGAAAGGAACCATTTTAACATTTAGATATGATATCTATATATCTTTTTATGCGCGGAAAAATAGCAGCTGTTAGTGAAAAATTTCAATTTTCTCTCCGGTAACATACAAGCAATTTCTTTCGAGCAATTAAACATTATTTTATAAAAATAGACCCCACGATGATCCATTTCGTACACCATTTACATATTTTCCACTCTTCGTTCGATTATGAATTTTCCCTCATATCACTAATTAAGTTTCTCCTATTTATCCTGATTACTTTCAAGCAATTAAATTTTACTTTGCAAAACTTATCTCGCACCTGTCGATATGATCCCCCATTTGTGAATTTCCTACTCTTTGTTGACAATACAAATTCGAACAAAGATACATTGTTTAATTTCTAGAGTCTTGTTTTGGCTCCTCTCAAATATCTGACCAATACAGAAGATTGCATTTTATATGGTAAAATTTCCGTTTACATTTAATTTTTTTTCGGTTCTCCAAATTCGCTTGTGCAGAGGACGGCGAGGTTCCTTTGCAGAAGCATACAGCCAATTTCTTTCTCCATTTTCCTATGTCCGAGCGTATGCACCGTCTATAATGATATCGTCATCGAGGGAACATTGTGTGCTAATCTTAGTATTTCTTTTGTAAAGTCTATCTCTGCTTTTAATTTACATATTAACTGCAAGCACATTATATCATTGCCATCATGTCTGTTAAAAAATAGCAACAAAGATTATTGAAAGACTTGGAACAAGGCAGTATTTCGAAGCTCGCAACCTCTGATATTCCTCTGGAGCTATTTCGTGGGGAGCTTATAACTGCCCACGTCGTGTTGTGCCGACTCCACTGTAGCTTGAATGGATTTTTAAGTTTGTTTTATATGCCCGGCTTCCAATTTCACCACACAAGTCTCCAGTGTTGAGCAGTTATTGCCCGATGACGACATGCAATACAGTTTGTTAAAGCGGAGTTCGCCGTTATTAATTATGTTTTTAGATTTAATTTTATTACTCGTACAGAGGCTCAACGTTCCTTTGTTTAACAGCGCGTCGTCAAAATAAGTATGAAATGCTAATGTCTTTGCAATACATAATGTCGACTATTGAGTTAAAGTTCGTACCTATTTTGCCATTTTAGAGAAGAGAAACCTTAAGCGCTTCTGCTTCTGTAGTCTCAGTATCAAATGTTCACTAATTTCAATTTACTTCCTATCTCAGTTCAGTATTTAACACAAATTATATAGCAATGTCATTTCAGAGATATTACGTCGGTTCCACACTAACGGAATAACACGTAATTGTCATTTAAAATCACTTTTATCAATAATCCTTTTTCTTATGACATAAATGTTAATGAATGATCACTATCTAGGAGGAAAGAGGGATTGATCCTAATCATGAGATAATAGCTTTTAATGAGCCGGCAATCGTTAATTAAATAAAAAGTCACGTTCAAGGATGATATGCGAACAACTTTCGTTACGTCCGTTTCCACGTATCTGTCAAAACTAATCCTGTCACCCAACAATTCAAATTAACACTGACGTTAACCGCTTTTGTCGGAAAATCGAATCGTAACTATTATATGAAAGTTTATTATAGTCCCCGATTAATTCCTTTCAGATACGCGCAGGACCGAACAGCGGAACGGAACACAAACGACTTGTTTTAACAACTGAACAACGCAATGACGTTACATTACGACAATGTCCGCTCAATGAACATCTCTTTGACTTTATCTTCTCTACTCTGTTTAATTAAATCATTCCTAATTACAATTTATTCAGCTATTTAACGAAAACATCTGTTGTTGTTGTTGTGGTCTTCAGTCCTGAGACTGGTTTGATGCAGCTCTCCATGCTACTCTATCCTGTGCAAGCTACTTCATCTCCCAGTACCTACTGCAACCTACATCCTTCTGAATCTGCTTAGTGTATTCATCTCTTGGTCTCCCTCTACGATTTTTACCCTCCATGCTGCCCTCCAATGCTAAATTTGTGATCCCTTGATGCCTCAAAACATGCCCTACCAACCGATCCCTTCTTCTAGTCAAGTTGTGCCACAAACTTCTCTTCTCTCCAATCCTATTCAATACCTCCTCATTAGTTACGTGATCTACCCACCTTATCTTCAGCATTCTTCTGTAGCACCACATTTCGAAAGCTTCCATTCTCTTCTTGTCCAAACTAGTTATCGTCCATGTGAAAACATCTAACAAAAAATAAAATAAATTTATCCCAACGTAAAAGATCCGTTATAAGCTGCATATGATAAAGAAAACTGTTATTTGAAATAAGTAGTACTCGATTTGTTACGCCATTCATCTTGATATTGGGAAGACAGTTTATGTGGTAGCTGTCTAATTGTTTTTGTTAGAAGAAACGATACGCCTGAAACACGAAAACAGACTATTTATGGAACTGAATTACCGGACATTTGTAATCAGTAACTAAGAGAGGAAAAATGCTCCTGTCGGAGCATGGAAAAGGCGAATATGCTCCTCTTTAAGAGACTGTGATAGAAAAGTGGGGTACCACCTGGCTCATTCTACCTTCCTCACCACCTTTAAAAATTTTCCCAAAAAGTTTGGAATGCTGCTCACATCTCACTTCCACAAACTCCCCTAACAATAACATGCTCTCACCCATTAGTCCATCGCTGTAAGTCGCTCATACCCATACCCATTTCACTCACTCGCTAAACCCAACTCATAGTCATTATCTATTCCTGTCTCTCTGTCATTGCTTCCCGTCTCAAAGCCGCAGAGCCCATCGTTCTGTCCTACTACTACTGTCTCCTCTTACTGTCACTGATTCCCCCTTTCTCTATCTTAACGAGCTATCTCATTAGGTCTTTCCCACTGCTGCTCTCTTTTCTCACTATCTGTCACTGTCTTCCTCGTTACCATTGTCACAGACTCTGTCCCTCATTATCACTGGCTATCACCCACTTCAAATTCTCTTTCCCTTTATTTCTCCCCCACTGGCACTTTCTGCAGTTTCAACTATGTTCCATTACCACTGTGTGCCTCTCTTTCTCTCACAGTATCATTGTGTCTTTCGCTCTTGCTGTACTACAACCACTGTCTACTATCTTCCTGTATTCATTCATTTTCCGTCTCTTCCCCCCTGCCACTGTCTCCTTCTCTCTCAGTATAAAAAAATCTCCTCATTCAGTATTAGAAAGTGCGAAAATGTTCGCATGCCAAAATGATGTGAAAATTTTTAAAAATGGTGAGGAAGGTTGAATGAAGCAGCTGGTACCCTACTTTTAAGTTAGAGTCTTTCAAAGAGGAGCATATTCGCCTCTTATGTGCTCTGATAGGAGTATTTTTCCGTTGGTTCCCGTCTTTTCTATGCCACAGTGGGGTATGTCACTCATATGGAAAAAACTTTATGGGTCAGTAAAATTCTGATACTCTACTTAAGTGAAACTGAAATAACGCAAAACTAATTTTAGATCTCATACAGAATTTTGCGGGCACAAAATTTTTGAATGTGCTTCAGTGATACACCATGGAGTTTCCAGAACCTTTCTGATGATAACGGATTCAGTTCACAGCCTATTTCTCGGTGCAAGGTCACATTATAAACTATGTTTTCGCCGCACAGCAGATTTTACGTGCTTGTTTTACGTGTACGAGTAGGATAACTTTCAAAGTCTGTATCCGAGAAAATGGATGAAAGCATCCAGCAAATTTTCAAGGCTCTTCGAGATCGGGATCTTAGGAATACATCGCAAAAAGTTCACCCACTTTCTGGGCATAGTGATCTTGGAATCTGCGGCTCGGTTTTGGTATCCAAAACTTATGGTTTTCGAGTATTTCTCAATAAGAAATGAACATTTCTGAAAGCGGGAGGATGGCTTAAATTCCTATAACGACAAAATCTGAGCAAATTTCTACGGTTAACTTACAATGAAATGAACACCCTTAGCTGCTTACAGGCGTTGATATACGTCAACGGGGACAGATGAAAATGTGTGCCCCGACTGGGACTCGAACCCGGGATCTCCTGCTTACATGGCAGACGCTCTATCCATCTGAGCCACCGAAGACACAGAGGATGGCGCGAATGCAGGGATGTATCTCTGGCACGCCTTCCGCGAAACCCACATTCTCAACGTATTGTCCCGCACTACATTTGTAGTGCCCCCGCCCATTATACTCATTACTCGCAGCGCGTTGCCGATTCCCGTGAGTTCAGGCACTGTTTGTGCATTCGCACAGAGGAAGATGATGGTGAAGTGGCCGGTGAGCCTTAACTAACTATATATATATATATATATATATATATATATATATATATATATATATATATATATATACTAAGACGGTATCTGTTCTTTCGGACATATCCGAAAGAACAGATACCATCGGTGACGATGCAGCTTGTTAGAATGAAATTACAGTGAAATGAACACCCTTAGCTGCTTACAGGCGTTGACATACGTCAACGGGGACAGATGAAAATGTGTGCCCCGACCGGGTCTCGAACTCGGGATCTCCTGCTCACATGGCAGACACTCTATCCATTATCCATCTTTTTTTTTTTTTAATGAATTGTTAAGAGTGTTCAGTTATGAGTAGGTGGAGACAAGGCGGGCAGGGATCGGAACCCGAGGCCTGGCCGCGATGTCTCTCCCCTCCCGTCCCTGAATCACTCCCTCAAAGTAGCTTTTTGATTTATTTTTGTTTTATTTTATTATTTTTATTATGTTTTTTTTTTACCAGGAACAGGGTAAATGAACAGAAGATCTTTATTGGTACAAACTTAAATACAACAGAAATGCCATCTTTCCGGCGAAAATAACACAAGGCATTATACTCGTATCAGGCGAGCAGTTTTTTTTATGAACAAGGTGTAGGAAAAAAAAGAATAATAATACTGATGTAAGCTAAGAGATGTGAAAAATATACAGTGGAGTGAGGGAAAAACCAGTGTTTTCTGGTATAGTGCATAAAAGAAAGGAGGCGCGTGTCCATGCGCCTACTCCACTGTGGGTTACAATGTAGAAAGTAGCGCGGGGAGTCTCAGATGTCACCAGGGGGGGCGGGAGTGTTGTCGGCGTGTGGCACCATCCAACTGAGCGGGGGTGACGTAAAGATCGCATGTAGGTAATTGGCGAAGAAGGCGCGGTAGCGCGTCGGTGTTCGACTTCACTGTGGGCGGTTTGTTAGTACTGCCAGAAATCAATGCGTGATTTGTCGCCATCATTATACATGTAGGTGATCGTCAATCCCTTGAGCCATACAATCGCATGATTTTTGGTGGCGGGGAAATAAGTATTCTCAGGATGGATAAAAGTCCATGGGTCAATCGAGTCCGGCGGAACGCAGACGTAACAGGCAACGAACTGTCGGGCAAGTTTCCAGACGTCACTGGTGGCAGCACAAGTCAGTTGATGGACATCGTCATCCACGAGGTGGCAAATGGAACAAAGTGGAGAGTCCTTTAGTCCGATGGCATGAAGACGATGATTTGTGGCGAATTTTTCATTTGCGACTAGGTACCATGTTGCCCGGACGTTGGAGGGAAGAAAAGGCTGGTGGATGTGACGCCAAACCGTGGGCCACCGCGTGGACGGATGTCTCAGCTCGATATTGTTGCTGGATATGGAACGAAGGAGTGGGGTGTAAAAATCTTTAGGTCGAGGAGAACGCGTGGTCGGTAAGTGTGTGTGAGCAGAACTGAAGTCGACGATGAAATCAGAAATGTGCGTCAGGTGGTGCTTCATGTGTCCGACTGGTACTGGTGGTGTTATGGTCGCGGGCGCAAGAATTTCCAGCAAGCTGCGCGTAAGGGAGGTGCCCCCGTGCCACTGCTTGTGCATGGTGGACATGTACAAGGACGCCGCGAGGAGTCGCACACTTACAAGACCGAGGCCCCCCGCTCGCGGGGGAAGGGTGAGCGTGTCGTAGCGTACCGTAAAGAGCGTCCCGGCCGTAAGGAAGTATCCGAAGGCAGCCTGGAGGCTGCGTCCAATAGTTGACGGCAGCGGGAGGACCTGTGCAATGTGGACCATTCTGGACGCCACATGTTGATTGAGGTATTGGACACGTTGTAAAGAATCGAGTCGTCGGAGAAGATTTTGTCGCACCGTCGTGCGGATAGTTTGGAGTGAATGCCGAAAATTGGTGGCAGCGGAGCAGCGCACGGTGGAGGTGAAAATGATATCGAGGTATCGCAGTTTTTGTACACACGGTAGAGGTGCTAAGTCGTCGTGTGAGAGGCCGCGTCCAATGGGCATCGCCGCGGATTTAGCCATATTCATGTTACTGCCCGCTGCAGTGCCGTACGTTGATATCAAATCAAGTACCGTGTGCGTTTCACTCCGTGAGCGGATCAAGAGGAGGAGGACGTCCGCATACGCACGACATCGAAAACTGTGCTGTCGCAAAGTGAGACCAGAAAGATGGCTCGTCAGACTCCCGATGAGTGGCTCCAGGCTTATGGCATAGAGTAGGGTCGAAAGCGGGCAGCCTTGCCGTACGGAACGCCGGATCGCCACTGGTCCCGCCACACGGCAATTAACCTGAATCAACGATTCAGCGGTGCCGTACAGGTGCCGGATCACGTCGATAAAGGCTGGTAGAAAACCCATGCGGTTCATCACTGAGAACAGAAAAAGATACCGCACTTTGTCGAATGCGCTGTCAAAATCAATGGCAACCACTGCAGCGCGGAGTCTGCACGCCGCTGCCAGTGCAATTAAATCGCGACATTCTCCTGTGGCCGTTTGTATATTAACTGAGCCGCCCGGAGTTGTCTGTTCCGGGGATAGAATGCTAGGCAGGACCTTGTGGCATCGCGTTGCCAGTAGGCGTGTAAAAATTTTACAGTCTGCGTTAAGCAGAGTCAGGGGATGGTAATGTGCTGTCGTCACACCGGTTTGTGGATGGGTATAATAATTCCCGTGACGAAGGACTGCGGTATGGCGTTCCCCATCGTCAGCAGTTCATGAAACATCGTTGTCCACCGTGACACCATTAGTGTGAAGAAAGCGCGATAAAATTCTATCGGCAATCCGTCGACACCAGGTGACTTATTCAGAGCACCTTTTTTGATTGCATCGTGGATTTCGTCACGCGTAATGGGCTCCATCAGCTCGTCCGCTTCGTAGCTGGTGAGGGTGCGAGTTACGTGTGGTAACACAGACTCCTCAGCGCGGTTGTTGGTAGTCTCCTCCTGGTATTGTGCGGCAGTGGTCGACAAAGGCACTGACGATTTCGGCCTGGCAAGTGACGTGCTGGCCGCGACAGGTGGCGATCTCCGTGATGAGTTGTTGTCGTCGATGTTTCCTATCGGAGGCGATATGATGCATGGTCGGATGTTCTTGTTCCGCCGAATTTTGACATCGAGTTCGCACCATAGCCCCCTGCAGTCTACGGCGTGTCAAAGTTACAATTTGCGCCTTAATCCTGCTGCGTTCCCTCTGGGTGTCGGGGGTGGGCGGCTGGGCGTCCAGGTCGCGGAGAACGGCGTTGAAATAGTCGGTAGTGTGCCGGCGCCACATAGCAACTTCCTTTCCATACTGAATCAAGACACGTCGAATGGCAGGTTTGGCACATTCCAGCCACCAGGTCAAGGTCGTGCAGTATTTAGGTAAGCGACGTTCACAGGTGGCCCATGTCTCGGTAACACGTTGAAGACATTCGGGATCATGAAGATGGGAGGTGTTTAGCTTCCACGGTGCACGACTACGCCAGTCCACTTGCTTGGGGAAGAGAATGTTGCAGATGTAGGCACAGTGGTCCGAAAAGGCCAGGGGCCAAAGTTCTGCACCTTGGACTGCAGGTATGAGTTCCCGAGAGACGTAAATTCTATCAAGGCGGCTCGCGGAGTGACTCGTCTGGTAAATATGTCTAGGCGCGTCGCCGTGCTGAGCTTCCCAAGTGTCGCGGAGCAGCAGATCTGGGACGACAAGACGCAGTTCTTGACAGGTGTTGTAGTGGGGCACTTGATCTTTAGGGCGCAAGACACAATTAAAATCAGCCCCAAGCAAGTAATGGTTGCAGCGTCCAAGAAACAAAGGAGCGATTTCTTCTGAGTAGAAGAGTGCCCTGTCGCGTCTGCGGGTGGAGCCTGACGGAGCGTAAATGTTGACGATACGCGTCCCCATGACGGTGACGGCCATGCCTCTGGCAAATGGAAGGTATGTGATATCGGCCACTGGAATGCCTTCTCTGGCGTAGATGGCTACGCCGCGTCCCAGGTGGTCACCAGGAGAAGGATAAGTGTTATATCCCGCGACGTCTGGAAGTGTGGCCAAGTGTACTTCCTGTAGTAGTGCGATATCGACGTCCGACGCCCATATCATCTCTCGCAGCAGTTGAAGTTTCACGGGTGAGCTAATGGTGTCAGTGTTGATCGTCGCTATTCGATGGGTTTGGAGCCGTACCCCGCCGTGGAGGGGAACTCCACCGGCGGAGGATGAAGAGGGGCGAGGCAACGGCGAGTCGTGCCGTGCGCCACACGACGGCGTTATCAGCGGCGTAACGATGCGTCCGTCTGGGGTAACTCTGTACCCAGCGTGTGGTCCGGGTCCTCTTCGACGTCCTCACTCCACACCATTGAAGGCGCTGTCGTTGTGATGGTCGTACGTTCCACTTCGGTCGTAGGGGCGGAGGACGTCTTGGCGGCAGTCGCAACGGTGTAGTCCATTGGTTCAGGAGCACCTGAGCGAGCCAGTAGAGAGGCATCGACACAGCCACAGTCGGCGTCATGTTGTCGTCTTTCGTATCGTCGTGTAGGTTCTCCGAGGCCTCGTCGGGTCGGACGGCCTCTGGAGCATCGGGGGGAGGTGATCCGTCTCGTTCCGAGACCGTACCGTGCCTCCTCTTGCGCCTCTTAGGTGAACGTTGTTTGCGGGTTGGTTCCTCCGTGTCGGGCCGGCCGCGGTGGTCTAGCGGTTCTAGGCGCGCAGTCCGGAACCGCGCGACTGCTACGGTCGCAGGTTCGAATCCTGCCTCGGGCATGGATGTGTGTGATGTCCAAGATGGTTAGTTAGGTTTAAGTAGTTCTAAGTTCTAGGGGACTGATGACCACAGCAGTTAAGTCCCATAGTGCTCAGAGCCATTTGAACCATTTGAACCTCCGTGTCGGAAGACGGAAGGGAGTCGCGTCGCTCTGAGAGGAAGGCCGTCGCGGGAACGTCAAATGAAGGGGCGTCCATATGTTCAGGCGGGTGGGTGTCGGAAGTCGTCGCTGTTGGTTGTGGCGCCGGAGTAGCGTCAGGCTTTGGGCGCGACGTGTCGGCCCCGGCAGTATCCGTAGCAGCTGGAAGGGTCACCGGTACGTGGTCCGATGGGCGGCGGTCGGTGGGAGGAGAAGAGGGCACCGATGCGTAGGTGATCGGTAAAACCGTCGTCGGAGCCGGAGGTGCCACGGTAGCGGCTGGCAATTGGGTGATTCGTCGCTGAAGACACTCAGATCTGAGGTGGCATTCTGTGCCGCACCCGGAACAGGTCTTGGATTGGCCGTCGTATATGACAACCGCGCGGCACCCGCAAATTTGCAGGTAAGATGGCACGTGGCGATGGAGGTCGATGGTGATCTGCAGTACACCGTTAAGAACGGGGTACGTTTGGAATTGCGCCCAGCGTTCGGCAATGTGGCCATGTACAGTGCCATAGGGTCGGAAAGCCGCGACAAAGTCTTCCGTCGGAAGCTCGAACGGGAGTTCGAAAACTCGTATGGTGCGCATTCCTAAGCCGGCATGGTCAACAGTGACCGCTCCGACATTGCCGACGGCATGCCAAAAGCGTAATCCATGGTTGGTGTCACGAAATATTCTTTCACATACCGCATCATTGACGATTTTGACGTACACCGTACTGCTTAATATGGACAAATGGATGCCCAAGATGTCGGAAGTTGGGATCTTAGCAACGTCGCGTAGGAAGCGTTCCACTTCAAAGGCCTTTGGTCGTGCGTATTCGTTGCAGAAGTTGAATCGTAATGTCGATTTTCGAAAACGGTTGGCCATGGTTCTAGTGCACGTAAGCGACTCGTAAGTGACGGCCGCTGAAATGTAAACAACAGCGAGCGCGCGCGCTCCGCAGGCGGAAACAACAACATGTCCGCACTGCACGGTGGCGAAAGCCGGACTGTATCTGAGCCACCGAGGACACAGAGGATAGCGCGACTGCAGGGATTTATCTCTGGCACGCCTCCGCGAAACCCACATTCTCAACGTATTGTCCCGCACTACATTCGTAGTGCCCCCGCCCATTATACTCATTGCTTGCGGCGCGTTGCCGATTCCCGTAAGAGTTCGGGCACTGTTTGTGCAGAAGAAGACGGTCAACTGGCCGGTATATATATATACTAAGATGGTATCTGTTCTTTCGGACGTGTCCCTGCAGTCGCGCTATCCTCTGTGTTCTCGGTGGCTCAGAAGGAACCAGAGTGGATATACGCACTTTGAAACACGTATGTAACATAGCAGCGATGGCGAGGCATTGTAGCATCTGTGACCAGAGAGTATGCGCTTGACCGCGCGAGTGTTGCGAGCGGTTCTCAGTCTGCAGTAGTCGTTGTCAGTCTGTTAGTAGCTGTAGGCCAGTGCAGCAGTAGTCGTTGCGAGTCTGTCAGTTCTGTCGTTGCGAGTCTGTCAGTTTAGTCGTTGCGAGTCTGTAGCTCTGTCTAGTTGAGAGCAGTACTCTGTCGGTAGTCGTCGCGTGCGGTACGCCAATAGTCGTCATGGAGAGCGGTCGGCAACACTGGTCAAGATGGTGAATAAGGTATACTGTTAATTAATATAATTATTAGATAATGTAAAAATTTATTTATTGTAATTATTCTCCAACAAGTTCCCCAATAATAATTTTATTTCAAAAGCATTTTTTCAAAATTTAATTTTTTATTGAACTAAAGATCTCGTTGCACTTCCCATTTCATTCCACTTCTTTACAAGAAAAATTTCACAAAAATCACAAAAAAAAGGAAATATTATTATTTGCAATGCAGTTCCTCCAAGCGGTGCGCAACAACAAGAGCAGATATGTGACATCGATTTATTCTGAGGTAAGACTTTAATTCTGATTGTTTTACACAGGGCCAAAGACCGATATTTCGGTTTAATTGTATTTTCTTGTCACTGAACGGACTTTAAATTTTGTGAAGGATTTATATTTGAGTCAGATTGCGAATTTCACATTTTTGTTGCCATTGTCAGTACATTTCATTGTGGGCAGGTTACGCTTAGAGTCATGTCCATCAGCATTTCTAATTAGTATCGTCCTTTTCTTTTAAAATTTTTGTGGAGAGGTTACACTTGGCTCCCATTTGTATTAAGTATTGTCGATTTTCTTTCTTTTAAAATTACGGTGGGGAGGTTACACTTGGCGACACCCAGTCCAGGATCGTATTTCGTTGAGAGTCTTTTGAGCGACAGTCAGATATCTGCTCTTGTTTGCTTAGATATAATTAGGATTTGGCGCAACGCTTTTAATAATATTGTGACTTTCTTTCTACAGGTCAACGACAATTTGTTGCTCTGTTGTATTTGTGTGTTGCTTTTGCATTGTGGTGATTTATTTTGTGAAAAATTTTGACTTTTGTAAAAATGCCGCGAAAGACTGTGAATAGTGTATCGCGAGATATTATGAATGAAATTACCGACTCAAACAACTTTACCGATAGGACATGTGATACGCAGTGTAATGATGACAATCCTGCGTTCACTACCAATCAGTGCATTCCAACCACTAGTGATGATTTTTACCTTGATAATGAACAAACGAACTCAATTGTCTCGTCTGTTAATTTGACGACAATTGATGACGCAGAACGCTCTATTGTAATGAGCGCTGCCGAGCTTAGCACACCCGATTTAGAAAATCCAAGTAATGAACAGACAAATTTGTCTAATGTAAATGGACAGTGTTCTGAAAGTACGACGGATCTATTTAATTCCGAAATAGTGTCTGACAGTGTACATACGACTGATAAACCTTTCTGTAAATTACAGAATGACCAAATGGTCACGCAAAACGCGACACTTCCAAATACACCGTCAAACGGTACAGAGAATGGAGTAGATAATGTTACATTGGGTCAAATTACGGCAATATTGCTACAAATTGTTGAACAGTATAAACAGCGGAAGGAAATAATGGATGATGGTTTCAAACAACTTAATGAACAGTATAAACAACTTCATGAAAAACTTGATGAGCAGCACAAAGAATTTATAGAATGGAAACAGCGGAACAAAAAACACGACAACGTTAATGAACAGAAGAAACAAGTTAGTGAACAGATTACAGATGTTACCGTGCAATGTCAGGACAATAAAGTACAATTACGTGAGGATACTAAGACTTGTGCTAATAACAGTAATGAAAAAGTTGGCACTGTTGCACAAGAATCGAGTAGCACACGTGTAGGCACAACAGAGTCACATAAAGACAAGATTGATGCAATCACTGAACAATGTTTGGCGAACGAAACACAGATACACGAAATTAATGCAGTCACCGAACAATGCCCTAAAAACGCAGTACAGGTTCGCGATGATTTGGAGTCAGTGGAAGTTTCACACACTCCGAATACGGAGGCTGACGAGAAAAGTGAACGACACAACAACCAGATTGACGAAAGTATTAAAGTAACAGAATTAACAATTATTTCAGTCACCAATACATCACAGAACCCGCCACGTTGCGAATATTTGTCAGACTTACGCAGCGTGTATAATGTGAGCAATTTACAGCAACTACGCGACTTAAAATCCGAAAAGCTACGCGACTTAAAATCTGAAAAGCTACGTAACTTGTAGTACGAAATGACACAGACAAACAAATTCACACACAAACCTGAACGTGTTCTCAAACTGAGTGACGAGAACGTAGATTTCGAGCAATTTGTATTTGTAAGAAAATGTAAAGAATTTAATAATGACAGCGTACAGGTACACGCTTTGCACTGTATACGACAATTTATCTTTGTACATTCACCGCTATTGCCTGTAATGCAGAAGCTAGCTTTGAACCAGATGCGACAATTTATTTTTGTATTTACAACAGCATTGCCTGTAATGAAGAAATTTGAATTAGCACGGATACAACAATTTGCCTTTGAAATTTTACCGCTATTGCCTGTAACACAAAAGCTAAAATTTATTTGCAGTGCGTAAATGACCTCAGGGGATTCATTACGCTTTAATGAATATGTGCCGTAGCGAGCATAGGGCCCCGAGCTGTAGTAGTGCTGTTTCATCTTTAGTTTTCTGCACTGCTGCCTTCTCTTCTACTATCCTTTATATCTATCAAAACTGCTCTTTAACTATTGCTCTATCTAGTATTAAGAAACATGTAATGAAAACCGGATATGACAAATATTTTACCGAATGTGACAATTTTCAGTAGGCACTCCCGTAATGACAGCTACCGCCGTAAATTTAATAACAGATAAAGTCGTAATCATCAGTATGTGTAAAATTAACAGCAAATGCATTTTTTGGTAACAATAGACGTTTTCCACCACAACAGCATGAAAGCCAACCGCTTAGCATACCTAACCAACAATGAAGTCTACAAGGTCAACCAGGCTTTAATGTTTCGCCGCGTGCACGTATAGTCCCCGGTCCAACAAATAGTAACGTACGGCAGCAAAGAAATAACTACGTACAGATAACACACCATTTCAATTCCTATCGCAATGCGCTGTATAGAAATTACTATCATGAAAGACGTAAAAATGATGAGCACAATTTTCAGCGTACATTTAATAACAGTCGATCTTTTCAGCAGCAACAACATCAGCAACAACGAATAATCATGAATGAAACAGACAATAGGTGTCATCTATAGCGTAACACGTCAGTAAGAAATAACAGAACAGTTTATATAGTGGATATGCCACAACATTCTCCAGTAAATAATAACACGTACGATAGATTTTAACCAGATACAGCACAGACTGCATATTCCAGTAACGTAAGCAATAATTTAGGCACGCAGAATCTTGTTCACGAAAATGTTATTAATTTTGACGCCATCCGACACACGTTTGCATTAAAGACAGAATCACGACGTATGTAGACGACATTCTTATCGCAGAAGCTAACTGGTCTGAACACAATCTGATTCTTGAACAACTGTTACAAACTTTTCATGCACAAGGACTTACAGTTAACCTCAGTAAATCGCATTTTGGCAAAACTTCCATAAAATTTCTTGGACACGTAATTTCAGCAGAAGGCATTGCGCCTGATCCAGAAAAACTTCAGGCTCTACGTGACATTAGTGTTCCTACGACGAAGAAACAATTACGCAGTTTTTTGGGCTTAATTAACTTTTTTCGCAAATTTATTCATCATTCTGCTTTAGACACGCCTAGACTATGCCAATTAACAGGTAAAAACAGTATTTGGTCTTGGGATAAGCAAGCACACTCTGAATTCATGAACCTGAAACATGCTTTGTTGAATGCACCACTATTATCGCACCCAGATCTTACTAGAAATTTTTCCATTGCCACTGACAGTTCCAACACCGCTTTAGGCGTACACATTTTCCAGGAAATTGAAGAAGATGGTTCTACTATAATTAAAAACATCGCATTTGCAAGTCGCATTTTGTCACCTGCTGAACGAAATTATTCCGTCACAGAACTTGAAACATTATGCGTTGTATGGGCTTTCACGAGATTTAGGCACTTTCTTTATGGCAGACATACCACCGTCTACACAGACCATAGAGCGATACAATTTTTACTTTCGGCTAAATTTACTCACGACAGGTTAAGCAGATGGAAACTATATTTACAGGAATTTAATTTTACAATAGTTCACATTCCCGGCACACAAAATGTTATAGCAGACGCACTATCGCGTTCTCTCGGCAACAATCAGCAAGACGTAGCAACCAACTTCTGCAAAACAAATTTCAGTGTCATGTACATTCAGCAAGTTGCATTTGAAAATTTTATTTCATCGTCATTACAGGACATAGCGCAAGAACAAAATAAAGACAATGTGTGGAAAGAAATTAAACACCTTTGGCAAGATAGGAATAATGTTACGATTAGAAATCACTACACTGTACGCAATGACATTCTGTTTCGCCGCCCTCATCCTGACAGCAACAGTTGGTTATTATGCATTCCTGACGAACTGGTTAACAAACTAATTTGGTACACTCATTTAAGTTACGCACATTACGGAGCACGAAAATGTTTTCTTATACTGAGACAGAACTGTTATTTTACTAACATGGAAAAACGTATACGACGAGTTTTAGCGTCTTGTAAAATTTGCCAGAAAGCTAAATCAGACACCACTTCACATATTCCTCCGTTATATCCCATTATACCTGTTAAATTAAGACACATGGCCGCTGTAGATATTTTTGGTCCGATTCCCAGAACTAACAGAGGTTTTTGCTACATCTTTGTCGCTGTTGAGCTCACTTTAAAATTTGTTACTTTCACTCCATTACGCAAAGCTACTGCTAAAACTGTTTCGAAAGCATTTGTAAAACATTTTCTATCTCATGTAGGGCATGTGATGAAAATAATTTCTGACAATGGATCTCAATTTCGTAGTAGCGTATGGACACGCATGTTACGAGCTAGAAACATTTCTCCGATCTATATATCCAAGTACCACGCTTCTTCGAATCCTTGTGAAAGATTAATGAAAGAAATTGGTAAACTGTGTAGAATATACTGCCACAAAAGACATATTGATTGGGATACACACATACTCTCATTCCAAGATGTAATTAATTCCATTCCAAATGAATCCACTATGCTATCTCCGACTGTTATACTGAAAAACGTTGAACCACCGAACAAAATTAAAGAATTAATAGAATTTCCCAAAAGTCGTCGCCTACGACACCACGAAATAATTGACATTGCGCTGAACAACATCAAACGTGCCGCAGAGCGCCGGAGAAGACAGCAAAAACAGGTTTGTACACGCCGAGACTTTCACGTTGGACAGAAGATACTAGTACGTACACACTATTTATCCAGCAAATTAAAAGGTAAGTGCAGTAAATTTGAACTTCTATACGCAGGTCCATATCGGATTCGCAGCATCCCTCACCCCAATGTTGTACACGTCGAAACTTTGAGAACTAGAAAATCGAAAGGCAATCACCATATCTCAAACATTAAACCGTTTATTGAGTGAAACCACTGTATGATTCAACACACTATGATGCCATTTACTAATGCAATTATTTCACGTGACTAATTACTGATGATTATCGTATTTTTTTCTTGGCAAGTGCCCGGCAAGGTAAGGTTAGCAGGTCGCTTTTCTTGTCGTTACACATCAGACCGTGCACATTTTCCATTTTTTTGTGTATATGACTGTACTCCAGTTTTGTTTGTATGGACTATGAAATAGTTAAGATATAACACACACCAGTCGACTTTGACATTTTTTTTTGCCTTATGACATCTCAACATCGTGACTGTTTCACATTTTTTTTGCTGCTGCATTGTATTATTCTGTGTATATCTTTGTTTTTGAACACTGTCAATGTTTTTGACATATTACGTTTTCTGTCATGTTATGCTGTAGGGTTAATTATGTTACCATAAACCAGTCATTATCTAGTGGGTATATGATTTAAATGCAGGACATTAATCTTTGTTCATCAATTTCAGAAAGGAATGATGATTCTAAGAAATAAATTTAACATAAATGGAATTTCACCTACGGAATAAACGAAAGGAGATGCAATAACTTTATGAGGAAGAGTAAAGGGATCAGGATTAACAAGCATTAACAAGACTATACTATACTCATCACAGAATAGCAGTCTTAACTAATTTTTTCTTTCAGAATACAAGGTGATTGATGCAGGCTGTCAGACTGAACTACACATCTTAGTTTTAGTGATGAAATATGCTAGAGATAAGGAATAGTTATGTAATGAGTAATGAAGTGATTTTTTGCAGATGATAATGAATACTGATGAATAATGATGAAGGATATGGTATTATGAATAATGAAGTTTTTCTTTACAGGTGATGATAATAATGAAGTTATGATAATATGGATAATGAAGTGATGGATAATGAAGTTTTTTCTTTACAGATGAGGATAATGTTGAAGTAATGTATTTATGCTACGTAGTTATTTAAGTATTTGTTGCAGTTTGCTTTGACAGCAGGTGTTACATTGCATAGTAGGATGACGGAAAGTTTTGGAAAGGACAGCTATGGAGCACATTTTATACACATTTCACTACCTGTTAATTCGAAGTTCACTACTTTTCAGCATAGTGTGCGTTTCTTCTTTCAGGTCAATAATCCGTTTTTGTATTTTTTCCAGGAGAAGTTTTTCATGACACTTACTAAACCTGTTACTTATTATACCTGTTCTAGTACTTGCATTTTTATATTTCTACCCATTTGTGTCTATCGTTTATAAATGTGATCACATGTACTGCCTTGTTACATAATCTTGCTACAGCTGACTCATGACGAATGACGTTACCTATCCTCATTTGCTGCAATAGGTCAAAAGCAAAAAGTATTATGCCTCAGCAATTAATTATCGATCCCAACGCAATGCATTGCTAACAAAAAACATGTATTACCAGTCCCACATAATGTCACTAGTTTATGATAATTCTGAATAATACTGATCAACTCTGAATAGCATGTCACTTGATTAATGACCTCTTAATGAGACTATATTCAAAATGATGCTTTGTCACTAGCTAATAACTGCCACTGTTTATTGTAATGATACCACTTATAATGCCTGTGATTATTAATGATTTGACTGTAATTAACTGATTTTTAATAATGACTTTGTAATAATCTGAATAATACTGAATGATGATTTTATTCAATACTTGCTGGCCACTGAGTGCCAATAATTAATGTCACTCCACGAATTGTTATTAATTATGCCATTGATTAGCTCTTGTTTCCGATGCCATACTTTGTTATTGGAAATGAATGTGACTGTTTCATAATGCTTTGTAATTAGGAAAAGACTAATGATTCTTAATAGATTGGAATGACACATAATTAATTAACTATGGTACTGTTTAATAATGCTTTGTAATTAATTAAGGCTAATAATTCTTACTATATTGAAATGACAAATGATCAATTAATTAACTGTAATTAGACAAATGATTAATTAACGACAAATGATTAATTAATTGTAATTATACAAATGATTACTTAACTGTAATTAGACAAATGATTAATTAATGACAAATGATTAATTAACTGTAATTAGGAAAAGGCTAATGATTCTTAATTATACTCTGTAACTAGAAAGGAATGCGATTATTTAATAATGCTTTGTAACTAGGAAAAGAAGATTACTGATTCTATGTAAAACAATTAGTGAACATTTTTCTGTAATACTACATACATGGTACAGAAATGTTCAATAACTGGGCTATGAATGCCGCACACTACTACTGTAATTGACAATATTATGTGACTTAATGTCCTTCACCTTATGAGCTAACTACCCTGAGTTACTGCAATGTCCATTTGTCCTGTTTATCCTAGTGATCATGGAGCACTATCTTTGGTTTTGCACTAATTCTACGTTGGTGTGCCTTGTAAGAGTGTGGTGTTGACACGACATGCTGTCCACCACCGTGAGCAATGAAGACGTTATTATGGTCCCACTGTTTGGTGTACCTAATGTACTGCCAAAATGAAAACATGGAACATTACTACGACAGTTCAGTGTCTTTGCTACACTGATAAATTCTGATGGGAAAAGATCTTCAAGTTGTGTCACTTGGTGTTGTACTTCAGTGGAAAGATATGGACTTTCAGAGCAGCTGTGTGCAATCTAAAGTGCTACAACCATGATGCAATCCTTCCCTTTCCTATCCTGATTCTTGTCACATAAAGAAAAAATTTTTTTGGTAACATCATTTATGTTCATAGGTTATACATTTTTCGATTCGCTGTACTCCAATGCGAGTACACTTATGTCACTTGTCAACATAATATTTTTTGCCAGTCTGTTTATTTGTTCTGAATATGCTAAAGAATTTTTTTTCAGTGCCTGTGCACTTTATTATCTGTCAAATAATTTGTATATACATTTCTCTGATTTGCTACTATGTTTTGTACTCACATTTTGTCTTTGTCTGATATATTTTGTACTTAGTGCGTGTGCACAACATTTAAATATTCTGTAAGTTGTAGAATTTTGTTAATTAAAGAAAAATTTTGCCGCGCTTGGCAAGTCCAAATGACTCACCATCGCTGCCAAATTTTTGCCCCCCCAGTGGAGGGTTATGAAACACGTATGTAACATAGCAGCGATGGCGAGGCATTGTAGCATCTGTGACCAGAGAGTATGCGCTTGACCGCGCGAGTGTTGCGAGCGGTTCTCAGTCTGCAGTAGTCGTTGTCAGTCTGTTAGTAGCTGTAGGCCAGTGCAGCAGTAGTCGTTGCGAGTCTGTCAGTTCTGTCGTTGCGAGTCTGTCAGTTTAGTCGTTGCGAGTCTGTAGCTCTGTCTAGTTGAGAGCAGTACTCTGTCGGTAGTCGTCGCGTGCGGTACGCCAATAGTCGTCATGGAGAGCGGTCGGCAACACTGGTCAAGATGGTGAATAAGGTATACTGTTAATTAATATAATTATTAGATAATGTAAAAATTTATTTATTGTAATTATTCTCCAACAAGTTCCCCAATAATAATTTTATTTCAAAAGCATTTTTTCAAAATTTAATTTTTTATTGAACTAAAGATCTCGTTGCACTTCCCATTTCATTCCACTTCTTTACAAGAAAAATTTCACAAAAATCACAAAAAAAAAGGAAATATTATTATTTGCAATGCAGTTCCTCCAAGCGGTGCGCAACAACAAGAGCAGATATGTGACATCGATTTATTCTGAGGTAAGACTTTAATTCTGATTGTTTTACACAGGGCCAAAGACCGATATTTCGGTTTAATTGTATTTTCTTGTCACTGAACGGACTTTAAATTTTGTGAAGGATTTATATTTGAGTCAGATTGCGAATTTCACATTTTTGTTGCCATTGTCAGTACATTTCATTGTGGGCAGGTTACGCTTAGAGTCATGTCCATCAGCATTTCTAATTAGTATCGTCCTTTTCTTTTAAAATTTTTGTGGAGAGGTTACACTTGGCTCCCATTTGTATTAAGTATTGTCGATTTTCTTTCTTTTAAAATTACGGTGGGGAGGTTACAACTTTACCAGTCATTCTGCCAGTCGTCTGGACCGGATATACGTCTCGCGTGCCCTCCGCACAGCAACCCGTGATGCAGAACTCTGGCCGACGCCCTTCACGGATCATCTCGCGTAAATCTGCACTGTCACCTTACCCCGACAACTCACAAGACGCAGCAGGGGCCCGTGGACGCTGAACGTCTCCCTCCTTCGCGAGGAAGCGTGTCGGCGAACAGTCACTGACACGTGGCGTCGATGTATAAGGCGCCTGCCCATGTATGCTTCCATGTTGCTGTGGTGGCTGGGAGGTGTCGAACCTGCACTCCGAAAGACCCTGATGGCCTACGGGCGTGACAGATCGAACTGGCAAAGGGCAACATCGGAATTTTACTGTACAGCGTTACGTGAGTTGGCGACGCAACCGCCGTCTCCCGAACCTCAGATGTCCGTACAACGCATCAAAGCTCGTCTACTTCGCATCAGGACAGAGCAGCTAGAAGGTGTCCGCATCCGTGCGCGAGTGCAAGACTGTATCCCCAACGAAACGGCGTCAGTGTATCACATTGTGCGCGAGAGGCGCCACCGCAAACGTCAGCTCATTACGGCGGTAAAGACGGAGGAGGGCGGCCGCGCAGTGACACAAACGGACATCGCGCACACGTTCGCCAGACACTACGGGACCTTGTACATGGAAGATCCGCGAAACGTACGTGATTATGACGAACTGTTGCACGATTTTCCCGCCCCTCGGGACGTGACACCCGATGACAGTCTGCTGTTGCCCATTACACCCGACGAGCTGACATCGGCCTTCGCACGTGGAGCACCGAACAAGTCGCCTGGACCGGACGGTTTACCCCTGGAATTCTACCGCAATTTTTACGTCTTTATGGGCGACAAGTGGCTCCAAATGTTTCAAGACCTGATTCGCCCTGATTTCACTGTCCCCACAGAATTCACAGAAGGCATCTTGATCCCAGTACCGAAACCGAATGGTGGTTGCATGTGGCAGGACTTTCGCCCACTCACACTCCTCAACATCGACTACAAGATCTTCGCCCGCATCCTCCGCGCGCGTCTCCACATCGCTATCGGGAAAGCCATCCACACCGATAGGATATGGTGGTGTCAGCAACATTCACACAGCGTTAGGAGCATACCGCGACGTAATTGCATTGACGGTGGCCTGCAAAATACGAGGCGCCCTTGTCGCCGTAGATTCTGACCACGCATTCGACCGCATTTCTTACGCACAGTTTTGCAACACATGGGCCTCTCTCCAGAGTCTGCACAGGTGGTCCTTCGACTGCTCCACGGAGCGTGCTCCCGCATGATGGTCAACGGTTATCAGTCTGGTCACATTGTTGTTGGACGGTCAGTGCGACAAGGGTGCCTCCTGTCGGGTATATTATTTGCTGTAGCGCTTGAACCAGCTTTACATGGTCTACGGCAGCGATTAACTGGTATTTCCTTGCCGGACGTGACCTTTCGTTGTGGTGCATTCGCCGATGACGTGGTGTTCCTGGCCAGATCAGAGGATGAAATGCATATGGCGCTTCAGTGGCTACGCCAGTACGGGGCGGTAGCTGGGAGCGTCATCAACGTGAAGAAGACAAAATACATGGATGTCGGAGGGGGGCTGTCCCACACAACGGCGGTGCCCTTTGACAAGGTGCCCGTACTCAAGTGTTTAGGAGTACAATTCTATAGCAATGTCCGCCGGCTCCTACACCAGACACGTGCTCTGCTGCAGCACAACAAACTGCGTCGCTTGGATATGCTCCTCAGAACACGTTATGTCAACACCTATCTTGTCTCAAAACTGAACTATTTTGCGCATATCCTTCCCTTGACGGCTACGATGGCCGACAGATTTCAAGCAGCATATGGACATTTCGTAAGCATCGGTCTGGTTTTTAAAGTCCGATACGCCACCCTGACACTGCCGCAGCGGGCGGGCGGTGTCGGTTTAATTCATGTATATAACCGTGCGCGATCGCTTTATCTCAGCACTATGCGTCGCACGTGGACCTCTGCCCACGCCACTCTGACGGGCACCCTGATAGCGGAAGTGGCACCACACTCTCTGCATTCCCCGGTTTCTGTAGGACACACTTCACCGGCACTCACCCACATCAGAGAGTTCCTGATTGACTTCAGCTACTTACGGTCAGAACTTCCGACGACACGGAAGCCCAGCACGAAAGACTATTATCGCCTCTATCAACAGCAGCAACCTGTAAATACGGTCGCCCACAGACATCCTGAAGTTGCCTGGAACACGGTGTGGCGAGCGGTACACACGCCTTTTCTACCTACGACGGTGCGTTCATTGTGGTACGTGGTTGTGAATGGGAAGTTCGCCACTCGTCAGAGGCTACATTCCATACATCTGACGGACGACCCCTTGTGTCCGACATCCTCAGTCGCTGACTCGGATGCACACCGCCTGACTTGTGCCGCGACCAGCGAGTGCTGGCTACTGACGCAGCGCAAGCTGGCATTACTCTTGCGGCGATTGCCGGAGTCTATCTCCCCTGATGACGTATTGCGCCCCGACGTCGTATACTTTCCGCCGACCAGGACGAACGCCGTTAACTGGCTAAAAGGCATAGCCCTTTACTACATATTTTGCGATGCTACCAAAGGCACACTCGACTTTTGGTCCCTACTGATGACGACACATGCAGCTTTCAGCCGCCACCCGAAGTACAGAACTCGTTTCGCAAATTATTTAGGTTCATTATTTGCGGATTCTCCTGCTCACTGCGGCGTTCCGGGTATGAGACGCTGTAAGTGAAGAAGAATCCTGGAGCATATTGATCCTCTACGGACGGAATAGGGGGGAACCCCTCCCAACAGACGAGAAGACGACTCGGATGCTTGGCTACGGCAGTTGTAGGAACTTTCTTTGTAAAGAAACAAAAATAAATCTATAAATACAATACAAAATGGAAATTAAAAAAAAATTTAAAATGTTCTAAAAATTAAAGAAATAAATAAATAAAACAACACCGACAAACCCACTACAACCTCGAACTCGAACACGTTGCTTGGGCGTGGCGGCGGGATGGTCACGCTTCGGGTGTCGACCCCTGCCCTACCCGTCGTCCTGCTCCTGCAGCGGTTCCTTTTACACGAAAAAAAATATGGATAGAGCGTCTGCCATGCAAGCAGGAGATCACGGGTTCGAGTCCCGGTCTGGGCACACATTTTCATCTGTCCCCGTTGACGTATGTGAACGCCTGTACGCAGCTAAGGGTGTTCATTTCATTGTAATTTCATTCTAACGAGCTGCATGGTCACCGATGGTATCTGTTCTTTCTGACATGACCGACAGAACAGATACCATCTTAGTATATATATTTCTACGGTTATTTTTTACCTAGATTTCGCCTCACTCCGGATTTTACATGTATATTTGACGACAGCAGACCAACACCGACAACGATCCTTCAGGTATACATGCCGACGTCGCAAGCTGAAGATGAACAGATAGAGAAAGTGTATGAGGATATTGAAAGGGTAATGCAGTATGTAAAGGGGGACGAAAATCTAATAGTCATGGGCGACTGGAATGCAGTTGCAGGGGAAGGAGTAGAAGAAAAGGTTACAGGAGAATATGGGCTTGGGACAAGGAATGAAAGAGGAGAAAGGCTAATTGAGTTCTGTAGCAAGTTTCAGCTAGTAATAGCGAATACCCTGTTCAAGAATCACAAGAAGAGGAGGTATACTTGAAAAAGGCCGGGAGGTACGGGAAGATTTCAATTAGATTACATCATGGTCAGACAGAGATTCCGAAATCAGATACTGGATTGTAAGGCGTACCCAGGAGCAGATATAGACTCAGATCACAATATAGTAGTGATGAAGAGTAGGCTGAAGTTCAAGACATTAGTCAGGAAGAATCAATACGCAAAGAAGTGGGATACGGAAGTACTAAGGAATGACGAGATACGTTTGAAGTTCTCTAACGCTATAGATACAGCAATAAGGAATAGCGCAGTAGGCAATACAGTTGAAGAGGAATGGACATCTCTAAAAAGGGCCATCACAGAAGTTGGGAAGGAAAACATAGGTACAAAGAAGGTAGCTGCGAAGAAACCATGGGTAACAGAAGAAATACTTCAGTTGATTGATGAAAGGAGGAAGTACAAACATGTTCCAGGAAAATCAGGAATACAGAAATACAAGTCGCTGAGGAATGAAATAAATAGGAAGTGCAGGGAAGCTAAGACGAAATGGCTGCAGGAAAAATGTGAAGACATCGAAAAACATATGATTGTCGGAAGGACAGACTCAGCATACAGGAAAGTCAAAACAACCTTTGGTAACATTAAAAGCAACGGTGGTAACATTAAGAGTGCAACGGGAATTCCACTGTTAAATGCAGAGGAGAGAGCAGATAGGTGGAATGAATACATTGAAAGCCTCTATGAGGGTGAAGATTTGTCTGATGTGATAGAAGAAGAAACAGGAGTCGATTTAGAAGAGATAGGGGATCCAGTATTAGAATCGGAATTTAAAAGAGCTTTGGAGGACTTACGGTCAAATAAGGCAGAAGGGATAGATAACATTCCATCAGAATTTCTAAAATCATTGGGGGAAGTGGCAACAAAACGACCATTCACGTTGGTGTGTAGAACATATGAGTCTGGCGACATACCATCTGACTTTCGGAAAAGCATCATCCACACAATTCCGAAGACGGCAAGAGCTGACAAGTGCGAGAATTATCGCACAATCAGCTTAACAGCTCATGCATCGAAGCTGGTTACAAGAATAATATACAGAAGAATTGAAAAGAAAATTGAGAATGCGCTAGGTGACGATCAGTTTCACTTTAGGAAAAGTAAAGGGACGAGAGAGGCAGTTCTGACGTTACGGCTAATAATGGAAGCAAGGCTAAAGAAAAATCAAGACACTTTCATAGGATTTGTCGACCTGGAAAAAGCGTTCGACAATATAAACTGGTGCAAGCTGTTCGAGATTCTGAAAAAAGTAGGGGTAAGCTATAGGGAGAGACGGGTCATGTACAATATGTACAACAACCAAGAGGGAATAATAAGAGTTGACGATCAAGAACGAAGTGCTCGTATTAAGAAGGGTGTAAGACAAGGCTGTAGCCTTTCGCCCCTACTCTTCAATCTGTACATGATGGAAATAAAAGAAAGGTTCAGGAGTGGAATTAAAATACAAGGTGAAAGGATATCAATGATACGATTTTCGCTGATGACATTGCTATCCTGAGTGAAAGTGAAGAAGAGTTAAATGATCTGCTGAACGGAATGAACAGTCTAATGAGTACACAGTATGGTTTGAGAGTAAATTGGAGAAAGACGAAGGTAATGAGAAGTAGTAGAAATGAGAACAGCGAGAAACTTAACATCAGGATTGATGGTCACGAAGTCAATGAAGTTAAGGAATTCTGCTACCTAGGCAGTAAAATAACCAATGACGGACGGAGCAAGGAGGACATCAAAAGCAGACTCGCTATGGCAAAAAAGGCATTTCTGGCCAAGAGAAGTCTACTAATATCAAATACCGGCCTTAATTTGAGGAAGAAATTTCTGAGGATGTACGTCTGGAGTACAGCATTGTATGGTAGTGAAACATGGACTGTGGGAAAACCGGAACAAAATAGAATCGAAGCGTTTGAGATGTGGTGCTATAGACGAATGTTGAAAATTCGGTGGACTGATAAGGTAAGGAATGAGGAGGTTCTACGCAGAATCGGAGAGGAAAGACATATGTGGAAAACACTGATAAGGAGAAGGGATAGGATGATAGGACATCTGCTAAGACATGAGGGAATGACTTCCATGGTACTAGAGGGAGCTGTAGAGGGCAAAAACTGTAGAGGAAGACAGAGATTGTAATGCGTCAAGCAAATAATTGAGGACGTAGGTTGCAAGTGCTACTCTAGGATGAAGAGGTTAGCACCGGAAAGGAATTCGTGGCGGGCCGCATCAAACCAGTCAGTAGACTGATGACAAAAAAAAAAAAAAAAAAAAAAAAAAAAAAAAAAAAAAAAAAAAAAAAAAAAAGAAATGATGTGCACATGTAGGATAACTTGGAATCTTTATATCTCGGAAGCGGATTAAGATATCGAAAATGTTTCCATGTTTATTCGAGATCGGGATCTTAGGAGTATATCCTAAAAGCTTCATCCATTTGCAGTGCATAGCCATCTTCGAAACCTCGGCTCGGTTTTGGTATGAAAAAATGGTAAGAAAACATTTTTTGGGTGTCTTGTAAGGAACAACTCATGGACTAATGGTGCATCCACTAAACACCTCAAGGCCCACTGTAGACCACGTCAAAAGCAAAAAGAACCAAACAATTTGTTCCATTTGCCTAAGCAGGAGGAAGTGTGTATTATTCGTACTTTGGCCATGTGTTGTAGGACAGTGACTGTAAAACGATCCTTCTGTTGGGTATTCAACAGCGATAATCCAAGGACTATCCAAACCACTTGATCCTACCTTTCTATCACCAATAGAACACGAAGCATAAGCCCTGGTATAATCCTGTTTTTGTGCATAGCATTTCGGAATGTGTTAGGTAGCACATGGCGTCACATGCATACCGATAAAAGGATGATGCGCATCAGCAACAGTAACGTAATGGGAATAAACATTATAAATTGTTCTTTTTGTACTCATTCTGCGCATACACGAATCTGCCTGTTTGCTACTGCTGTTCATACAATTTTTGTTTTTTTCTTTGTTGTAATGCTCTCCAGATGAGTGGCTTTACAGGAATATATAAAAAGAGGAACTCATACATAAAAAGGGGGACATCACGACATCACAACACAGAAAATGGAGATAATGGAAGTCAAAATACACACTAAAACCGGGACATGCACTGGTGCGCAGTTAAAAAGTCGACTTACAGAACACAGCTGGCAATTCGTGGGGCACTTAAAATACACTGGAGTAAAACACAAGTTACAAGTTGGCCACAGTATAAAAAGCACACAGAGCGAGACACCTAAAAAACCACTGGAAATAGCAGAGCACTCACTAAGAATAAAAACCACTGGAATGGACCTGATGAGGGACGGGAGGCCAGAGAGGATGGAAGAAAGAGGGAAGAAACTGTGATGGGAGAGGTGCTTTGGGGGGGGGGGGGTAGGAAGAGGGAAGAAAAGGGGGTAGGGGGCGCACCGAGAGGCAGGAGACTGGTGGGGCAGGAGATGAAGAGGGAAGACAAGGCAGGAGGGAGTGCAGAGACACAGAAGGGGGATATGGGAAAGGGAGGGGGTGTAGAAAGGAGGAAAACTGCTCAGGTGAAGGTAAAGGGAGGGGACAGGAAGTCCTGAGGAGTAGAGGCGAGGAAGGTGAGGTTAGAGTTGGTAAGAGGGTAGATGTCAGGGCGAAGCTCACCATCGAGGAGGGGTATGTGCTGGAAGTTGTGGTGGGAAAGGAGATGGAGTGTGTGGAGATGAAGAGAGGACGGGACACAATGGTAAAGATGTGGCAATGGGGTGGGGTGGAGAGGAAGGGGGCACCAAGGGATGATGTACAGGGTGCAGTGCAGATGTGTTCAAGGAAAAGAAGAAGGTAGGGGGAAGGGGATGAGGTCATAGAGGATTCGTGTGGGGGGGGGGGGGGGCGGCAGGCAGGTTCAGAAGGCAAGGTGAAGCGCATGGTGTTCCAGGATTCGTAGCGCTTTAAATAATCTGGGAGGGGTGGAAATCCAAGCAACACTGGCGTAACGAAGGATGGGACAGATCGAGGATTTTCGGGTGAGAAGGATGGTGGAAGATGCAGTCTCCATGTCCAGCTGGACTGGAGTTTCAGGAGATGGAGTCTATTGGGGGCTTTGTGTTGGATTGTAAGGAGTTGGGGAGTCCAGGTGAGATGGTGGTCAACGGTGAGGCCAAGGTATTTTAGGGTAGGAGTGAGGTGGATGGGACGACCATAAATGGTTAGGTAGAAATCATGGAGACGGAAGGAGTGGGTGGTGCAGGCTATGATGATTGCCTGGGTCTTGGAGGGATTTACACGAAGGAACTGATGGTTGCACCAAGTGGTGAACTGGTGAAGGCGAGTTTGGAGGGTACGTTGGAACCGTTGAAAGTAGGGTAAATGGCCAGGAAGGCGGTGTCATCAGCAAATTGGAGGAGATGAACAGGCGGTGGGGGGGGGGGGGGGGGGCATACTGGCAGTAAACTGGAGATAGAGGAGAGTGGAAAGGATGGAGCCTAG